>NW_017729018.1:14547131-14566750 GCF_001723915.1 Gavialis gangeticus | reverse complement strand
GCCTGGGGGAGGACGAGCCGGTGCAGTGGCGGGGCTGGGCTGGGCTCTCTGTGTGGGCTGTCTGAGATGGGACCTTGCCGTAGCTCGCTAGTGTGTGCACGCCCAGCCTGGTGTGTCAGGAGTCCTGGGTGAGCAGGCACCTGCTAGCAGCGGCTCTGCCTGTGATGTGTGCGGAGGGTCCTTGTTGCTCCGGGGAACCGTCTGCAGCCCCCCAGCACTTCCGGGAGGAGCGCGGGGTCCCCTGTGCCGGCACAGGGGGTGGCCGGGGTTGGCACTGCCCTGCCACCCGTCCTGCTGGCTGTGCAGTGGCCGCCTGCAAGGTGCCCGCTCCCTTGGCTAGGCCAGTGGTGGGTTTGGTGCTAGCACACACACACACACACACACACACACATATAGTGGGTGACGTGTCCTGCACGAGAGCGGACCTGAATGCAGCGTGAGAAATTGGCTTCGGCTCTTGCACGCCAGCCCTGCACGACGAACAACCCAGCGAGGCGCACCGGCGGGCGCTCTGGGCTCTGCCTTGCTTGGCCGCAGCGCGGTGGCTCTGCCTCCTCCACCGGGGCACGGCATTCGGGTGCACGGCAGCAGGTGACAACTTGCTGCTGGGGTGCCCCTGTCCTGCCTCTCTGGGAAGTGGTGAGGAGGGCGAAGCGGGAAGGGGCCTGCCCTGGCAGGGGGACGATGAGACTCCTGGAGCCTCTTGCCGCACTGTCCTGCGAGCCCGCGGGAAGGAACAAGCACCCACGCTCAGTCAGCTCCGGCTGTGGCACGTGCCCCTACTGCTGCCAGCGAGTGCTGGCCTTGTCCTTCCTCCTGGGCTCTGCCAGGGCCGTGGCTCGCGGCGGTGCCTGGGGTCGTGCCCTGCCTTGCGCGGTGGCTGTCCTGCGCAGGGGCCTGGTGCCACGGGCGACTGTCTGGGCGGCTGGCAGGAGGGTGGCAGGTCGCATCGCGTGGCCCTGGGCTGTGCCCTGCCTGGCTCCGCGGCCTGTCTGCGCTCCCTGGCACACCGTGGGCTGTCAGTGATGCCTGGCGCAGGAGGAAGCGGGTGGCTCAGTGCCTTTGTGACGCAGTTGGCTGGAGATCGCTGCTTGTGCAAGTTGTTTTCTCGTCGGCCTCTTGAAGGCTCAGATCAAGCCTCGTGGCTTCTTAACCTGGCCAGGGAAACACCATGTCTGTGTGTCCGTGAAGGCAGTTCTGAACTGCGCCACGGGAGAGCTGCTCTTCTGCCTGGCTCAGCACCTGCCGAGGTGTAACGGCGCTAAGCCCAGGTGATGGAAACAGGAGTCTCCTCCCTTGCTTGCCCTGAGGGCCTTATGGCGAAGGGCCAGCAAAACTTGGGGGCGCCCGAACCCCGAGCCTCTGGGCTTGGGCCTGCAAGTAGGATGCCCGCCAAAGGCCTTGGAAACATCTGAGGCCCCAGGTGCAGGTGCAGGTGCAGGTGCAGGTGGAGGATGGTTGCCAGCGGTAGGGCCACTTGTGGTTCTGGACTCCTGGATTTGGAATCGGTTTTGGCTAATTTGGCCTCGGATACAAATTTAATTAAAAAAAATAGTTGTTTTCTTGTCTGGTTGCCTCTGCGGGATGTGAAGGAGTCGGCAGCATCTGGCCTGGAGGCACCAGAGCCCCCCCACCCCGGGGATGAGTAAGACTTGCAAGAAACAGTGGAGCTGTTTCCCCTTCCCTGAAGCAAACGTGTCTGGAACCACTGCCTATGGCACGGCTCCAGCCGGGATTATTTTCCTCCATTTGGGACGTTCGAGGTGTTCCCAGCTGCCTGCCAGTCGCCCCGGTTGTTACGAAGCCTCCTTGAGTGCCGTCCTCTCCTCCTCGTCCCTGTGCCCTCAGAGGGGCTGCGGTCCCGCTGGATGTGGACGCTGCTCCCCTGAATCGTGTCACCCGTGTCAAACCACACCCCGCCCGTGCAAGCCCCTTGCTGGCACGACCGTCTCTGCACGTTGGCACCACCACGGGTGCTCTGCCGCGCACTTTCGCTTTCGTCTGCAGCCGCCTCCCGGACCGCGATGCTTCGTGGAAACCCCCGGCTGGAGCTCGTACACACGGCCTGGCACGGGGCAGCTCTCGGTTCCTCTTGAGAACACGGCCCACGCCGGGCCGCCCCCCGCGCGCGAGGCTTGGCCGCCCTTGTGCCCCGCTGGACCGAGGGGCGCCCGGGTCCAGCGCGCTGCGGACCGTCCCTCAGCCCGGGGGGCTGGCCTTGCTGCTGGGGCGAAGCAGGCAGGCCGGGGCTCGGCTCTGCCAGAGGCAGGTCCCCTGGAAGTGCCCCGCTCCTGCCGCACACTTCTCTGCTCAGGAGCTGTCTGAGCGGTGACCAGATTTGGGGCCGCAGCCACGAGCATTGCTGCCCGCGGGAATGGGGGGAGGGCACGAGCAGAGGCAGCATGAGTGTTGGGGAAGGACGACTAATGGTTGTCCTAAATTGTGCAACACAGTGCCCACGTATGTGGGACTCAGGTCTCTAGAAGTGGGGTCTAGCTAGCCAAGCCACCAGATGATGGCCAAGAAACGTAACGTGGGCTCTGCACGATGACAAGTGGAGTCGCCTGCGTGTACTACCTAGTCCTCTTCCTCCACCTGGCACATTGCAGACACAGCAATGACTGCCCTGAGAGGCGAGTGCTAGCCTCCATTTTACAGATGGGGAAACTAAGGCACACGGTGGGCACACGCCTTGCTCGAGCCCATGCAGACTGAGATTTCGAGGTGGTGCTTGCTGCTTTCCAGGCCTGAGCTCGGGCAGGCTCCGGGGGTGCGTGACCCTGCACCTAGCTCTTCTGCGGGTCCCGCAGTGGCGGTCCGACCCCCCGGCGCTGGTCACCTGCGGGCACGGCTGAGACACGGGGCCTTCTGTGATCTCTTTGGACCAAGGATGGAGGAGGGAGAGTGGGCTCGGGTCTGGACCGGGTACCGAGCTGCACCTGGCCTTTCCCTGTGGGGGCACCCTGCGCCCCACGGCTCTGCCTGGCAGTCGGGCGTGAGGCCTGGCCCAGCGAGCTGGCAGGGTGCCCCCAGGCAGCCTGTCTGGGCTGGGTTCAGCAGAAAACCGGGGTCGTCAGGACTGGTGAGGGGCACCTGCCTGCCTGGCCCTGGGGAAGCAGGTCCGGGGCCTGGCCGCCTCCCGGGAAACTGCAGCCGGCCTTGACTGGGCCCGGGGGCTGCGTGAAGCCGGGGTCCACGGCGGAGTCTGGCCCTGGGGGTGACGGCTCGCGCTGGGCTAGGCTCAGAGCGGCGAGGACAGCAGGTAGCCCTGGGCCAGGCGGGGCCTGGACTCCCTCAGGTGAGTCCCGAGCGGCCGCTGTCGGGAACCGGCTGGAAGCGGCGGGCAGGGCAGGGCAGGCACAAGGGCTCTGCCTGTCAGATAAGCGTTGCCGGTTCGTGCTGGCCGCCCCAGGGTTTTCCCCAGGAAGCCGCAGGACAGGGAGACTCCCCCAGCACCGACTGGGCAGCTTCGAGCCGGGCTGCCCGAACCCTGGGGGCTGCCCGGGGCTCGCCCCCCCTTCCCAGGAGGAAGGACCCAGCGCCCGGGAACGGCGTCTCCCTTGGGGCGGCCCACGAGGAGAGGCCCCTCGGCTGGGCCCGGCGCGGGTGCAGGGACGTTGCGCAGGGCACTGCGGAGCCAGGCCGTTCACAGCGGCGCGGGCGGGTGCTTGCGGCCCGGGGGCTCTGCTCGGCAGTCCCCTTGTCCCGGCGGCGCTGGCAGGGCGCTGGGCACCAGGCCAGGAGAGCTGTTTTCTAAGCACAGAGAAAATAAGACGTTTAGAGGCGACTCGAGGACAAGCGGCAGCGAGGCCGGGCCCAGAGCTGGAGCCCGCGGCTGCTCCAGGGAAGGGCGCCGCGGCGGTTCGATGCGCCGTGGGGTTGCGGGCTCGGCCCGTCACCAGGGATGAGAAACCTCCCGTCGCAGGGAGGCTGCCGGGGCCGCCCCAGCCGGCTCCTCGCGACAATAACAAGAAAGCAGGAGCACGAGTGAGGGCCGCAGCTTCAAAACAAGGGAGAAAGGAGCCAGGACCTCTGGCCTTGTTTGCGGGCATGTGAATCCCCCTCCCGGGCCTGCATTTACATTGCAATTACAGCAGATTTGTCGGGGAAACACTCCGGTTGTTGTTGCCCTGGCTCCGCGAGCCAACTGGTTCAGACCGACCCGGTCCTTCTGCGCTGTCGGGTCCAGGGCATCTTCCCGCCTCGTCCTCTCTCCAGGGCGGGCATCGGGCGGCAGCGTGGAGCCCGTCTTGCCCTTCCCCTCTTCCAGGCAGCGCTGACCCGTGCTGGCGCGTGCCCGCGCGCTCGGCGCTGCCCTCCAACCCGCTGGCTTTGTCTGGGCGCCTGCAGCTCTCGGCTCTGCGAAGGAGCCTTCCCTCCCCGTCCCCGCTCAAAGGTCCAGGTCTTCTCTCTCGTGATAAGCAAGTCCAGCAAGGCCAGCCCCAAGCCGGGATTCGGGCCTGAGGCTGGCGGCGCTGCCCGATGCGGGGAGGCACCTGGGTGGAAACCCCTGGGAGTCCAGGCCCAGAGCCCAAGAGAAGAGCCGGGCCAGCGTCCCGTTCCTTGCGAGCCTTTCCTGGCCTCAATTCACCCCCATCTAATGGAGCGAGCACAATATGTTTGTGGTACAAACCTGAAAACTGCCTGAGCCAAATCAGCAGGCGAGCGTGTGTTTGTTGATAAGGGCACCACCTCCGTCCCCTGGAGACTGTCTGAGGGCAGCGGGGAGGCGTGCGCGTGCTCTGCCTGTGAGCATCCCCTTGCACATGGGGCCCGGGGGTTGTGTGCTGCAGAAAACACCCCCGGGACCGCTCCTCTCCCTGCCTGCGTGCCTGTGACCACCGGGCCCTGCTCCCTGCCATAGGGGGGCGTGGGGCTCACATTTGCACGGACAGCGCGACACCCCAGCTCCGTCGGAGGACACGGACCCTCCTTTGTGGAGAGACTCCCTCGGGACAGGACTGTGCGGACGCGTGGCCAAAAGCTGCAGCAGTGAGCGTGCGGCACGGCTGCAGCCGGGGGGATCGTGTGAGCCTGCTCCAGTGTGCGGCAGTCGTGGGGTGCAGCACAGGTGTGTGGGACTGGACCCGGGGCGTCTAAACCAGGGAGGCCGGGGCTGCTGGAAGGGGTCTCTGGCACGTCTGCGCTGGGCGTTGGGGTGCTGGCGCCCGCTCGGTTTTAGCAAGCTGGCCCGGCGGGAGCAACTGCCGGGGAGACCCTTTGTTAGCATGGCACGGCGCGGCGCATGGCACTGCCCCGAAGCGCGTGCCCTGTGGGGCCCTTCTGAAACGGTCCTCAGTCGTGGAGATCTGGTGCCACGGCTGTGCAGGCATCCCCGGGGTTATGTCCTTTTCCACTACAGCAAAAGTCAGGGAAGAAAATAGCTACTGTAGTAAACGTTCGGCTTGGGGCACGAGCTGCGCGGACAGCCCCAACAGACCCGTGAACCCGCGATGCGGCTGCGCCGACGTCCTCGGCCGGGCGAGCGCCCTTCTCCCCGAGCCGGCCCCTCTTCTCGGATCTGAGCCCGGCGGCAGCAACACACACGCGTTTCTCCAAATCGGGACGTTTCCAGGAACTGGGCAGGCTGCTGGGCACCGTCGCCCAGCTCCGCGCCGGGGGTTCCCGTTCTGCCGGCGTGCGGCTTTCGGTGGCATCCGCTCACGTGACTCTGAGCCCCAGGCGTCGGGCTGAGCAAAACAAGCCTGTTCTTCCTCGGGCCGGGCCGTCTGTCCCTAGGAAACGCAGCGCAAGCCCTGCACAACACAACACGAATCGCACGCAGCTCACAACAAAAGCCCTTTGGCTGAGGAAAGAGGAACCAGGCTATTTCTGGCCCCTGGGGACAGGCCTCGGTGTGCCGAGCTGACGGGGCAGGACTGGCACTTTGAGCCCAGGCGTTGCTTGGACCCGCGGTGCAGGAGGGGCGGCCGGCCTTGCTGCGGGGGCCGGCAGTCCTGTCAAGCCAGGACGGACCGCCGGCGCTGTCTAAAACGGAGCGAGCCTCCGTCCCCGTGAGCGCTGGGGGGCGGCCAGCGGCGCGGCGAGCAGCTTCGTGCAACGCCACGGCCGGAGGCCGAGCCGAGGGGTGTCGCTCGGCGTGTCCTGACCCTGCTCCGTGCAGCCCCGGGGCCGGCTCTCTCGAGCCCTGGCAAGGGGATCGCTCTGTTTGTCCAAAGGTGAAGTTCAGGCGGCTCCTGTGTCACCGTCTAATCCTCCCCGGAGCTGGTGACAGTGTTACTTCAGCTGGGCTTGTGGTTATTTGCCTGACAGATAATCCTCTTCTGCACAAGGGCTTGTTTTCGACTTAGCTACTCTTTCAAATAAGCAGCTGGCATCAGGCCAGTCCTTCCTTTCCAGCATCCACGAGGCCTCGTCCCAGTCGCATCCACCTCTCAGCTCCCGTGGCTTGGAGCTAAGGAAGAGACACCTGCTCTGCCGAGGGGAGATCCTGCCCGGCAGGGAGGAGTGGGCCGGGGGCCGCATGGATGTCACCGGGGAGCGGACAGGCTGGAACAGGCCTCGGCTGGAAGACGCCCTGGGGAGCAGGCCCCGAAAGCTCCCCAGGTATGTCCTGGCCATGCTATCGCTGACTTTTGGTCTCCATCTCCAGCGACGAGGGGCTTGACCTCTCATTTGAACGGTCTTCCCCACCCAGATCCAGTTCTCCGGCTGGTGGAAGCAGACCGGCCTTATCTCCCTGCGGCCGGGCACTTCAGGAATCTGCCCCGGGTGGATTGTGCTCTCGGTTCCCGATGTTTGCCCAAGGCTTGTGCTGGGCAGCTGCGGGCCGCCCCGCGCGCGCAGCAGGGAAGAATGCAGAGCGGAGCGGCGGGCTCCCGCGGCTCGGCCTCGCCAGCGCTGCCCGGGGGACGAGCTGGTTTAGCAGCATTTCCCATGTCCCTGGGTGGCGGGGGTGTCCTGGGGGTGCTCTCTTCATGCAACCGCCCCCGGCAAGGGGGTCTCTTGGGCCCTGCTGACTTCTCGCCTCGTTCGGGTCTGGTTTGGGATTTATTTTCGCCGTGAATGCATCGATATCATCTCTTTTTTTTGGAAAGTGTTTCATGTACCCCGTCAAATTAGCCAGATCAGTTCCAAATCCTTTGAATCATTCAAAAGCCTTATGCGGCCCTATTACCTGCAAGTCCCCTCCACCACAGGCTTTTCAGCCTGGGGCTTCAGATACTTCCAAATCCTTGGGCAGGCATCGCACGTGCAGG
Organism: Gavialis gangeticus; assembly: GCF_001723915.1. Taxonomy (NCBI): domain Eukaryota; kingdom Metazoa; phylum Chordata; order Crocodylia; family Gavialidae; genus Gavialis; species Gavialis gangeticus. The sequence continues at coordinate 14,559,530 of NW_017729018.1, read as the reverse complement.
CCCACCGCTCACTGCAACCAGGGACCCCCAGCAGAGCCGGGAACGAGGCTACATTTACCCTGGGGAAGAGCTAAGCCTGGGAGAACGGGTGACTTGGCCAAGGTCAAAAAAGGGGCCAGTGTCAGAGCTTAGCCCCCGGGTGCTGGCTCCCTGTTGTGCGGTCAGACTCTGGACCCTCCCTGTCTCTCTTGGGATCTTTCTCCCAGCGGGGTGACCGTGCAGCTCCCTTCCCTCTCCCGCTCCTCGGGGTCGATCCCCTCCCCGGGCGGCACAGAGATCAGTGTGGGAGGGAGCGGAGCAGTTCATCTGGCTGCACTCTCCCAGGCACGGTTATTTCGGAAGTGACTCAGAAAGGCAAGGCCGCTGTCTACGAGCAGAGGAAACCGCCAGCTCAGCCGTGCCTTGCACACTTGCTGGAGGCTTCTGCTTCGGGCCCTCGCTCATTGGCTTTGCTAAATATGGGCTGTTGCTAAGATCGCAGCGGGGCTGGGGCAGCCTGGCCGCGCGGCTCCCTGCCTCGCGATAGGCTCGCTCGCACGGGGCTGCGCTCATTTGCCTCTGGCAGGCGGCCGAGTCCACGGCGCGCTGAGAAAACAGACTCGTCTTTTTTCACATTTCCTGATTCTGGAGGCTGTGAAACGTCGAGGCTGGAGCCAGCTGCCTGGGCACGTTTCGGAGACGGGGAGCCATGTCGCTGCCTGCAGCGCGTGCCCCGCACTCCTGTGCCTGAAGCACCCCTCCTTTGTCGGCTTTGGGGCCCCACATGCAATATGTTGCCTGCTGTAAGGGAGGGGCGGGGAGGGGGCAACCCCTGGGCTCATCCCTTCCCATAGCAGCTGCTGGGATAGCAGGGTGGGGGACCTCATCCCTTGGGGCCAGTGGCTTTACTGTCTGATTTGGCTTGGAGATACTGTTAAACCTTCCCCGGGACTATTTCAGGAGCAAGCCTGTCAGTGGAAAGCGAGCCACGGACTGGCCCTGGACGCGTGACCTGCGGGGCAGCTTGTCTTTCCCTAATGGCGCCGTCTTTTGCGTGAGACCTCGGAGCTCCATCCCCGGGGCTGCTCGAAGCAGGCGTTAAGGGCTTGTGTGTGGGGGGCCGCTGGAGGAAGACAAACAAGTGACAAGCGTGTGGGTGTGAAGGACAACCCCGCTGCAGCGAGGTGGGGGTGCCCGCTCCCGAGGGCACGTGGGCGCACCGGCCTCGCGTCTTAGGCTGGTTCCTCTTCACCTCTCTGCGCAGACGACCCCGAGCTGCCGCAGGGCACGGCCTGAGGGGAGCATCCTGGGGCCCCGGGCTGGGTGCACTGCCCTAGCGCAGCCCTGTGCAACACACGGGAAAACCTCGGCTGCCCTGGCCCATTACAGCCGCTGATGAGTTGGGGAGTCGGGCTCGATCCGAGCCAACTGTCCTAGCGAGCAGGATGGCTAAAACGGTTCCTGCACGTTTGTCCATCCCAGCGCTGATGCAGGAGGAGCTGGTGGAGGAGCGGCCGGTTCAGGAGGGCTCGGTGTCCACGTGCCCCACGGGAGGACAGCAGTGCTCTGCGTGCTGCTACGGACACTCACCCCATCGCCTGGACTAGCTTTTGGGCTTGTGGCTCGTCTGCCTCTCCCAGCCCTGCCCCGCTCTGGTGCCCCGTGCACGTCCCTTCTGAGCATCTGAAGTGAGCGCCAGCTCTGCAAAGCTCCTGCCGCGCAGATCTCTGATCAAGCCGGCCTGCAAGGTGCAGGTCTGCCAGGCGCCTTGCCCCGACGTGCACGCGGACGGGGTGAGTGGTACCCCCTCCCGGCACATCTGGGCTGGCAAGGAAGCCGCCAGCGGGGCCTGGCCGGCTCTGTCCGCTGTGAGCCACAAGCGGTAGGAGCTGCTCGCATACCTCGAGCATCGGCCCCGCATGCCAGCACGGCCCCGTGCCCGGCTCGAGAGTACAAGCAGCTGCCATCTTCCCAGTCCCCGCGTGCTGGGCGGGTGTCTCTGCGAGGGGCTGCTCTGCTCGCAAGGCACACGTGTAAGCAGATCGGGCCCTCCCGGCAGAGCTGGCTTCTCCTCTCCGCATCCCTCCAGCGGGCACATCCTGCCTGGGCTCGTAACTCGGCTGCTTTTTGTGTGCACCAGAGAGCTGGTGCCCTGGCTGTGTTCACGCAGTGGGTGCAAACGGCTAAAATTTCCATGAAACAACCCGCCGGGCTGTTTTTCTATGAATTGGCATGTTCGCACGGTACCGCCTGGGGCAGAGCCATGTACAGCCCCAGTGCAGTCAGTGCGGGGCAGAGGAGGCCCTGCCCCGAGGTGCTCGTGCCCCCGCGGTGCTGGTGCCGCAGCTGGCAAGGCGCCGTGCATTTTAGCGGGGCTGAGCTCGCCTGCAGGAGGTCGGGCTGATTCGGCTGCTCCTGGCCAGGCCGGGAACAACTGCTTGGACTGCAAGGGTAGCGGCTTATTCCCCTTGCCTAGAGGCCTGCCTCTGAGCTGATCTGATCGTGAGGGGTTACTGTGCGGGGGCGAAGGCCGGTTTGATACTTGGCACACTTTGCCTTGCGGTGCCTGGTGCTACGAGCGGAGCAGGGCAGCGAGCTGTCGCAGCCGGCGGTGCCGCGTGCAGGTGCCCGGGGCATTTGGCCAGTCGCGATGCTTTCAACAGTGTCCTTATGGCAGCCCAGCGTGTGCCACTGGCCACGGCCTCCCCCCGGGGCTCTCCCTGGAGCCCGGTCCGAGAGGCTGGGGGGGCCGGGGGGACGCAGTCTCACGGATGGCAGTCGTTAGCTGCGGGGGGTCCTGGGACAGGGCGCCGGGTCCCAAACAAACACTGGGGAAGGGGTTTGAAAGCCCAAGATGTGAACAAACACGTCTGGAAACCGCAGCCGCTGCCCTGCGAATTGTTTACAGCTGACAAACGGGCCGCTTGGCTGCCCTTGCCGAAATCTGTGGGCACAGACTACAAAGATACGGCGGAGCAGCTCTCTCGCATGCAGCCTGTTTTGGCTCCGGAGTCGGGCTCCGCGTCAGGTGACGAAGCTGCAACCGGTCTGCGCCGGAGGAAGCGGGGGGGAGAGTCCGAAACTCGAGAGCAGCAAACAACCGGCTCCTGTGGGCAGGACGCCGTCCCCGTCCCCGTCCCCGCACGCTTGTCGCTGGAGCTCCTCGGGCATCGGCCGAAGCGCATGGCAGCACTGTGGGCAGTGCCAGGGCAGCCACGACTAATTGCCCGTGTGTCCTTGATCAAAGAGAAACAGCTGTGTTTGGCTCGAGCGCTGATCGAGTGTGAGACCGGGGTCCTGCACGGCAGCATCTGGGGGAGCCGCAGGTGGAGGAGTCCGTCCGCCCGCCTGCCCGCCCGTGCGTCCTCCCCCTCCTTGCTCGCGGTCTGGCCGGGGTGTCCCCACGGCAGGGCATGGTGCCCAGCCCTTCCAGTCCCGCCGTCCCCACCCCTCTCAGTTGGAGCCGTGCCTGGTCTCTGCACCCTTGTCCCGCACTGCCGCGACAGCCCCTTCCCCCCGGCCGCGGGGAACGGAGCCAGGCCCTGCCCTCCTTCCTGCCGGCACGCGGGGCGGCCCTGCTGCGGCGAGGCCAGGGGAGCACTTGTCCTTGCGGTGACCCGTGGATTGCTCCATGGCTTCGGCGGGCCTCTTTGTGCCGTGAGCTGACCCGGGAAACACTTCTGTCTGCGTGAGAAACCCTGGGCTGTGTCTGCGCCACTGGCAAGGCCGAGTCGCAGGTCTCCTCCCTGCGGCCCGCTGTGCAGGGCCCCTGCTCTGCGCAGATAAGGCAGGAAGCGAGCAGCAGTTTGGCAGGCGGCACCTCCCAGACGAGCTCGCTCGGACAGGCTCGGGCTCCCGGGCCGCAGCCTGCTCCACGGGACGCTACGGGAAGGCAGCTCGCGGGGGCGGCGCGGGTGCCCGACACGGCGCACACGGAGCCACACGCCTGATGCAAGTGGCAACAGCACGCTGACGGGATGCCGCAGCACTGCCCTGCCACGGGCGCCAAGGCTTGTCCACGGTGCAGAGTCATCGGAGCACCCTTGCTGTCCCCGCTCATGACACGCGAATGCTCCTGCAGCCACCCCAGCTTCGCTGGCCGGACGGAGCAGGAGCTGCTGTCGCTACCGGGGCGCTGGTGTTTCGAAGCCGTTCCCTTCTGGGGGGTGGGGGGTATTGGGAACTGACACCGGGGCGTAAACTTGTTCCTTTTCATGTTGGCTTTCGCAAGCCCAGGGCTGACTTCGTGAAGTCCCTGCATGAAGTCGGTGAAATCTGGTGCTTTACATCTCTGATTTAGTTAGTCCCTAAGGGCGCTTGTACACGTGACTGGAGGTGCAAATGTGCCCGCCCCGGGCTAGCCGGGCTGACGGCGCCGCGCTGGAGTTGTAAACAAGGCAGGAGCATGTGCGCAGGACCGGGGGGGCCGCTGCCCTGCGCCACGGCTGCCTCCTGCCGACCGCTCCAGCTCCAGCTCCAGCTCCAGCTCCAGCTCCTCGCCAAGCACTTTCTGGCCCAGCTCGCAGCCTTGCCCTGCTCTGGTCGGCTTGCTGCGCAACGCCGGCGGGGAAGTTTCCGTGCGTGGTCTCCTCCCCACCATCGCTCTGTTTGATTTATTGGGAGAACGTGGCCAAGGGGCACCGGCTGTGCCACGGGGGCAAACCCTGCCCCCGGCTACTTGCTCTCCCCCCCCCGTTGTTGTAGTGCTCCCACTCCCGCAGACGTCGGCCCTCGCTGCGGGGTGCTGAGCAGTTTTGGATTTGGGATCGCAATGTCTGAAGTGTTGGGAACACTTCTAGCGGGCGGAAAACCTCCTCGACTTGCGGGAGCCCAGGGACTGCTCGGCCAAGGGCTTGGCTGCAGCCCCTGGACCGTGACCTGAGCCGTGGACTTTGTGGGGAGGGAGCCGACGTTTTGGAAGGGCCCTGCCCTTTGGGCACTCGATTTCTCAATGTGATCAAACCGCTTGTACCAGGTTTGCACTTACGAACACCCTGCCAGAGACCCCCAGCTTGCCCCGTGCTCGGCGGGCAGCTGGGGGCAGAACGGCGAGGCCGAGTCGGACCCTGTCCCCGTGTCCCTCCGTGACCCGGCGTGGTCTGCAGCACATCGGGCTCTGGCTGACGCCAGGGAGAAGCTACGAGAGTCATTTTGCTGAGTGGCTTTTCCCTCATGTGACAGCTGCTCCCTGCGCTTCCAAATCAGACGGACGTGGGCAGGCTGCCAAGCAGGAGCGGTGCAGCCCGGTGGCTCGGGGCGGACGCTCTGTGTTTGAATCCACGCTGGGATGAGTCTCGCCTGTGTCAGTAACGTAGCGAGGAGGCGGGAATTTCTCGCCTGCGTCTCGCGCGCTGTTGGCCCGCGCCCGCGCCTGCGCCTGGGTCCGTCCCGGCGCGCTGCGGGGTGGGCACCGGGGACGCCGGTTCTCGGGCAGGCTGCGCAGCATCTCCTCGTGCACGCACGGCTCCCGCCTCTGGAGCTGCCCGTTGCGTCCCGCGACACAGGACCTTGGGCAAGACGGGCCTGCGGTCTGACCCCGCAAATAGCCGTTCTTATGTCCTCATCCTGGCCCACGTGCCAAAGCTGACTCACGGCATGAAGCATCCAGTCTGTTTTGCTTCCTCCTGAGAGAGGCGGGTGATGCGCTCGTGGCACGTGCGGGTGCCAAAGTGCTGCCTTGTCCACCTGTCCCTGAACAGGGTGTGCTAGGCGCGAGCACTTCGTCTCTGGCACACTGGGTCATTGGCAGCCAAGAGTCCTAAGAAATGGGCGGAGGGGTGCCGACTTGTTCCTGGACTGGGAATGTCCCAGCGCTTCCCCGGCAAGGGGAGATGAGGCGCGGGGGCCGGGGCGTTCTCCCGACGCGCACGACCCGGTGCAGGATTGCAGCTGGTCATGGCGACGACGACGGCTACCGCCAGGCCCTGCCGTGGTGGAAAACCAGCCGGTCGCCCACGTCTGAGTTTGCTCTTTGGGATCGCAGGTTTGGTTGGTGACCAGAGCTGTGCCGCAGGCTGGCATTTCTGTAAGAGATTTGACTTAGTGCAGCATGACATTTCTGATTTACAAGCCAGCTTTGTAGAATAGCACGAATACAAATGTCAACTCAATTAAAGACCTAGCTCACCGACAGCTTTCAAAGCGGCTGTCAGCAGGGTGGTCACCCAGGGATGTTTCAAACGGAGGTCTGCCGGGTTTGGTAGCAGGCCTGGTGCTACTCAAACGTCTCCGTAATGTGGAAGGAAGTAGGAGGTCACGGCTGATAAAGGCCCCAGCGTAAAACGTGACATCAGGGCTGCCACGTGGAAGGATGCGGCCTGATCAGTAAACTGGGTCCGGTCTAATGCAATGAGGTGTTAATACATCCAAGTCCAAAGTTAGTGATGGGTCAGCAAAGAGCATGGGCCGTGCCTCCAGGATGGGCAGCTGCGCCTACGCCCGGGACTGCCGGGCGCGCGGGGGCCGCGGTGCCGCGAGGCGTGAGCGGGATCGCGGGAGGGCGCTCGTCTCCGGGCCGTGCCGGGCGCTGCCGGTCCCAGGTGTCGCACGGCAAAGCGGAGCAGAAAGGAGCCACAGAATGATTCGAAGGACGGGAAACCTGCCTCGGCGCGAGGGACTTCACGAGCTGCGTCCACACAGCCGCACAAGACGGGGGTTGATTCGTGGGCAAGCGCCTTCCTGAGGAGAAACCAGAAAGAAGCGGGTGCTGACACTTCCTAGACTGGGAGCACCGCAAGGAGGCCGAGGCTGGACAAAGCGCGACGGTGACGAGACGGGGGGTTGCCGCTGGGACGCGTCACCGAGAAAAGTCTCCAGATCGAGACGGCTTGTGCAGACAAGCTGCTCCGACTATCCCCTCCCGTGCCCAGATCCCGTGGGCCCCTCCAGCACGCCTGGCGCTGGGCAGCGCTCGGGCCCTGGCAGGGCCTGGGGCTGAGTTGCGGATGCCGGGTCCGGGAGGGGTGTGCGGGGTTCGTGTCTCCTGCACCGCCTCCCCGCTCGTCCGACACAGCCGCTGCACAGCCCTTGACCCCCTGGGCTTGCGTCTGGTTTGGCAGCAGGTGCCCTCCGTGTCCAGCGCCAGCAGCCGCCCCGTGACCCATCAAGGCCCAACGGCAACCTTGGCCGTAACCGCAACGGCTTTGTGGTTTTGAGCCTGGAAAGCGCCAGGCGAGATGGAGGCAGAGCTGGCAGGGGTTCAGCTGCAGGGCGCGGAGGCTTCGACAGGCAGGCGGCGGCCGTGTCTGCGCCTGGAAGGACTCGTGGTGGCCGGAGCGGAGCCATCGCCCTGGGGGCACTGCGTGCCCGCAGCTCGGGCTGTAGTGGTCGCTGGGCCCTGCGCGGTCCCGCTGCCGCGGGGTGGCTGCGCGGGCTCTCCGGCCCGCTCCTTGGCTGCGGACTCCCGGCCGCTGGTGGCTGCTCTGTCCCCTCTGGGCACCTCCCTCGTACCGAGTGGCTCCAGCTGTTCGCCAGGTGTGCGCGGTGGGGATGCGCGCGGTGGGGATGTGCGGTGGTGACGTGAGAGCGATGCCGTTTGCCCTCTCCCAGGAACGAGCCCGCCAGCTGGAAGGCAGCCGCGGCCTCTGCCCCCCCGGGCCTGCGCTTCCTCGCTGCCAGGTATCGCGTGTCCGGACAGCTGTGAAAGTGCTGAGCTGTGGAGCAGCGGGGTGGGAAACGGCCGCCTCGCCCCCAGTTCTAGGAATTTACCACGGCATAAACAAGGCAAATATAACCCTGAGACACAAACAGGGGCCATGTGCCCTGCGCCCCTGCCCGTCCCCGCCCGCTGCGCGCTCACAGGCGTGTCGTGTTCCCAGCAGCTTCGCTTTTCGTGGTAAACAATTGGCTAACGGCCACGAGTAACTATCGTCCCCGAGGGCGTCCCGTGGTGCTACTGGAGCCCCGTGCCGGGGGAGCCCCGTGGCATCGGCCTCGCGGCTAGGGAAACTGAGGCATGAAGCCCGTGGCCAGCCGGGGCCGGCAGCGGGTGTCGGAGGGCAGCCGGGCCAGGCTGGCTCGGCCGTGGTCTCGCCCTTGCGCCCTGGCAGCCGCGTGCGTGGCTGCGACGGGCCGGGAGCTCGGTGCCGGCTGTTGTCGGGCTGCGCGGAGTGAGCTGTTGCCCGGGGAAACCAGACACGGGTGTTTGCCAGGAAGGCTGACATTTAATGCGGTTAACAGCCTCTCTCCCGCCTGTGCTCGCTGGCCGTGCGTGGGCCGTGCAGGCAGCTGGGAAACCAGGAAGGGCAACCCGTAAAAACATGGTTGAAAATCTGTCGTTGAGCTGCAACGGTGGTGGCCACGGTCAGGGGTCTGGGAGGGCTGCCCACGCGCGCGGGGCCGGGGCCGGGGCCGCGCGAGGGACGCTTGCAGCATGGCCCAGGACGCGGTCCCCCCACGCCTGCTGCAAGCCGAGGCCCTGTCGCGTTGCCTTGCACCGTGCAGGCTGCGACCCGCGTCCGCCGGGCCAGCACCCGCGGCAGGGCCGGCGCGGACGATGGAGCCCGGGGCTCTGCGGGCAGGGCCCTGCAGAGCCGGAGCTGCTGCTTCTGCATAAGCCACAGAAACAGGGCCGTGGCCTTGCCGTTCAGCCCCCGTGCCGTGCCAACCTTGTTGCAAGGCTGGGGCCGCGCTCCTGAGGGGCAGCCCTGCGCTGCGCTCCCAGGGCTCCCCTGCACGGGGCTGCAGCTCCGCCGGCTGAGAGCGCAAAGCGCAGAGCTTCGCCTGGCGCATCCTGCCGGGGCAGCCCACTGAGGAGCAGCGCGCGGCCCAGGCTGCGAGCGGCCCTGCTGGTGCCAGGCTCGGGGACCCGCGGACAGGCCGGAGCTGTGGCCCGTGCACAGCCGCGCGCCTCTGGTGCCATCGTGTGGCAGAGCTGAGGAGCATCGCCCGCAGCCGTCCCCTGCCCTCCTCTCCGCCGCCGTCGCGCGAAAGCCCGGGAGGCGCGAAGCGTGTTGTGTTGCGGAGGTCATGGAGGCTGCGTGCTTGAAGCGGTGCAGGTGTCCAGCTTCCAGACGTGGCCGTGGAAAAGCTGGAGGGCATGGCAGATAACCCCAGGACAGTGCCTGAGAGCAGCGGTGCTGGGGGCCTCCGGGCAACGCGCGGTCCGGCAGAGGAGTTCCTGGTCTTGGCCCTCCCGGGCGTGATCCTCCAGCTGCCGGCACGCGCCTTCCACAGCACGTGGCTGGGCTGCCCTGGGGCGCCCTCCACGCTAGTGACCCCCGGCGCTTCAAGCAGGCGAGAGGAGCTGGTTGCTCCGTTCATCTCCATGCATCGGCCCGGCTCTGCCCTGCTAACGGCCCGTCTGCGGCGGGGACACGAGAGCCTGTTCCCGAGAGGGACGCGGGGCCGAGTGCTGGCTCAAACCCACCCCTCGCCTGCGTCTCCCCCTGCACCGTTCACAAGTGCCCTGACATCCAGGGCAACAGGAGGCGGACGGGCCGGTGGCTCTGGGATCGCCGGATGACAAGTGATGGGACTTGGCGCGGGTGACGGCTCCGCACTGCGGTGACGAGACGGAGAGGGTCACAGGGTTGCTGGCTCCCCTGGGCGGGAGCGGGGACCGTGAGCAGAGCGGTGGATTCGCTACGCGGGGGGACGCGGGAGCCGAGCTCGCGGCTGCATCTGGCAGGACTCGGAGGAGCTGGTTTGTTTTCTTTCCCTTTCCCGTAGAGGCTCGTGGAAGCGGTGACAGCCAGGCTCCTGCCTGCCCCGAGCACGTGGAAACCCGTGTCCTGACCAGGAAAACACCGCCAAGCTCCGAGCCAGAGTCTGGGCTGCCCCGAGGCGGCGCAGACGCGTTGGCCCCACGGCGGGTCTGCGTCAGCTCTCCGAAGCGCGAGCCGGAGGACGGAGCGGGGCTTTCCGCAGGGTGCTGGCGGCGCAGGCTAGCGGGGAGCGGGCGATGGCCAGGCTGCCGAAAGCGGAGGCAGGGGCAGAAGCAGCTTGGGGCGTGCGCGACAGATGCTCCGTGGGCTGCCTGCGCAGAGGCACGGGGCTGCCGCTCCTGCGGTACTTTCATCTCCGCGCTGCTTGATGTTTCTCTCTTGGTAAACAAGTGAGGTTTTGCTGCTTGGCACACGCCGATACCCTGTTCTCCGCCGCCTTTGTCCCCATCCTACATCTCCCCAGGGCCTGTGTGCAAGCTCTCGGCTGGGAGGACCTGGCTCGTTGCACATCTCTGCTCCGCAGATGTGCCGTCTGTCCCTGCTGGCACCTCTGCGGGTCTCGGTAGCTGCATTTGGGCCCCCAAGCACCCCGGAGGTTGCTGGATTGACGATGCTTCGCTTCTGCCCTAAGCATGCGCTGCCAACGGGCAAGCAAGCCGCCCTGCTCCCGCCCCGAGATGCCGGGGTTCGGGGCCGGCCAAAAGGACCCTTGTGCCAGCCTGACTGAAGTGCCGCGCCGTGGCTCGGGCAGAAGCAGCTCCCAGTCCCCGAGGGGAGATGTGCGGTTCTCGAGCTCAGAAACCGTGGGTGGGGGGGTGGAAATCAGGGCAAGTGACTGCCGCTGGCAGCTGTGTGCCGAAAGGCCTTGGAGAAGCAGTGAGAAAGCGAGCAGTTTATCTCGGTGTCGCGCCAGGAAGCGAGGAGATGACGGCGCGCTGATAGGTTTCTGATCTTGCCGCTGCAGTTGAGATCTCGGCGAGTGGGTGTGAGCCGCGCCGCAGTGGCTGCCTGGGCTCGGGGGGGCAGCTCTCCCCGTCACGCCCGGCTGCGCTGCGGCTCCGTCGTGCCCCTGCCCCCCGCCACAGAAGATGCCCTAATTCAGTCATGGGAGCTGAAAAGAGCAGAGGCCCCGGTGAGCTGTGGTGGGAGGGGAAGAGCAAGGGTGAAACCGCGGCCTGCCGGAGCCACTGCCGCAGCTTTCCTCTCGTGCCGCAGCCGGGCGATGCCTGCGGCTGTGTCCGGAGCCGCCCCGTCGCGCGCTGGGGCCGTGCTCGCGTAGCCGGCGGGGTGGGAGCATTTCTGTCTCCAGTCCCACTGGACCGAAGAACGCAACGGTCCGTGGCCCAGACCCCGCTGGGGAAGAGCGAGAGGCCCAGGCCAGCTTGCACCATCGGGCAGCTCCTGACCTGGGTGCACTGCAATGCGAATGCCTCGTGTTGGCAGGGCAATGCGGTTTGGCCCACGGAGATCTCGTCCCAAGGGCTAGCTGCCCCTGCGCCCCCCAGGAAGCTCTGAGCACAGACACAATCTCCCTGTTCTTCCAACAAAGCCCTTGTGTGTGTCCGCTCTGAGCCTGGAGCCAAGCCACGTGCACGCCCCCACGCCAGCCCCCGCCAGCCTGGGTGCTCCAAGGCAGCACCGATGCGACTGCCGTCGTGTCTGGACTCGGCAGGTTTGCGGGGAGCCGAGGGCTCCCTCCTTGAGGCCCCGCTGAGCACGTCCGGCTGAGGTCTTGAGGCCGTCGCTGAGACGTGCCCAGCCTCAGTTTCCCCTGGCCTCTCGCACTGCAGGCGCTCGCTGCACATTCAGCCGGCCCAGGAGAGGCACCGCCTCGCTGGGGCCAGGGCGCGCGTCCTCCAGGAACGGCAGCGCGTCTCTGAGGCCACAGCGCACGGCCCTTGCTCTTCGGAGCTTGTTTCGGTTTCATCCTAAACCTGCAGCCTCCTCACCCCGACGCTGGGCACTACCAGGAGCCTGGGCTGGCAGCGGCCAGGGGCTCTGGGCGGAGGCGTTGCGCCTTCCTGCGCGTGCGGCGGGGGCTGCGTGCGCCTGCGCTCCCTGCCCGGGGGCTGCAGCGAGGGCTGAGCGCACCGGCCCTGCTGCTCCTGCGTTGGCAGTGCCAGCCCTCCTGAGCGCTGTGCCCCGCGGGGACAGGGTTTGGCATGGGCAGGCAGGAGGCCGAAACGCAGAGCCCAGGGCCGGGAGCACTCGGGGTTTCCACGGGTGCTGGGTGTGTGACCGTCCCCGGCTGCGAGGAGCCTCCGGGCTGTGCAAGGAAAGGGCCTGGCGTGGCGGGTGGCAGCGGGACCCTCTGGGGAGCAGGGAGGGTTGTGGCGTTGCGTTGCTCCTGGTCGTTTGCGCCAGGCATCGAGACCTGCCAGAGAAAGTCCCTGCACCAAATGGCTCTGCGAAGTGGTGTGATGGGGGTGTGTGCGCACGTGCGTGTGCATGTGTAGTGAGGCAGGGGGCAAGACGGCGCTGGCCGGATTTGGGGTCCATGGGGCACGCGGGGCCTGTCTTGCTAAAGGCTTCTTGTTGGGTTTCCACGTGCTCCTCTCATCTCGCTCCTCCGGCCCAGGAACAACCGGGCTCTCTGCAGAGATGAGCAGGGGCGGCGAGCGCAGAGAGGAGAGTACGCATCTGTGGACATGCATTTAATGTCTGCCCGTGGCCACGTGCCCAGGAAAGCCCCACGCGCTCGAGCAGCGGGCCCGGACCCGCCGGTGTTGCGTGCCCGAGACAGCGGCCGAGGCGT
>NW_017729018.1:14546782-14547071 GCF_001723915.1 Gavialis gangeticus | reverse complement strand
CCCCGTGCCGGGGCGCTCGTCCCTGGCCAGGCGCTGGCACGCCGGGCCGCTCCGTCTGCCCCACGCCCGGCGCTTAGGGCAGCGCGGCCTCCTCGCGTCACAGCTCGAGGCTCCCGCCGTTCTTGATGATAACGGGCTTGTCTGAGAGCAGCAAGGACAGCGGCACCAGAGGCTGAGGGGGCCCCGCGGCCTCCAGGGCCGAGTCCCCCGCTGGAGGGGGCTGAGAGCAGCCCAGGACCTCGTCCGCAGGGCTGCTCCGACCGCAGCCCCCGGCGCAGTCTTCCTGCGC
>NW_017729018.1:14536622-14546716 GCF_001723915.1 Gavialis gangeticus | reverse complement strand
CCGCGCGCCCCTCCTCGGCCGGCGGCGTCTCCGCCGGGTCCTCGGCCGCGGCGCAGCGCAGCAGCGAGCAGGTCTCCGGGCTCGCCCCGGGCACCTCCTTGTCCCAGACCAGCTCGGTCACCAGCAGCTCCATGGGGCTGATGTTTTCCGAGGGCTCCACGAAGCCCGGCCGTGGCTTCGCCTGCAGGGACGGGGCAGGTGCTCAGCACGGGGGGTGCCGGCCTCGCGGGGCAGCTGGGCCCCGACGCACGCCGGGGAGACGCTGCACGATCCCTGGCCCCTTCCTGGAGCACGAGGTCCCGGTGCTCGTGCTCCAGCTGCTGGGAGCCTCGGCCCACCCTCTCCCCATCCCCCCAGCCGCCCCTGCCACCTTCGGAGGGCGAGATGCGGGCGGCGGCTCACCTGACTCGTCTCGGGAGCTGGGAACTTGACGGCTTCGCTGCTCCCTGGCTCGGGCAGCAGCGGGCAGAGCAGGGTCTTGGCCCTGGGAAAGATTTGCAGCGGGTGGTTAATGGGCAGCCATGCGCTGGGGCGGAGGGACGGGGGCTGCCTGCGCATTCACCTCTTCCTGGCGACCTGGTAGAGCACGGCCGAGAGAGGGACGACCACAAAGATGGCCAGGGACCGGAAGCTGGCCTTCGCCGCCGGCGGCAGGGGGCCTAGGGGCAAGCACAGGCTGCGCTCGGAGGCCGCCGGGGGCCTCAGGACCACGTGCGGGTGTCTGCCGGGGCCCGCGCGCCCCGTACGAGCTGGTGCAATCGTCGCCACGTCCCCGGGCCCCTGCGGCCTGCGAGGCCGGCTCCTGGCATGACCGGCAGCTGTGGCATGGCCTCAGGACTGCGGCTAACGGGCAGTGTGACTACTCCCGCTGCCCGAGCGCCCAGCGCATCCCAGCAGGCTCATGCCCGGGGTGCCACGACCTGCGTCGCTCCCCCCAGTGAAATGCGCTGGGTGCCCAAGGCAGGGTCCTGGGTACCGGGGGCAGAGCTCTGCAGGCCTCTGGCTGCCCCCGAATGCGATGCGATGGGAGCTGTGGCCCTGGGTGCGCAGTCTACACCAGGCTCGTGGGGGAAGCGCAGGGAGGGGGTTGCTCGCATCCCTGCGTGCGTCTGGATTGCGGAGACGTGGGGGTGGAAACCTGCGTCAGCCCCTCCCAGAGACGAGCCCGCCAGGGAAGGCACCCGGGCCATTACCGAGCTCCTTGGTCCTGGACGGGTGCTGCGGCCGGCTGGTCCTAGCTGTGCTGGCCTGGATCTCCGCTCGGTACACGGTGCCGGGCTGCAGGCCCCGGAGGGTGAAGCGCGTCGCTGAAGCGTTTGCTTCCTGATCTGCTCAGACGGCAGTGAGCTGTGAGCTTCAGGAAACCCCTCCTGGCCCCGGGTGCAGCCACCTTCAGCCCCGGCTCTCCTGCAACTCGTCCGCCACCACAGCACCGGCCACACCGGCACAGGGCCGTGGGCTCCCCCTCTCCGCCCGCTCTCACCCACGTTGTTCCCCTTTGCCCTGCGCTCGGCCCGTCCAGGGGTGCTGCGGAAAGGGGAACGGCAGCAGCTGGCAGCGGGTCTGCCTGTGCCTCAGGGGCAGGAAGGGCCTGGTGCCATCAGTGTTTCACGGGCACAGGGAGAGGCGTCTGCCCCTGCCAGCCAAGGGCACGTGGGAGGTCAGGCAGAGCAGTGCCCTGGCGGGCCCCCCACAGCCTCCCCTCGTCTCGTGCTCCTTTCTCGGAGCTGCCCCGTTCTCGCTGCAGGACTTGGCCTGTGCCACCCTGCGCTCAACTACTCACCGGTTCCCGTGAAGTGGTACGTGGCGGCGAACGTGGCCCAGCTGCGCCCGGGTCCCTGTCCGTGAATGGCAATCCGGTACCACCGCCTGGGCTCCAGCACACCTGGAGCGCACACCCGGAGACATTACCACCTGGCGGATGTGCCGCAAGCGCCAGAACCGTGACCCTGCAGCACGTGCCGGGCTGCCCCGGGGCACGGCCAAGACGGTGGCTCTGGCTGCACCTTCCAGCCAGGTTTTTTTCCCCGTTTTCTGGGTTTTGACAGGTTTTGGCACAAGTAAAAGCTGTGACAGCACAAGTCACAACAGTGCCACGGCCGAGTCACGACCTGGGCTAGGAAACCTGGAGACGGTGCCCCGCGCTGAAGCTTTGCCCTTGCCTAGCACGGGCTGCCCGGGTGCATCCTGAGCGCTCCCTCCAACCTCCCAGACTTTGGATGTAGGGTTTGAATTACACTTTGACTCTTGAGGAAGTCTGCAAAAAAAATTGGTCTGCCCATCACGATACCTTAATAAAATCAGAGACCCCGCAAGGTTATGATTTTCAAATCTTACAGGGGGACTTTCATCTCTTATGGGAGGGCTCAGCCCTCCTGAAGTCCCCTTTAATTCAAACCCTGTTTGGATGCGGCCCTTCTCGGCCCTTTAACTGGGAAGCGGGGCCGGGGGGAGAGTCAGGCCACAGGAAAGTGGCGAGGAGGAAGACGTCCTTGCTACCTGTCTCCGTGTACGTGCCCGTCTCCACGAAGGGTTTCTGGATGCAAGCCGCAGGCCTTCTGGCACCTTCCAGCGGCTGCTTCTCAAGGCAGTAGAAGGTGCCGTTGGCCTTTGCTGCCCACTGCACCGTGGTGTTGGCGCCGGCCGTGCTGACAGCCAGGAAGCTGATCTCTGGGGGGCGACACAGGCAGCTGTCTCAGCAGAGCCGGTATTAGGGTGACAATATTTGGATCTTGGGGAGCACTGGATTTGCAGCTGAATAAAGGCTTTAACTTGTGGCTCAGTAAAGCTGCTGACCACGAGGCAGAATGATATATTGCAAATAACAGCGCGAGATGCTTAGGCAAGCAGTTTTCTAAGTGTGGTAGTGTGCAGGATCTTGGTTGTGTAAGGAGAACAAGATGCAGGCCACCGGCTATTGTCAGGAGATAAAGCAGAAGCAAGACCTTGGAGACGGTGCTGAAATCAGCAAGAAACAGCAAGTGTCCCCGGACTCCTCCGGTCACGGTCTTGAGCATGTGCTCATAGCAAAAAGACACCTAAATGAATGAAACGCATAGGTAAGTCCACGCTAATGAAGTAAACAGTAAACAGAGGCGGAGCTTGAGATAGGAGGGAATATGAGTGGAACAAAGGAGGGGCAAAGGTGGAGAAAATGTTAATGACTATGAGCCAAGCTGTATAAACGAGAAAAGAAATAACGTTTGCTGCTGCTCCCCGGTTTGTTGGGTTTTTGGGAGCTCGCCTGAAGCGGTCTCCATTCTGAATAAAGCTGTTGTCTGGCAGTGTGCGCTGGTGTTTGCTCCCCGAGCAACTGGATCCCGAGCAATTGGACCATTGTCTCCCTAGTCCGTTGGGCTCCGCATAGAGTCGGGGTCTGACACCAAGCGGGGGGCAGGCGTGTGCACGTGCACGTGCACGTGCACGCACACTTATGCATTCTGGTGCCAGAGGGGGAAGTAACTCGAGGAAACTCTGTCCCTTACAGCCTGGCAGAGGACTGCTCTGCCCCCCCTTCCCCATGGCGGAGGCAGCAGTGGTCCTGGGAGGTGCCCTGGGGCAGGGGAGGGCGACAGGGTCCCTGTACCTGTGTCCGAGTCTGGCGGGATGTGGCACGTCCAAGCGGGCCCGCATCCAGCCGCGTTGGCCGCGCTCAGCGAGATGCTGTGCTCTGCCCCCGAGAGAGCCAGGTTCAGCTCTGCCACGTCCTTCTGGAGGCTGATCTCGGCCATGGGCTCCCTGCAGCCACACGTCAGCATGCGGACGGCCACGGTGTAGGTGACATTGCCTTGCTCCTCGCTGGCTTTCTGGGGCAGTGGGAAGGGGCATTAGCAGGCGCCCCTGCGCCACGCGGCGTCCTGGCTGCCAGGCTCTCCGGCCTGCTCAGCAGTTGGGAGCTGCTCTCACCGGGGCCACCCCCCAGGTGATTGCGATGTGGCCCTGGGAGGTCGGGACCCCCGAGTACCTGCCGTGGCAGCTGGCATGGTGGAGGGAGGGTGCCCGAGGCAACAGCCCCATCATCAAGTGCTTAAAGCAAGGCTCAGGCTCCCCTTCCCACAGTGCCAGGGACCATGGGGGACGGACCCTCAGGCCAACCGCGCTCGTCAGCAGGGGACAGGGCTGCCCCGCTGGCACAGGCCCAGGAGGCCACGGTACCTGCCATTGCAGGGTCAGGTTCCTCCGTCCACTCTGGCCCAGTCTTCCCAGCGTGTAACTCACCCTGGGCCTCTCAGTGATTTCTGGAAAGGAAGCGGTGACGTGGGCCACGTGCTGGTCCTGGCGAGGCCCTGCCCACTGCGCTCCTGCCCACGCACGCAGCGCCGGGCATGACTGGGAGGTGCTTGAAGCCAGGCTCCAGTGCTTGCAAGGCAGGTCCTGCTGCCCTCACCTGCAGGGACGAGGATGATTTGGCTCCAGTCGCTCCAGGTGCTGCTCCAGTGCAGCATCTTGTGCCGGATCTGCAGCTCGAGGGCGGCCGTTTGCCCCAGGTCGCAGGTCACTAGGGAGCCAAGGCAGCGGGGGCTGAGCTGCGAGCTGACCTGAGCCCGCAGCTGAGACCAGGCCGGGGCATCCTAGAGATCTTGGGTGCCTGCCCTGGGGACGCTGCTGTGTCCTCGGATTTGGCCAAGCTCCAGCCCACGGTGAGAGGGAAGGAGCGACTCGCTGTGGATTGGGGCTGGGCTGCCAGTCGGGGCGTGGGGAGGACCACGTGGTGCCTGGGCAGGATGGAGGAGCCCCCATGGGCAGGCGCCCCCCCAGAATGAGGGCTCTGCCACGGCTGTCGCGTGCAGCCGAGAGCCCCGCGGGGCAGGCATTGTGGCCTCGGCGGAGGCTCGGGGAGGTGGGGGCAGTCGTGCAAGTTGGGTCCCAGCAGGGAGGAGCGACGGGGTGCTGAGCCAGGCTAGGAGCCTCTGCCCTGGAGCTGCAGTAGATCAGGGCATCCCCCTGCTGCCCCCTCGGCGCTGCCTGCACCGCTGGGCCCAGGAGCTTGCGCAGAACTGAGCGTGCCTCGGGGCGCAGCCCAGACCCACCTGCCTCATCCTCGCTCTCCTCCTCGTCCTCCTGCGTCTTGCACTCCACCTGCAAACAAAGCAGACAAGCCTTGAGCTGAGCAACCTGGGCACCGGACACAGCACCGCCGTGCAGGGTACTGGCAGCAGGACACAGCCGTGCAGGAGGACCCAGGTCCCAGTCCCTACCCCCGTCTGAATGGTGCTGGTCTTGGTGCAGGAGGAGAGCACTTGTGAGCGAGCCCTGGGGTACGTGGGGAGGGAATTGCTGGCACGGCCTGGCCAGGTGGATGTGAGCGGGGGATGGCAGACGGGTAGCAACACGGGGGGTGGGGCACGGCTGGTGCTGACGCAGGGCACCAGGGTCGGAGCTGTGGCCTGCCCTCGGCGGGGGTCGCACCCGCGTGGGGCTGGGGCAGCGTCACTGCCACGCATGGGAGAGCAGCTGATGCCCAGGGTGCGTTAGGCTGATGGCTGTCGCCTGGGGCCTCTTCCCTGCACAGTCCCTGCGAATTGGGCTCTGGTCCTCTTGCGATGACATCGTAACCCAGGGCTGGCGCACATGTGTGACTGCGTCATGCAACAGAGCAGCCAGGCCGGGGGCTGCACGGCACCGGGCCCCGAGGGGCTGGGGTGGGTGTGTGACCTGCGCCTGCAAAACCATAGTGACTGCATGGCTGGTGGCTCCTGGCTTCACTGACCAGTGCCCTCCCCGGGGCAGGGTGGGCACACATGCACATGAGCATGTGTGCTTGTGCATGTACGTGCACGCTACAACAGGCAGGAGCAAGGCGGCAGCTGCCACTGCAGCCACATCCCTCCTGCCCAGCTTAGACCCCTCGGGGGTGGCTCAGTGCATCCCTTGAACTCACCAGCGTCCACGTGGTGTCCTTCCCCTGCCGGTGCCGCACCTCCCGCCGCAGCACCACAGCCTTGCCTGCCCTTTCCTCGGCCCGGGGCAGCTGCAGCCTCAGCGTGCCGTTGGCCTTGGAGAAGCTGATCTTGTTGTGGGGAGGGTCCAGTTTGACTGGAACAACACCGCAGCCTTAGGCAGCTGTGGGGTTTGAGGCGGGCGGGGGGGAGCACAGGCCCAGGGAGGTCAGAAGGGGCTTGTGCACATGTATGCTTGTGCACGCACGCCCACTCCCTGGGGGTACGTGGCCACAGCACAAGAAATGCCTCATTTCCTCCCCCCACCTCCCCCTCCCCAGCCAAGGGGCCGAGGGCATGAAGGGCCTGTGGGCACTGAGCTCCTCCTGCTAGAGGAGGCTGGTGGGGCCATGGCAGA
The DNA here is from genome assembly GCF_001723915.1 of Gavialis gangeticus. NCBI lineage: Eukaryota > Metazoa > Chordata > Crocodylia > Gavialidae > Gavialis > Gavialis gangeticus. The sequence continues at coordinate 14,540,419 of NW_017729018.1, read as the reverse complement.
GGAGGAAGAGGAGGAGGAGGCCTGGCCACCCCACGCTGTCGGCTGTCGGCTCTCGGCTGTCTGCAGCTCGCTGCTCCCCGCCCAGGGAGCGCCCGCCGGTGTGTGCTGCGGGGTCCAGGCTGCCCCGCGCCGGCTCGCGGACACTCACTGGCGTTCTCCAGCTGCAGCGTGATGTTCCTGGTTCTCCAAGCCCTGTCGCCGCTGCCCGACTCCACCCAGGCCGTGAAGTTTTTCAGGAGATACAGCTTGCGGAAAGGAAGCGTGTAGTGCGTGGTCCTGGCTCCCACGGCCATGCAGGAGGTCTTTGTGCCGTGATAGCTGAGGAGGAAAGCCGGCTCCCTTGCAACGCCAGGCCTTCGCCCTCCTTTGCCCGGGAGCTGCGGCAAGGTGCCGGGGCTGCCCTGTCACCACGCTCCTACCCCCTTCGCGTGCTCTGGTCCTGCCTGGAGCCCGGCCCTCCCAGCCAGCTCTGGCTGCACGCATGGGGGTTGCTCCTTGTGTGAAGGGGTTGGATGCTGCGGGTGCAGAAGCAACGTGCCCTGCCCCGCCCACTGCCGGCACGTCCTACTCACCAGTACTTGAACCGGTAGGTGGCATTGCCCGAGGGGGACGTAGCTCTCCAGGCGCACTGGAGATCGCATCTGTTGCAGCTGCGGTAGCAGAGCAGGTCGGGGTGGTCTGCGGAGCCTGTAGGCACATATGGAGGAAGTGGGTGAAGCTGCTTTTCCCTGCTCTGTGTGCCCCGCGGTGCCGGGCGAGGAGCGCGCTGGCTGGGCTGCGCGGGGTGCGGCTGTGACACGGCTGGTGCTCTGGGTGCACGCGCGAGCACCGTGCTGGGGCTTTCCCAGGGCTCACCTGGCACACAGCTCCGAGCTGTCTGGAAGCTGGGGGGAGAGCTGACAGCACAGAGCAATACCCTGCAGGGCACCCAAGCCGGCTCCACTCACGGTTGGCCTGAGGCCGTGCCTGGGCCAAGGGCCTGACGTGGTCCCATTGCTCCTGCACCCGGAGCTGGCGTGTGAAGAGCGAGCTGGGCGGCCTCCGTGTGTGCGGCCTGGCACCCGAGAGGTTAAGCCAGCATGAGAGGAGCGCTCGCAACGCCGTTCCCCTTTCTTCCTCTGCTCACAGGACGCAGGCTGTGGCCTGGGCCAGCCGCAGCTCGGCTGCGCACTCAGATCTGCCTCCAGGTTTGCTTGTGTTGGGGTTTTCAAGCCTGAGAGATGTAGGTCACCCTCTGGGCTGCTGCCACTTGACAGGTGATGAGCCCCAGGCCCAGCGAGACGCATGCTAGTGCATCAGTGTGCACAAGAGGCTGCGTTTGTGTGCTGTGGGGGTGCACTCTCATGCTTGGGAAGAGGTGTGCAGCATCGTATGCGTGCACGCATCCGTGTGCATGTGTGCGTGCGTGCTCACGCTGGATTGAGAGAGGAGAACAAGTGGACTTTCTGCTTCTTGCTGGCGCTGCGTTTCTCTCCTGAGTCCCGCTGAGGTCTCAGCCCCAAGAGGAAGCTCGTGTGGTTGAAGGTGCCGTTGTGCTTGGCAGGGCCTCTGCACCCCGTGACTCATCCCGGTGCCCCTGGCTGGGACGCCTCCACTCCAGTGCCCAGCGCCTTCCCGGCAGCGAGGCTGAAGCCACGTGGCAGCCCCAGCCGCAAGCGGTGCCAGGGCCCCCGACAGCAGGCTGCCTTCGCGGCGGGGGCTCACGTGCGACCCCTGACCTCCGCCCTTGTCCCACAGAAATGGCAGCCTCGTACCTCACAGGAGACGGGTGCCAGGGCTCGGGCCCCTCCCCAGCGCGGCGCAGTGCCGGGGGAAGGCGCCGGTGGGTGTCACTGGGGCACTCCGAATGAGATGTCCCCGGGGTCCGGCCACAGCCTGGTGTTTAGGGCCTGGGCCGCGGCAGTTACAGCCCCTTCCTGCCAGCAACAAACGGGGCGGGGGGGAGCGCGCCGGGGAGTTGCTGGAAGGGGCTGCATGGAGCGGCGTCACTGCACTCGCAGTGAGAGGAACAGGGACATCTGACCATCGCATCCACCCGGCTCACGCTGCAGCGTGGGAGACCGGTCAGTCTGGAGGGGGCCAGCTCCAGTGGCTCCAGTTTGGGAATTTGGGCACAGAGCCAAGCCTGGGAGACTCAGGCCAGCAAACGTCCGTGGCCCAGCACAGGAGCCTCCCTGCCCCAGAGGAGCTGCCCCGTGCTCTGGGGGAGCCGCGCTCCAGTGGCCTCCCTGGCAGGGGAACCACGGGGATGGGACCTTGCCAGCCCTGCTGGGAGCCCGCCGGCCTCTCCGCCGGCGCCGCTTCTGCTCCCTGATGCCCAGAGCCAGGCGCCGTCCGGCGCCGGTCCTGTTTGAGACCGACCTCGTCCCTAGAAAGCCCTTCTGTGGCCCCGGCCGAGGCGTGTGGGCTCGTGGGAAGAGAAGCCCTCGCTATCGCTTGGGCATCGGTGCCGCAGAAACACTCACCTCTCAGGGGCAGTACGGCCAGCAGCAGCAGCAGGTGCCACAGCATCGTGTTTCCAACAGCTCCCAGGCGAGGGGCCGGGGACCGGCTCGTTGGGTTCACTGCTCAGCTCGCCCCCCTTCAGGGCCCCTCCAGGCGCGGGACCCTGCCCAAGTCTCAGGCAGCTTCTGGACCGGCGCACAACTGGCAGCTCGCTGGCACGCGCGCGTGTGACCGGGGGTGGCCGGGGCCGCCCCACGGTGCGGCGGAGGGCTGATGGCAGATAAGGAGGTGACGGCGTGTACTGGCTCTGACCAAAAGCAAAAGAGAAAGCAGCAGAGCCAGACCTGCTGGCGTGTGCACATGTCTGTGCAGGACACGCAGGCAAGTGTCGTCCCAGCCACAAGCTTGCCACAGGCAGCTGCAGGGCAGGAAAAGCAAGGTAAGCAGAAGCGTCTGCTGGGGCAGGGACAGCGGTCGGGCGGGGGCTGGCTGCTCCTGCGATTCAGTCCGGCGGGGCTTGCGCCGGTTCAGCCAGCTCAGGGACTCCTGACTTAGGGGGCGGCTGTGCTCAGTGTGCCGGGCAGGCCAGGGCACATCTGTTCACACTTGTCCTGTGTGTGTTTGCATGGCGCTGCTGACTTCCAGCCCGAGTTGCACGTGTGCGTGTGCTGTTTGCGTGCATGTGCACATGCACGTGGATTTGTGCCAGAGGAAGATTTCTGGCAAGGTTTTCTGAGCTGGTGGCTTTGGGTCCAACCCTGTGTCACCGGTTTTCGGACGTGAAGGGATCCATGTTGACACAACAAGGTTATTTCAAAGAAGCAGCCTGTTGCTCACGACTGAGGTCTTTGCACTCGAGAAGAGACGAGGACCCCAGAGCACCCGTCATCCTGCGTGTTACTGGGACTCCTCACCCGTGGGCCTGCTCCCCAAGACCCTGCCCTCGTTCCTGCCACCAGCCCTCGGTGTCACTCCTGTGCTGTCACACGCACGGCGCCGTGACCCCACTGCAGGGCCCAGCAGGAGAAGCGGAGGGCCAGGAGGGCCGCTGCCAGGATCGGGGATCTCGGGAGTGGTGGGAAAAGGGCAGCTGCGAAGGGAAGCGGCCGAAACGCCTGCCTCGTGCCCTTGCCGGGGGGAGCAGGTCCTGCTCCACGCGGGCCCGCAGCCCTGCACTGGCCGGGAGCGCAGACGTGAGACCGGAAAGCGAGAGCCGCCCCGACCCCTCTGCCTCCAAGGGAGCGCATCCCCCGGCGCCGTGCAGCCCACGGGGCAGGCCGCTCACGGCTCACGGGGGCCGCGGCACCCGGCTGGCGGTTGTCCTGGTGCAGGCGGCGGGCCGGCCACGGGGC
>NW_017729018.1:14531481-14535672 GCF_001723915.1 Gavialis gangeticus | reverse complement strand
GCTCGTGGGGAAGGGGCTGTCTCCTCTCCGTGCCCGCAGCCTGCACGCGGCCAAAGGACGCCGCCGGCCGTGGGCGCGCCATGGCAGCGCCAGGCCCGTGGGCTCAGCGGGCCGTGGCAGGGCAGGGGGGTGCCGGCCTTCGGCTCCTCTCCGGGCCACTGCCCTTCTCTGCCCCGGGCTCTTCCAGCCGGCGCTGGGCCAGCCCCAGGTGGGTGGGTGGAGGTCCCTGGACTAGAGCCCCTGGCTCCTGCGGCCCATGGCTCTGTCCTGTCTGTCTGTGGGCACGCGTGTGGGCCGGGCGTTGGCTCCAAGGGAGGCCGCGTGTGCAGGGAGGCCAGCGACGGCTGCGTGCTCCAGGGAGCCCGTGGCCTCGCTGGCCACGCCAGGAGGATCCCAGCCCCGTGGCTGGCCAGGCGGAAGTCCCCAGATGCGTGCAGGGCCCCTGGGCACGGCACCCCACCTCCCTAGGCCTCATTCTGGTGGGGCGGGGGGCAGCCTGGCTGTGGGCTCCTCCAGCGAGTGGACAGGAGGGGGTGCGGCCCTGGGGTCCCCATGGTGGCTCTGCCGGGGCAGTCGCTAGCACGGCAGGGGTCTGGCCGGAGAGCTGCCTTGGGCAAGGGGGCAGGCGCATGCAGCACATGCAGGGGCACTGCTGCCCCGGAAGAGCGCAGATGGGCAGTCTTCTCTGGCGCTGGTGGTGTGGTGTTGTGGGAGGAATTTACCCCGGGAGGGGCAGAGCTGAGTGGCCTGAGCGCAGCAGTGGCCTGTGGCACCTGCTGACCTGGCAGGAGTCCAGCCGGGCCCGGGGGGGGGCGAGTGGGTCGGCCGGCCGCAGCCTGGCCCCTTGGGAGCATCTGCATGGGGCTGGGGAGGGAGCTGATCCAGGCCACGCCAGAGCAAAGGCTCCCATTTCACGGCCCCTTTGGGCATAAGGATGTGGCCCTGGAATTGGGTGCTCTTCTCTAGCCCAGCACCCCTGGCACGGCTACTCAAGCCCCCTGGGCAGGGTGACAGGCAAGACCTTTCCTACCTGCTAGGAACTTGCTTTGCAGCCATGCTTAGGGACCCCAGCATGCCCGGAGGCTGCAGCGACGTGCCTCTGATGGCCGAGCCGCTGGCACTGGCTGCAGGCGAAGGGAGAGCATGGGGCAGCGCCTGTCCTCCAGGCGGGAGCTGAGTCCCTGCTCGAGGTCTGTAAGGGCAGAGCGGACAACTGGACCCTGCTGCCCCAAGCCCCGGCCCAGCGCGGTGCCCTCCTCCTCCTGCCCTCACTTCTGTTGGTGCCAGGGGCTCAGCAGTGCCACCCTTGTACTGCCCCTCCACCCATGGTGGTCATCACGGCTTGCCCCTCGCGGCTGTGCTGCAGCACTGGGGCTCGGTGCCAGGCTGTGCACGGAGCAGCCCACGTGGCTGCCCCTCCGCGAGCCGCCCTCGGATTAACGAGCCCGCGTGACCTGGCATCATGGAAAAACCAGCGCTGCATAGCAGGGCCCCCTGCAGCAATCCGCCAGCCGGGGGGATGGGCCGCCTGCCTGGGTTGGCTTGTCTGGGGCACAGCGGGCAGCAGGAAGAAGCACCTCGGCTGGCTCCGGCACCGAGCTCCGGTCAGCGAGTCAGGCCCCGGCCCCAGTTTGTCCAGCAGGTGCATTGGCAGCGGTGTGGGAAATGGAGGCGGAGGCGCGTGGGGGAATGAAGCTGGAGAGGGTGGACGTGTACCTGTGGTGCTGTGTCTCCTGGAGGTAATCCCCCCGCGTGCCGACGGGCATGTGAAATGAGAGAGGACCTCCCCATCCTGATCTCTGCCCTGGGCCCAGCTGCCGGCAGCTCTGGGCGTGGAGCGCCGTGCTGGCGTGGCGCGGGTGCGCTGCGGAGTGCGCAGGCCTGGGGGAGGCCCTAGGGCAGCAGCCCGTGCAGATGCGCACTGCCCGGGGGCGCATCCCCCAGGCTCCGCTGTGCGGTCGCCCGTCAGCACGCGTGGGGAAGGTGGCATCCACCTGAGCGGTGCCCTCCCCCTGGCTGGTGCGGCAGCAGCTGAGCAGAGCCGAAGGCCCAGCAGGGGCACGGTGCTGCCCCAGCCAGCCGGGGCCCGCGTGCACGTAGCTGCGTGCCGGCCGCCCCGGTCTGCAGAAGGGATCCCTGGGTCATTCGCAGCTGGGTGCAGCGCTGGGCTGGGGAGGGCGAGCGCTGCTGGGAGGCTGTGTCAGGCGGAGGGAGAGGACGTCGGTGCCGGGGGAATGGAGTGTGAGGAGAGACGCAGGCTCCACGGGACAGGCTGGAACCAGGGCAGAGGCTGACACTGCACACGCTGGGCTGGGGACAGCTGGTGGGGACGTGTCGGCAGGGACACCCTGCTCCATGTCGCTGGGACTCAGCTGCGTCCACGAACCCACCAACTCCTGCCCCGCACGGTGGTGTGCACGGAGCGGGGCAGGTTGCTGTGCACGTGGGACACGTGACAGCACGCTTGTGCTGGCACAGACGCATGAACTGCTGCAGCCAGCTCCACCTCTGCTGCCAACAAACAGGGTCCAAAGTCTGTCCAGGTTTTTCTGGATCCAGAAGCAAATACAGGGTGCGGGTCTGACCGGAGAACAAGGCTGCTGGTCCAGGGCTCCACTGGTCGCCCAGCCACCTGGAGGGGCTGCTCGCCCCGCCCCTTCTGGAGGCCTCTCCTGCCCCCTGCCCTGGGGCTGATGCTGCTTGTGGTGCGAGGAGCACAAAGAGACTTCCAGGATCGGCACCGGTGGGTGCTCGATTGGCTGTGAGCAGCCATGCTGCTGCGCCAGCGGCAGCTGCAAAGGAACAGCCAGGCGCAGGCCCCCCTCATGCTACCAAACCTACGCATCCCCTAGAGCTGCGCGGGTGGTGCCGAGAGCCGACTCCACGTCCTAGGAGCCAGACCCTGGCGAGGGGAGGGCAGGGAGGCGTTGCACAAGGGCAAGGATGTGTTGGCTTGGGCGGCAGTCGTGTGGGTTTGCCCAGGCAGAGTTTCTCCAGTGGCAGGCGGGCACCTGCTTCTGAGCACAATGGTCAGTTTGGGGCCAGCTGGATTTGGTTCTTGCACAATGAGGGCAAATGTGCTGAGGGCTGCGGCCGCCCATGTACGCAGCTGGAGAACTTTGCCCAGGTCGTCTGCAAGCGCAGTAGTGACTCCGGGGCTGGGGCCATTAGCTGGGGAGAAGCCCCTTGACGATGACAGGGGGAGACGCCCGCGCTGTTGGCAGCTCTCGAGAGCCCCTGACCTCTGGCTGCTCTGGTTCTGGCTTCCCAGACTGCAGTGCTTTGCCTCGCTTTGCTTTGCCTGCGTGGCGGGGTCGGGAGGCTGCAGGCCGTGCTCTGGCGCGGGTTCTGAGAAGGTGCTACGGTGCGATTAGCACTTCCCGTCATGTAGTCCCCGACCTGCTAATCCAGCCGGAGAGTTCAGGCGCTGAGGAACACCTCTCTGGGCTTTTCCTCTCCTGCGGCTGCTTTCGAGTCTCTCCAAGACCTGCCGTGGGGAGCACACGTTAGGTCAGGTGCGTGCGCGGGCGGTGTGACTGCCAGAGCCCGCCAGCATGTCAGCTTGGACAGGACGTGACCCTCTTGGCAGCCCGTTCCATCAAAAAGCCGGGGGCAGAGGGTACTTTTCAGGAGGTGAGTGACCTGTGAGAAAGCAGCAGGCCCGTGCATCTCTGCCTTCATAGCCATGTTCGTGCACTCCCTTGCCCCGGCCCAGGGGAGCCTGGCTCTGCCACGGCAGGGTCTCCAATTCCAGCTGGAAGCCCACCCCAAAGGTCACATCCTCTGGAAAGCAGCCTTTGGGCAGGCAGCCCGTGTGAGAGAGGGAAGCGGGCGACAGCGGGGACCTACGCTCCCAGGCCACGACAGACCCACTGCCCGCTCTCTGCAGTGCCCTGGGTGAGGTGTTCACCACTGAAGGAACGCTGGCGGCTGCTCAGAGCAGATGCTGCCTGCAGCCGGGGACGTGCCGGATGCCCCGGTTCCTCTTTGCAGGCGAGCGCTAAGTGCAGCTCCCGGAAGGGCCCGGCAGAGGAGAGCGTCACCGTGATGCACTGCTTCTAGCTCCGAGGGCTAGCGGAGGGGGGTGGCATGGCTGGGGGTGCGGCCTGCGGCCCTGCCTGCGCGTGGGGCTGGGCTGCGGGCCCTGGCAGCCTCCAGCATGCCCTGGCAGCGACGCTCTGCGTCTCCTCA
>NW_017729018.1:14529734-14530895 GCF_001723915.1 Gavialis gangeticus | reverse complement strand
GGGCTCGGCTGGTCCCCCGGCCGGGCTGGGGCCTGGCGGGCCGGGGCCGGGGCCGGGGCCGGGGCCGGGGCCGGCTCTTCCCTGTCCGCCGCCACCCTCTGCACGAAGGTTTCTGCCTGCGCCCGGATGCGCGATGTGGAGCGGGGCCACGGGCTGGCGCCTTCGCTTAGCAAATTCCTCCGTCTTGCCAAGCGTGCGAGGGCGCGGGTGCTCAGCGCCGGACACCGGCTCCTGGCCTGCCTCCGCGCTGGCGCACGTGGGCATTCGTGGGTGCCTGCGTGGCCCCCGCAGCCTCCCCCCGCAGCAGTGCCTGGGAGGAGCGGGCTGGGGAGCCGCTGCTCAGTGATGCTCCAGTCCCCGGTGCCCCGGAGCGATTGCCTTGGAGCCAGGCAGGGACAGGGGGGTCCTAGGGGCAGGGCGCTTGTGCTGGACTCGGGGCTGGACCTGGGCCGGGGCCTCTTGTAGCGGCTAAGAAGGCACGGTGCAGCCTTGCGTGACCAAGCGCAGCGCGACGTGGGGGAACTCCTGGCTTCCTGCTGCGTGGCTGTTGCAATGGCTGGTGCAAGGCTGGAGCAACGACTGCTTGCAGGCTGCTGCTTCCTGCCCTGATCTTGATCGTTAACTGCGCGTCTTTCCTGCCCGGGCGTCGGAGCGCCAGGAGGCTGCTGTCTCAAGGCTGTGGCGCGCTGACATCAGTGTGCCTCGCCGCATGATCTTGCAGCCTCGTCCCTGCTCGGGCACGGGGCGGCCTGTGCAAGATACCTAACGGCGCCAGCACGTTCGCAATGGGCTTCTGGGGTTCGGGCCTTGAGACTCGGCAGTAATTTGAGGCCTTGTCCTGCCAAGGCTGGAGGCCGACGTGGGGCTCTTGCTCGGCGACGCAGGGCTTTGCAGAGGAGGCGGGTGTCGGTGTCATTTCCCCCCACGGCCCTGTGGCCTAGTCACTCATTACCACGCAGCCGGCATCGGGCTGTGCAGCTCTGGCCCTGTCTGGAGTTCGTGCTAAGGCGCCGGCTCCTGAAGTCTGTGTCATGCCCGAGTCTGCTGGAGACTGGGAGGCAGAGGTTATCATAAAGCACCCAGCCCCCCTGCCGTTCCTGTTTAATCGCCTGCTCTGCGCTCAAGCCGTGGGGCCGCTTGCCCCACGCTACCCCCCGTGCC
>NW_017729018.1:14524193-14524734 GCF_001723915.1 Gavialis gangeticus | reverse complement strand
CTGGGTGAGGTGTTCACCACTGAAGGAACGCTGGCGGCTGCTCAGAGCAGATGCTGCCTGCAGCCGGGGACGTGCCGGATGCCCCGGTTCCTCTTTGCAGGCGAGCGCTAAGTGCAGCTCCCGGAAGGGCCCGGCAGAGGAGAGCGTCACCGTGATGCACTGCTTCTAGCTCCGAGGGCTAGCGGAGGGGGGTGGCATGGCTGGGGGTGCGGCCTGCGGCCCTGCCTGCGCGTGGGGCTGGGCTGCGGGCCCTGGCAGCCTCCAGCATGCCCTGGCAGCGACGCTCTGCGTCTCCTCATCCGCTTGCATGTGCTTGGCCTGCAGCCAGCTGACCTTCGGCTGCCAGCGCAGCAAGGCTCCAGCCGACCGGGCCAGGCCTGGGGCCGGAGCCCGCCGAGCTGCAGGAAGACCCTGGGGGCTGCCCTGGGCGCGTGGGGGAGCGTGCGGTTGCAGGCACGGGCTGGAAACGGGGTCTCGGCCGCGGGGATCTGTGAACCGGGGGGCGGGCGGCCGTCACCCCGGCTAGCTGCCAGCATGAGTC
>NW_017729018.1:14521818-14523250 GCF_001723915.1 Gavialis gangeticus | reverse complement strand
GGGGCCTCTTGTAGCGGCTAAGAAGGCACGGTGCAGCCTTGCGTGACCAAGCGCAGCGCGACGTGGGGGAACTCCTGGCTTCCTGCTGCGTGGCTGTTGCAATGGCTGGTGCAAGGCTGGAGCAACGACTGCTTGCAGGCTGCTGCTTCCTGCCCTGATCTTGATCGTTAACTGCGCGTCTTTCCTGCCCGGGCGTCGGAGCGCCAGGAGGCTGCTGTCTCAAGGCTGTGGCGCGCTGACATCAGTGTGCCTCGCCGCATGATCTTGCAGCCTCGTCCCTGCTCGGGCACGGGGCGGCCTGTGCAAGATACCTAACGGCGCCAGCACGTTCGCAATGGGCTTCTGGGGTTCGGGCCTTGAGACTCGGCAGTAATTTGAGGCCTTGTCCTGCCAAGGCTGGAGGCCGACGTGGGGCTCTTGCTCGGCGACGCAGGGCTTTGCAGAGGAGGCGGGTGTCGGTGTCATTTCCCCCCACGGCCCTGTGGCCTAGTCACTCATTACCACGCAGCCGGCATCGGGCTGTGCAGCTCTGGCCCTGTCTGGAGTTCGTGCTAAGGCGCCGGCTCCTGAAGTCTGTGTCATGCCCGAGTCTGCTGGAGACTGGGAGGCAGAGGTTATCATAAAGCCCCCAGCCCCCCTGCCGTTCCTGTTTAATCGCCTGCTCTGCGCTCAAGCCGTGGGGCCGCTTGCCCCACGCTACCCCCCGTGCCGTTGCAGCGCTTCAGAAACGCGTGGCCGGCGCGGTTCCCCACAGACGTGGGCTGTCAGGCCAAGGGAGTTGGTGGAGCGGGGGCCGGGCTCCCGAGTGCATGCTGCGCGCGCCCTCGCTGCAAGGTGATCTGAGGTGAGGAGCCCGAGGAGGTGAGTCACAAGCCTGGGAAAGCGATCCAGCGCCTTGGTCGCGAGCTGTGCATGGGCAGCCCCGGCCACCAGGCTGCAAGCGCCGGTTGCCTCAGCCGGGCCGACGAGGCCTGAGCAGCAAGTGTGACAGGGACGGGGCGACGTGTGCCGTACGTGGCAGGTGGCTGCTGGTGCCTGGCAGCCTTCAGCAGCTAGCAGACTTGTGGGCTGCACTAGCAGAGTGACCTGGTGCAGTCGGGGAGACGTGGCGCTGAGCCCCCCTCTGGGAATGGTGGATGAAAGCTGCCTGGCTCATTGGTCTGGGGATCAGGCACGAAGCTGCCCCCTCAGAAAGGAGCCGTGCCGGAGCCCGATGCCACGTGCATCCGTTAGCAGCAGGCGGCCCTTCGCGTTGTGCCTCTGGCCAGCTGCTTGGAGCACTTAGCGACGCTGGCACGGCTCTCCCCATTTTGTGGGTGCCCGGCTCGCATCCGGGCCCGCGTCTCCACGTTGCAGCCGTGAGAACAGAAGCTGACCGTGGCCCACGTGCTCCCTGGGGCTGTGCTGTGTTTTTAAAGGTGAGACCCCCCCC
>NW_017729018.1:14511280-14516818 GCF_001723915.1 Gavialis gangeticus | reverse complement strand
GGTGGATGAAAGCTGCCTGGCTCATTGGTCTGGGGATCAGGCACGAAGCTGCCCCCTCAGAAAGGAGCCGTGCCGGAGCCCGATGCCACGTGCATCCGTTAGCAGCAGGCGGCCCTTCGCGTTGTGCCTCTGGCCAGCTGCTTGGAGCACTTAGCGACGCTGGCACGGCTCTCCCCATTTTGTGGGTGCCCGGCTCGCATCCGGGCCCGCGTCTCCACGTTGCAGCCGTGAGAACAGAAGCTGACCGTGGCCCACGTGCTCCCTGGGGCTGTGCTGTGTTTTTAAAGGTGAGACCACCCCCGAGCCACTGGCAGATTGCAGCAGGTGCAGGGGGGCCGTGCTGCGTTCTCGTCACGGTCTGCGCTGTCCCCAGCGCCTGTGCCACCCAGGGGGGAGGAGACAGAGGATGCCAGACTCTGCGGCGGTGGGGACGATGCAGGCGTCCCTCCAGGCTGGCGGCGCGTGCAGGTCTGCTTGGCTGGGCCCTTCTGGTAGGGCAGCAGCAGGGCCCAGGGCTTCCCAGGTGCTTTCTGCCCACTCCTTGGGCTGCCATGTGCTGCAGCAGCTCTGCTCAGGGATGCGAGTGTACAGGTGAATGTGTCACGAGCGGCTTGTGACTTTGCCCTGATGCTGGGGTGCTGTGGCAGCGAGGCCTGCAGTGCTCCCTTGCAGCGGTACCTCCAGAAACAGCTGCGCAGACTCAGGACGGTGCGTGCCTGCCCCAGCCTGGAGCTCAGTGCCTCGAGTGACCCTGCTTTAACTTGACAGTGAGGTTTGATGGATGGGACGCTGGCGGCGGGTGCCAGCGGGAGCCCTTGGACCTGGCTGGCAGGGCGGGCAGCCATGCAGACATCGCGCTCCTCTGCACTGCCGAGGGATGGTAGGGGCTGCGCTGGGCTGCTGTGCAGGAGCTCTGTCTCTGCCATGAGGGCTCCAGCCTGTGCCAGCACGCTCTTCTACATCCCCGAGGGTTGGACTCGTGTCTCCAGCACCCTGACTAGCTGCTCATGCCCTTCCCAGGCGAGCAGAGCTGGGAGCGCCCTTGCCCTGTGCCTGGCGCCCTGGGTTGCTCTCCAGTGGCCCTGTTTATTTCTGGCTGTTTATTTCTCTACCAAGCTCATGGCGCTGTGGCGCATCCCTTCGGGGCGGGTGCAGCAGGAAGGGGCGGGCACCTGAGCCCCTCCTCATGCAGCCTGTAGCACCAGCAAGGCCTTTGGTTTCAGAGCCTTGCCTGCGTGTCCCCGTGCTTGAGCGGCTTCCTGCCCGGGCTGCCGTGGCGGCCCCGTGGGGGAGTGCCGTGCCGCGCGCTGGCTGGTGTGCCCGCAGGCCTGCACCTAGCCTGCAAGCTGCTGGCCTGGCCACCAACATGGCAGTGGTCATGAGATGTCTGGGGCGCACTTCCCATCCTGTGCCGGGGGCTCGTGGGCGCGCTGCGGCCTTGCGCTGCTGGCAGCTCCAGGGTTGCCGGTGCCGTGCCGTGACTTCCCCTCCCCTCCTGACAAGGCGCTTGCCAGGGAGGAGGACGGTGACTGTGCTGTAGCTGCTGGGGGACCCGGGCAGCTTGTCATCGCCTCCTTGTATGACTTTTCCAGTCCGTGTTTGGTAAATTTCCCCCGTATGTGAGGAAGACGGAGGGAGCTGGGCTGGCCCCGGCGCACAAGAAGCAGCCTCCTGCGTTCAGAGGAAGGGAGGCGGGTGGAGCGGCCGTGCCAGGGTGGACTGGACAAGGGCGCAGCGCTCTGGGTGGAGCTGCGGAAACAGGAAATGAGCATCTGCCTGTTTTCGCTTCCAGCATGGCTCCCAGCGCAGCAGGCAGGGCTGCCCCACGGTGATACAAACAGCCCTGCTGCAAAGATAAGAGCAGCACGTGGCTGGTGCCCCCCCCCGCCACCCGTGGCCCTGATTTAAGGCATTTAACTGCTGGCTGCCAAAGGAAGGGAGTGAAGAGCCAGCAACAGGGAAGCCTGACTCTGAGCATCCACCTGGACTCGCTGTGGGGGACTGGCCTGTTTGTTGTAGCAGCATCTTGTTTCTGTCCAAGTCTCGTGCGTGGGCAGGCGTCAGCAAGCGTCGCACCCTGGGGGTCCCCGTGGTGGTGGATTCCTGCTGGGGAGCTGGGGTGGGGGGAGCTTACTGCTGCAGATGCTGTAGCTTGTTCAAAAAACTGATCTAGTCCAGAAAGCGCCGATCTGGTGCAGACCGAAGCACCGCACCATCACGGGGCAGGAGTGGGCTGTGACCTACTTGATTTGAAACTTGGCTCTCAGGTTCTCTCCAGTTGTTCTGACTGATGTATCCTTGGTCTGACGTTTATGAAAACCTCCCCTAATTGCAGTTCCTTTGATTCTGCAGGTGGTATTTTCCTGCCTTCCGGCTGCTCTGTGTTTGCTGGGCCCTTATTTAGTACGATTGTGTTCGGTGTGCCCAGAAACGTGGCAGGCACCGAACGGTAGGCCCCAGCTCCAGTCTGCAACAGCAGTGGGGGGGAAAGGGACTGAGGCTGGGGAGGTTCAGGCCTGCAAAGTGGAACTGAGGTGGAGACGGAGCAGATGTGGATACGTGCACGAGGAGCGGGTGTGGATGTGGGTTGCCTCTGACAGGGCACTGTGCACAACTAGCACAACCTGCCCTGTTGAAAACCGGCTTGCGTTGGGGGATGGATAGTGGGCACAAGCAGTGCGAGTGAGATGGACGTGACGGTGGTCTCCTTTTTTTGTTTGAGACTGCAGTTGACGGAAGCTGCCGGTACTGCTTGAAAATGAGAATTTCAACTTTAAAAACAAACAAAAAAGCAAACCACTTTCCCGCACCCTCATGCCATCAATGTTTCTCCTGCAGCGAAAGTCTGCTCGCCTTCACCAGTGGTGTCTTGAGCTCTGGCAAAAAGCCCTGGCAGCCTCCTGGGCACGGGGTTGCCGATACGCAGTGAGGCGTTTACTCTGTGCTCAAGTTATGATGGCAGAGGGGGAAATAGTCCTGGGAACTGTAGGCAGTTGCTGCTTTGAAGCGGGTTCAGTCTGAGCCTAAAGCTATGTGGCAGCTTCTTTGCTTCCTCTTTCTGGACTTTTTGAGATCCCGTTTTTCTCTTCTTGTCCTCTGGACTCCGAGTAACTGGAAGTGGGGCCTCGGCACGACTGTTTGCTTTTGAGAAGACGGGCCCAGCCCATGTCAGGAGCGCCAGCGGGGCCAGGCTGCTGCTTGTGGCTGAGCTGATCGTTTTGGTTATGCTGGACCTGTCCTTGCAGGCTGAGCCCCTGGCCCAACTCAGCCCTCTTGTCTGCCTCCGGCGTGGTGCAGGGATTACAGAGCAAAGCCCTGGGCGCAGTGGTGCTCATGTCTCTTCATGCCGGTTTCCTCTGCAGCCCCTAGTCGGTCTCGACCTCTTGGAGAGGAATGGCAGCTAAATGTGTCTTCTCTTTGCAGCTGCCGAAGCAGTAACAGGAAGAGCCTGGTGGTGGGAACGCCGTCTCCAACGCTATCACGTCCCCTGTCCCCACTGCCTGTGCCAACAGGTAAGGAGTGGCCTGCCCCTGTGCCTGGATGGTTGGGAGGAGCAATGCGCAGGGCTTAGTGACTCTCAGGCACCGCCAAGGACTTTGCTGGTGTTTGCATCCCCTGCAAGGTCCTGTGCTGGAACCACAGCAGCCTGTTGCTGCGAGTTCAGTCCCCTCGCAGAGTGCGTCTGCGTGAGCCCAGGGCCATCGGCACTTTGGGATGGGGAGCACATGTGAGACGAGCTTTGTGCAGTCCTGCTTGCTGCCAGTCGCTCGTGCCCCTGGCAGGGCGGGTGCCGGGGTGTGCCTGCAGGCATGTGGCACCTGGCTTACAAGCCCATCCTTGTGGCAGGCACCGTTGCCTGTGATGGGGCGGGCGTCTCCCACGCCAGAGAGCAGGTTTGTTCTCCAGCAGGAAAGCAGGATGGGCTACAGGAACCATTTGCCCGGTGCCCTTTCAGCCTCGAGGGGCAGCCACTGGCTGAGGCAGGGTCCCAGCCCCGGGCCATTCACTTCTCGCCTTTCCTCTTTGCAGCCGGGAGCAGCCCTCTGGACAGTCCCCGGAACTTCTCCACCGGCGCCTCCGTCAACTTCCCCTTTGCTCGCAGGTGAGCTGGGCCTGGTTTCTGCCCGTAGGCTGGGAAGGGTCAGGCCAGGCTGCCTGCTGGACCGCAGGAGGCGCGGAGCAACGGGCTCCTGTTGGGAGCATGCTTCTCCGGGCAGAGCGGGTGCAGCTGATCATGCGTCAGCTTCTGCCTCCAGAGGCCCAGGATTGCACTGGGTCTCTGGGCCTGGGGCTTCATTGCCCTTCGGGTTAGTCCTTGGCACAGGTTGGTGCAGTCACTGGTCCAAAAGTGGCCAGAGACGGGAGCAAGAGGGATAGAGCGTGGACTGAAGAGCTCCTTTGGCAGGTCACTGCGCAGACCAGCTGCAGTACCCCTGGCTTGGGGGTGGGGCGTGTGGGCAGCTCTAGCCGGGTAGTGTGGGAAGGGCTGCTGCACAAGCAGGATGCTGAGGGCCTCCGTCGCTGCACTGCGCGTCCCCACGGTTCTGCATCATGCAGCTCTTCCCTGCGGCTCTCTGGAGATGGTGGGAGTCGTGACAGCTGCCAGGTTGCTGGTGTTCCCAAGGTAGAGGGGACGTGATGAGCCATGAGCTGAGGGGATGACAGCAAGCCTTGCTTGTTCTCAATTGCCACTTTCTGACTCCCTCCCTCTCTCTCTCCTTCTCTCTGATTCATCTCTTTCCTGTGGCACCGTGTCCTGCTTTCTCCCAACCGGATCTGCCGCTGCTCCCGCAGCCATGCTCCTCGGACTGATAGGCAAGTATGAAAGCAGCCGAGCCTTAGCTGGGGGAAAGGGTGGGCAAGGGATCATATCCCGTGTGAAGCTGTCTGGATTATAAGCAGCTACTCAGCTGAAATCCAGAGTGGGGAGCAAGCAGCCAGCGCTCGAGGAGGGCTGTGCAGAATCCAGGCTACCCGGGCCCTGTGCCAGGCTGCTGCAACTGCCTTTGCGGCGCACGCAAGTACAAGTAAACCTCCAGGCAGGCGCATGCAGTTCGGGCTCGGCTCAGGCGGGGCAGGGGCAGGCGTGTTGCTGACCCATGGCATCCTAATGGGGAGCAACCAGGACAGAGTAAACTGTCCTTTACTCTGAGCAGAGTGACACAACCCCGTGGCTGGTGAATGGCAGGGCAGAGCGCAGGTCTGGGAATGCTTGGCCCTGACGGAGTCATTACCCTGGCACCAACATGCTTCGCTGGGCCTAGCAGCAGCCCCCAGTGCACTGAGCTAGCCTAGTTGTGAAGCGCAATCAGGTGCAGCGCGGGGAACCCGCTGGGCGTGGCGCCTGCAGGGTGGAAAGCGTTCCCGGCAAGGCCCACTGCCCTTCTGCTTGTGAGCGGGGTGCTGTGGTCTCCGTGTGCTCTCACCTCCTGTGTCTGCAGGGACAGAGCTGCTCTGCAGACTGCAGTCTCAGGAGCCCTGATTTTTCTGTAACAAAAATTCAGATCAAACACTACGTCCCCTCCGTCCCCTCAACTG
>NW_017729018.1:14510639-14511262 GCF_001723915.1 Gavialis gangeticus | reverse complement strand
GCAGGGCAGAGCTGTCACGTGGCTGCAATTAAGTAATGGCTTGTTTTGGGGTTTGCCCTGCTTGCAGCCCAGCTCACAGGGCAGCCAGTTCCCCAGCGCCGTGACCTCATTTCCAGCACCATGGTATTACATTCCCTGTGGTCATAAAATTAATTGCACCAAATGACTGTTACTTAACTGAAGCTACATCAGATACGCTGGGACTAAGAGGCTTTGGGACTGCAGCTGGCCTTCTCGTCACTCAGAGCTCATTCCCCTGTCCTGCCCTTTCTGTTCAGATGTTCCTCGTTCCTTTATCTGCATTGAAACAAAGTTCTCCCTCCCCTTTCCCCCATGTCTGCATTTCCTCTTGCAGGGCTGATGGCAGAAGGTGGTCACTGGCTTCATTACCCTCGTCTGGCTATGGGACCAACACCCCCAGCTCCACGGTCTCGGTAAGGCTCACCAGCCATTGCTAGGCGGGGAGGAGGCGGGAAGGGCGCGTTGCGGGTGTGGTGTTCTGGGGTGTTTGAGCCCTCCCGGGGCCTCCATCCGAAGCGGATCCATTCTGCTCTCCAGGGCCTCTCTGCCCGGCCACATGTTTCACTTGGAAACTGTTTATAGGGTGTTTCTGTGCTAGCTGC
>NW_017729018.1:14508893-14510628 GCF_001723915.1 Gavialis gangeticus | reverse complement strand
GAGGTGTTTGAGCCCTCCCGGGGCCTCCATCCGAAGCGGATCCATTCTGCTCTCCAGGGCCTCTCTGCCCGGCCACGTGTTTCACTTGGAAACTGTTTATAGGGTGTTTCTGTGCTAGCTGCAGCATGTTGCAGATGGCAGCTGTTGCTTTTTGCAGATTAGTGTGGGGGCGGTAGGTCCAGCCTGGGTGCACTGCAGAGCTGTTGTGGTGGGGGACAGGACTGGAGTAGCAGACCGTGTTGCAGGTGGGAACGGAGGGCTGTCCGCCGAGGAGCATGTGCGAAGCCCAGAGCCAGAAGAGCAGATGCTGCGGGGCATGGCAGAGCCCTTGGTGCGGCTGGGATGGTGTGTGGCTCCGTGGTGTCCCGTGATGCACACACAGAAGCCCCTAACGCAGCAGGTTACCCCAGGACAGCTCCACCCGCTGCCATCAGCAGTCCCAGTCACAGGATCCCGAGGCTGCTGCTTCCTTTAGGTCTCTGTCCTGCTCTGCCCGAGAGCAGCCTGGCTGTCTCCTGATGCCTGTCACCTGTCCTTCCTTCCAGTCATCTTCGTCCTCTCAGGAGCGCCTGCACCAGCTGCCGTACCAGCCCACCCTCGATGAGCTGCATTTTCTCTCTAAACATTTCCGCAGCACGGAGAGCATCACGGACGAGGAGGGCCGGCGCTCGCCCTGCCTGCGGCCACGATCCAGGAGCCTAAGGTAACGAGCCTTTCTCTGCCCCCGGGCTTCTCCGGCAGTCAGCTGCGTGTGCTGATGGGTGGAGGGGATGCTGTGGGGGTTTACGGCCCAGAAGTGATGCCCATGGGAGTGGCGTTTCACTGTTACGGGGGCTGCTGGGCTGTGTCCGGTCCATCTGGCCTGGCGTCCTTCGCTTATCGCGCAGACGCTGTGCCTGTAGCAAGGCTGCTGCTCTCCACCTTGGGAGCGGCCCCGAGCAGCGAGCACGGGGGTCTGATTCCAAGCCTCTGCACAGTCGCTGTCGTGCCAAGCCCTTCAGCGCCATCCTCAGCGCTCCTCTGGTCTCCGTGCCTCATCCTGTCGCTTGGTTTCTTGTCTAGCCACATCCTAGCAGCCTTGTGCATGTTACTGGAAATTGCTTCCACCTGAGAAGCAGGCTCCTGGGGCTGAGGTTTCAGCACATGCCGTTTATTGCAAAAACATTTTTTTGAAACCGTTTCCTGCTGAGCTGTTTGTCTCATTCCTTGAAGTGGGTCGTGGCAAAAGGAGTGGGGAGCTGTCAGCCAGAAGCCCAGGTCCTGCAACAGGCCTGTGCATGTGCCAGAGTCTGTCCTGGTGGGTCTTGCTGATGGGTAAGGGTTGCAGTAGAGAGGCCAGGAGTTGACTTACTGCTGGAACATGAAGCAACCCATTTGCATAACTGGATCCAGAGGCATCCTCTATATTAATAAGAGCTGAGTGCTCTGAGTATGCGCCTGCAGGGCCATTCCCTCCCCAGGCCTAAGACAGCAGGCTGGGGCATGGGTTTTATGGATGTTTTAGGCATTCAGTGGGGGGCAGGAGGGGGTGTCACACTTCCCTTTGCTGCATTTCTCCCTGGGCCCATTGCATGAAGCGTCCCAGGCAGGTATAGCATGGAAGCAGCTACAAGCCAGGGAGCCCCACGGCCTCTGTCTGGCTCCTGCAGTCTGGCTACGGCAGTAGTCAAAACCCACAAGCCTGACAAGTTAGTATCCCTCCATACTGCTCTGTGTGCCTGAGACACTGACCCGT
>NW_017729018.1:14500970-14503893 GCF_001723915.1 Gavialis gangeticus | reverse complement strand
GGGCATGGGTTTTATGGATGTTTTAGGCATTCAGTGGGGGGCAGGAGGGGGTGTCACACTTCCCTTTGCTGCATTTCTCCCTGGGCCCATTGCATGAAGCGTCCCAGGCAGGTATAGCATGGAAGCAGCTACAAGCCAGGGAGCCCCACGGCCTCTGTCTGGCTCCTGCAGTCTGGCTACGGCAGTAGTCAAAACCCACAAGCCTGACAAGTTAGTATCCCTCCATACTGCTCTGTGTGCCTGAGACACCGACCCGTCCATGTCCATTGCTGGCCTGTGCTCCCCTTGCCAAGCGTAGTGAATTTGCACCTCCCCTGTGGGGTGTCGCAGCTGAACGTGTCCAGAAGCCTCTCTTGTGCCCAGGCCTTGCTGTGTTCTTGGTGGGTGAGAGCTATAGCTGGCCTGGGGCTTTGTCTGCTGAAATCTCATTAAAGTGAGATTAATTATTGCAAGGGCTTCACAGCTGGATGCATGTTTTACCGGAGAGACGCCACTTGCGGGGCTGCTATTGCTTGTACACAGCAAATATAAAACATCCCCAGACTAAGCCAGGGCCTACCACTTAATAACTGAAGTAAGAGCCGGATGGGTTGAATCTGGTTTTGTTCTTGGCATTTCTTCTCTCTTGGTTAGTGAGTTGCTGCCTGCTCCCTGCAACTTGCTTTGTGTAGCAGGATTAAAATGCCACTGGTTGTGGCATGGCCCAAAGGGAAGTTGGCTCAGCTGAGGGCAGATGGGAGGGCTAAGAAGATAAGTGACTAGTCTGAAGGTCCGTCTGCACCTTGGAAAGAAAAGGTAGTGCGGTGGCTGACCTGTTCAGAATTGGGCACGGCGTGAGCATCTTCCCCGTGGTGTCGTAACTGTTTTCAGTACTGCCATCAGGGCAAGGACAGCAGCCAAAATGATAATGTCGAGGGTGTGCAGGATGAAATCACCCTCTGAAATGAAATAAGCACATTGACCTTTCATTCCTGAAGACTGGGATTTGATCTTGCCCTGTAACTGGTGCGAGTGGCTAGTCGGCCTGGCTCTTTGCAGACCGTCGCTGGATCAGGCAGGCCCTGGGCTGCCTCTTGTGACCAGCGCACCAAGACGTCTGGGTGGAGTCGCAGTTGGGCTGTGCAAGGGAAAGGGGAAGTGCCATGTTAGACGAGGAGGAGCTTCTGCAAGTTTGGAGGGGAGTGAGAGGCTGCAGGGCAGGTGGGAGGCAGAGGGAGAGCCCTTGGGTGCATTGGGGGAGCTGCATTTGGAGCGTAGTGGACCGGCAGTCACCATGCGCGTGCTTGGCATGACTGCGTTGGCGGCGTGTGAAACATGGAAGTGTTGTGTCTTGAATAGGAAACAAGCTGTGGTGGATCTCCACCTGCGTTTGAAGCTGCACATGCTGTTTGTTACATGACATTGAACATAATTGGGTTCTTCCCCACAGCCCCGGACGAACGAGTGGAACGTTTGATAACGAGATTGTTATGATGAATCATGTCTACAAGGAGCGGTTCCCTAAGGTAACGCCTGGTGCTCGGATAGACTGTCCAGGAGGGCGGGCGTCCAACAAGACCTGTCTTTCTTGTGTCTGGGGAGGTGCGCCCAGTGCGCCGGGGGAGCAGAGGTCAAGGGTCTGCCACGCAGGGAGGTGCATGTGCCCCGGTATCGGCACAAAGCCATCTCCGTAGCAGCCTGGTTCGGTCTAGGACACCAGTGCAGATGCGCTGGACCCGATGATCTACAAGGTCCCTTCCAGCCCTGGACCATCTATGAATCTATGACATGCACCGTCCTCGAGACAAGGACGCTGTGGCCCTTAAGGCTGCTGGTGCTGCCCCATGTCTCAGGGGTGGGGATCGATGCTTCTAGTTTGTGTGATGCTGGCGAGCTGCAGACGGGCGGGCGGCCCAGAGCGTGGTGCCCTCTCGTGCTGCTCTCACCTTACTCGCCAGCTCCGTGCCGCCACAGCAATTTTCTGTTTTGTCGGCTGGCCATGTCCCAGCCACAGGCCTGTCCAGGGAAGCAGTAATGGAGTCTGTTCCTGCTTTGGTTTCATCCTTCCTGCAGTACCACACGGTCTGGCCTTGGGGTCCATTGGAAGAAGGCACTGGCGACTGCTCGGTGCTGGGTTCCTTGCATGTGACCAGCACTGTGCTCAGAAGTGTTTGACCCACAGGGCCTGCCTGGGCCCTGTCTGAAAGCTGCTCTTGATGGCTTTCTTCACCTCGAGCCAAAGGCCCGCACTGCCCTTCCTCTGCACAGGGGTCCTGAGTCTTAATGGCAGCCACGGGGGATATGCCTGGCTGATGCCAGCTGCTGCAGCTCCATTGCCTTCAGGGAGCTCTGGCTCAGGATGTCATGGGACTGCCCTCTTGCAGGTCATGGCTTGCCTCAAGGCATGGCCCCTGCAGCCGGCATGTGCGGGACCAGTGCAGCTGGTGGCTGACACGGGGTACGTGCCACTGCAACACCTTCCGCCCCTATCCCCCAGGCCACGGCACAGATGGAGGAGCGCTTGCAGGAGACCATCACCAGCTGCTCCCCGAGCAGCACCTTGCCCCTTGCTGATGGAGTGCTGGGGTTCATCCACCATCAGATCATTGAGTTGGCCCGAGACTGCTTGGCTAAGTCCCAGGGAGCCCTCATCACCTCGCGCTACTTCATGGAACTGCAGGAAAAGCTGGAGAAGATGCTGCGAGACGTAAGCATCTGGCCCGCACCCCCTTTCTGGCTCCCTGCGGCCTGCCGGCTCTGTGGTGACCTTGCAGCTTTTGTCTCCCCTTCTACAGGCCCAGGAGCGTTCAGAGAGTGAGGAAGTGAGGTTTGTAGACCAGCTGGTGAGGAAGCTGCTGATAATAATATCTCGACCGGCCCGCCTTCTAGAGTGCTTGGTAAGAGATACTCACGGCTTCGCTGCAGTCAGAGTGCGTGCGCTCAG
>NW_017729018.1:14480912-14495970 GCF_001723915.1 Gavialis gangeticus | reverse complement strand
CAGCACCTTGCCCCTTGCTGATGGAGTGCTGGGGTTCATCCACCATCAGATCATTGAGTTGGCCCGAGACTGCTTGGCTAAGTCCCAGGGAGCCCTCATCACCTCGCGCTACTTCATGGAACTGCAGGAAAAGCTGGAGAAGATGCTGCGAGACGTAAGCATCTGGCCCGCACCCCCTTTCTGGCTCCCTGCGGCCTGCCGGCTCTGTGGTGACCTTGCAGCTTTTGTCTCCCCTTCTACAGGCCCAGGAGCGTTCAGAGAGTGAGGAAGTGAGGTTTGTAGACCAGCTGGTGAGGAAGCTGCTGATAATAATATCTCGACCGGCCCGCCTTCTAGAGTGCTTGGTAAGAGATACTCACGGCTTCGCTGCAGTCAGAGTGCATGCGCTCAGCTCTGGCCTCTGTGTTGTGCGGGCTGGGCTCAGTGGTCAGGGAGAAAATCTGAGTCCCCAGCAGAGGCGTCCCCTGCATTTTCATGCACAGAGCAGCTCCTGTGCACGCCGTCTGCCCTGTAGAAGGTCCAGCTCAATCCCAGTGGGATGTCCGGATGGAACAGGGCCGTTCCCTTGGGCCCACTCACTGGAGGTGGGTGTCAGGCTAGTGGTTATATAACTTGGTTGGTCTGGAGAGATCAGCTGAAGCCAGTACAGACATTCAGAATTATTAATGAAGAGGGACGCAGGGCTGGGAGGGATGCTTAATCTGCTTTGCTGCTTCTCATGCCCTGCTCTAGCTTTTATCCTATACTGAACTTCCCAAACATTCTGCTTCAGGGATTAATCTGGTTTGAAACCCTGCAACTGGACCTTCGTTAAATCTTCAAATCTCTCTTGCGGGGTCTAACTGGAGATTTGTTTTAGCATATCCCACAGCTGGAAGGAATAACACTGCCTAGGCACAGAGCCAGGCTGTCCTCTGAAAAATGCCCTCAAACTCCAGGGCACAAGATGAAATCTTTATCCAGGCTTGTGTGCCTGGAGGGTTTATGCCGGAAGCAGAAACACCAACCAGTCTGTGCTGTGTCGCAAAATGCCAGAGCAGAAGTGGGCCGGCTCAGATCAGTACTTGCTCTAGCCCCGTTCAAAGACATTCATGCCTTCAGGCACGGGGATGCCCGGAGTGCGGCAGGGGAGGACGGACGTTAAGGCAGAGTCCTGTACTGACTGCGCGTGCTCTTCACTGTGCAGGAGTTCGATCCCGAGGAGTTCTATCACCTGCTGGAAGCCGCGGAAGGCCATGCCAAAGTTGGGCAGGGGATAAAGACAGACATCCCACGCTACATCATCAGCCAACTGGGGCTCGCTAAGGACCCCCTGGAGGGTAGGGAAACGTGCAGTGCTCAAGCTGGGAACAGGATGCAGCACTGCTTGCCCCCAGGCTGTGGTTATTGGGTAGACGTCGCCCTGTCCAGGAAAGTGTCCCATTCCCAGACAAACAGCTGCCCACATCCTGCCACATCAGTGCTGCTGATGCTGGGGGCAGCCTTGCTACTGTCTTGAGGGGGCTGGAGTCTCCCTGGGAGCGTTGTGCTCTCCCTGGGGTGGCCTCTTGAGGCTGGGGTGAATGTGGTGGCGCAGGATGGTGGTGGAGCTGGTGCTGTCAAGACAAACAGACGGCTTGTCCAGCCAGCACTGCTGCTGGTAAGTCGGCTGAGATGCATGTTTACGGTGACGCCGAGCTTGCAGGTCTGCGCAAAGCTCCTGTGCAAGCTGCCAGCCGGGTAGGCAAAAGGGCTAGTATGTGGTGTGTGCCGTGTCCTGCCCCCTCCCACCCATCCTGCTCACAGCAGAGGGCAGGTGTGTCCTGAAGTGAGCCTAGGCCTCCTAACCTCCTTCCAGGCATTGCATGGCCAGTGTCTGGTACAGCCATAACAGTTTTGCTGTCTCCCCACTTGGGTGTCATCCCCTTAGCCAATATATATGCATCAGATGCAAACCCCTCCACTGGCTGCTTCAGAGGCCAAGTGGGAGCCCTCTCGGAGTGAAAGGCAGCAGTCACTTTGGCTGGTGGTGACAGATTGTGTTCCTGTGAGGATGCTCAATCCCCTATGCCTGAAAAGCAGGTGGTATCAGATCGCTCTGCACGGAGATGAAGTTGGATGTATCAGCCACCAAAGGCAGCAAGGCTCAGCAGGCGGTGGTGGCGTGGTGCAGGTTCCAGGCCTGTGTCCCAGACTTTCCTGGCCAGACCCTCGCTCCATTTTCATTAGTGCTCACTCAACGGAAGTAAAGTAGATTACTTTCAAGAACACTTAATCCATGAGAAGTCAAAGCTCAAGGGAATCTTAATCCACAGAGAGAGCACAGAGAGGGCTGTGGAACAGATAGAGTTATATACAAGTTCAACTCTCCAGTGTGGTAGTGACGTAGTGATGTTGTAGTTCTGACCCTGGGATGCCATGACCCAGAGTTTTCCAGTGGCAGGTCTTAGCTGGAGCCCCTGGAATCCAGCTGGACAGATGTCATTCCCATGCTGTCTCGAACCGCAGCAGTGTGCCAGCAGTGCTATCAGATGGCTGACAGCTGTTTTTCCCCCCGTAGAGATGGTTCAGCTGGATCAGTTGGATGGTGGGAATACTGTTGCTCCAGAAGCAGATGACCCCCCCGAGGTGAGTACGGCCAGCAGAGTCAGCATTTGCTGTCCCTGCTCGGACCTTCCTGCTTTTGCATGTACTGTGTACAACGTTAACGTCTAGCATCCTGTATGCAAATGGCCTTCCGGCATCGCCGTACCCCAGGAAGATTAGCGTTTGAGCTCCCCCATCCATAAAGGACTGATGAAGCTGTGTGGGTTTTCAGGCATTTTTGATGGTAGACATCGTGTAGATGCCCAGTCCCGTGCTCACGCCCTCAAAATGGCACCTGGGCATGTGGAATAGGCATGGCAGGAGGCCGGATTTGGCTTGCAGTTCATTGCCTGCGTGGTGTAGTGGGTTCCTGGTTGGGTAGTTTCCCATGATGGTGCGAGATGGCACCACTCCAGCAAGTGGGTCTAGCGAGCATCCGATGGCAGGACTGTCGTCTGGTGAGACAGCTTCCCTGGGTGTGGGGGGTGCACTGGACAGTCACAGGGATGGTGAATCAGGGAACATGTGTATAGTGATCTGTAACAGTTCCAGGATTGCAGAAGGCCGGATATATCCCTCTGTGTCTGTCTGTCTGTGACTCACTCAGAGCCGGGCTTCAGCTGCCACTTATCGAAGGAAACCATGCGAGAGCGACTTTGAGACCATCAAGCTGATCAGCAACGGGGCCTATGGGTGAGTTGTGGGAGGCTACTGCTTCCACACAGGATGCTTGGGAGCCAGCATGCCTGGGCACTGGAGGCTGCATTGAGCAGTCCCCAGTCCTGACAGCAGACACTGGCTGCTGTTTTCAAATACAGGACCTGAACAGTCTTGCTGTCTCCTTTAAGAAAGCACAAATGTCAGAGAGTAGAGAGGAGCAGCAGGCCCAGTGCTTCTGGTTCCTTGCAGCTGCTTCTGGCGTCGCTTGGCCAGTCAGGGTAGAGACTTTCCGCTAGAATTGGTGAGCCTAAGCTCTTGCCTTCAGTGTGGCGTTCTAGTGCCTGCCCACCAGTTCCTCCAGGTCCACGCTGGCTTACTGCCCAGGTAGCAGCTCCCACCTCGCTGCAGTGATGTTGCTTAGTAAGACGGGCCTTGCTGGCAGCATGCTTGGAAATGCCCATTTTACTTGACCCAACTGTAGATGATGCCACGGAGAGCACTGTGCATGGTTGGTTAGCAGCAAATGCTTAGAAAGCCGGGGGCGGAAGACTTGGAGTCCTGAGCATGTGCTCTGGATGGCAGATCGGGGCTGCTTGTAGGAATGCATTTTGGAGTAGACCGCCCAGCTGTTCTGGATGTATGCATGTGACAGTGGCCACAGGGCTCTGTCTGAATCCTGCAGTGCCCTCGCGGTGCTGGCAGGTGCCGAAGGCTGCTGCTCAGGGAGCCGTTGTCTGTCTTTCTCCCGTGCAGGGCGGTGTATCTGGTGAGGCACAAAGAGACCCGCCAGCGCTTTGCCATAAAGAAAATTAACAAGCAGAACCTTGTTCTGCGGAACCAGATCCAGCAGGTGTTTGTGGAGCGGGACATCCTGACTTTTGCCGAGAACCCCTTCGTGGTCAGCATGTTTTGTTCCTTTGAGACCAGGAGGCACCTGTGCATGGTGATGGAGTATGTGGAAGGTGAGTGCTGAAGCTGCAGCTCTTAAAGCAGATGTAAAACCTCCCTGCTGTCTTCATGCAGGGGAATGGAGGGCTCCCCGGTGTCGGGGTTGTTGTCCAGGCAGGCCAATGACGCCTTTGGGCAATGAACCCTTGGCACCAAGTGTCCTGTGCCCTGCCAGAGTGCACACGCCCCTGCCCTGCACTCCCCTGCCTGCTCTGTCCCTGCGAGCAGGCAGCAGGGTGAGGAACTCAGGACTTCCCCTGCCCAGTCAACTTCTTTCCTGTGTCGAGCAGAGGCACAAGGGTCTTGTGCTGCCCCTGAGGGGACTGAGTGCGTGCGCAGGAGCAGAGCATCAAATGAAACATAAATTGGCCCAGTTTAGCTTTCACTTCCTGCATAGTTAAGGGCATAGGGCAGTCACCACAGGGCAGCTGAGGTGTTCCCAGATGCTGACCCCTCTTACCCTCAGGCCAAAGGATATGGGGACTCCATGGAGCTCAGAGCCCCACGTTGGGGTGCTGCCATGCTGCATCAGGTGGTAGCTGCCTGAAGCAGGATGTGGGGTGCACTGGCCTCTGGCCTGACTTGGTGTGGGGAATCTTCACTCCCCGGTGAGGAAAGGCTTCAGGAAACCCTCCTTCCGCCCACTGAGTCTCATGTGTGGTCATGTGTGGATCCCAGAGGGTCTGTGTGTCCCGCAGGGGGAGACTGCGCCACGCTGCTGAAGAACATGGGCCCTCTGCCAGTTGACATGGCCAGGATGTACTTTGCTGAGACTGTCCTTGCCCTGGAGTATCTCCACAACTATGGGATTGTGCACAGGGACCTCAAGCCTGACAAGTAAGGACACGGGGTGGGGCAGACCCAGGGGTCTCCGGGGTAGAAGTGGCTGGATCTAAGCGGGGGCAGGGAGAGGGGTTCCCTCTGCTTCCCTGAGGGATGGATGGGCCCCGCTCCAGGTTCAGTAATCCCATGGCAAGAGCAGAAAGCAGCCAGTCCTTTCACTGTAGGCTTCTGAGCTGGGCCCTGCTTCTCAGCCTCTGTTTAGCAAGGTACCAGTGGGATGGGTAAAGGGCGAGTGACGGCACATGCTGGCTCACAGGCATCTTCCCAGAAGGCCTGGCTTCTGTGTCTTTCTGCCTCTGCTGCATCCCCTGGAGCTGGAAGCACTGGCTCTTCCCCCTCTCCCTGCTTTGTGCTGGAGACATGAACCAGGCAGGTCACTCGTGCATATCTGTGCAGTTTGCTGATCACGTCGATGGGTCACATCAAGCTGACAGACTTTGGCCTGTCCAAGATTGGGCTGATGAACATGACCACAAACTTGTACGAAGGACACATGACAAAGGATACTCGGGAGTTCATGGACAAGCAGGTACAGTCAGGACCCCAGCAAGTGCGGGCATTGTCTAAAGCACTTCCCAGGCCTCTGGGAAAGGGTGGGAGGGCTGCCCACGTCCCTCCTGCAAGCCAGGGTGGCTGTGGAGTGGCACAGGAGTCAAGCTGGCTTCTTCACACACAGGTGTGTGGCACACCCGAGTACATCGCACCAGAGGTGATCTTAATGCAGGGCTATGGGAAGCCAGTCGACTGGTGGGCGATGGGTATCATCCTGTACGAGTTCCTCGTGGGCTGTGTCCCCTTCTTTGGTGACACGCCGGAAGAGCTCTTCGGGCAGGTGATCAGCGGTAGGTCTCCGGTGATGTTGGTGACTCTTGGGTGGGCTCTGAGGGGGCTCTTGGGGTTTTGCCATTTCAAGCCTTGCTCTTCCTTTGGCTCATAGCAGCTCTGGGATAGGGGTTAGGTATTCGGGTCAGGGTCCCTGGCTGCTGGGCTCCTGCATATTCTGCTTCTGTGCCACATTCAGCCCCTGAGCCTTGCCCTTTGGGGTCTGAATATCAATAAGACTTTAGTCTTCTGAATCCTCTTTCATCCAAGAACTCTGAAGGGCTTGGCAAGCACTAACCAAGTAGCGTGTGCCTGCAGTGGTGAGTGGGCACCTCTCCCGGCTCAGACTGGGCATTGGAGCAGCACCCGCTTTGTAGCTCGCGAGAGTGGGACAGGGGCAGAAGACACTGGTGGAGGGGTTTAGTGTCCTATATTGTGTTGGTGCCTCCAAAGAAGTTGCTGGTTGTCTGGAGCTGAATGCACTTAGCTCTCATGGGAGGAGGCACCTTGTGAGGCTTTCTTCTGTTTCAGATGAAATCATGTGGCCTGAAGGAGACGAGGCGCTTCCTGCTGATGCCCAAGACTTGATCATGAGCCTGCTGAGGCAGTGTCCACTCGAACGCGTAGGCACTGGTATGTGGCTTCAGGCCTTGCTGTGTGGCTTGAACCCCGTGTGCACTGTGGGGCCAGGGCTCCTGCATGGCGGCTGCTCCGCACTTGTCAGTTTGAGGCTGCCCTTGGTTTGGGGTGGCCCCTGGTATGCCTGGGATTACCTCTGGGCACCTATCCCAGCTCTGCATGGTGTGGGTTGCACTTGGCTATCCTCCGTGGTTCTGTGCAGTTCAGCCCTGAGCACGCCTTTCCTGCAAGCCGTGTTGTGCCACGGGGCTTGGATTTACTTTGGGACACTGAAGCCAGATGGGTATAGAGCACAGTTCCAGTGTGCCCACGTCACCCGCTTTGGGTGCGGTCACTCAGACTCGTCCCAGAGCGAGCGCTAGGGAGGTTCTGGGGGCACGGAGCTTGCCGATGGGCAGCTCTGTAACGGCAGGTTTCTGTGCTGGGCACTAGGCGGTGTGCACGAGGTGAAGCATCACTCCTTCTTCCACAACCTGGACTGGAATGGGCTGCTGCGACAGAAGGCAGAGTTCATCCCCCAGCTGGAGTCCGAGGACGACACCAGCTATTTTGACAGTAAGGCCAGTTTGGGCTTGTCTCCTGTACAAACCATTGTCCCAACTTGTTTTCATGGTGGGGCTGTGTCTGGTGCTGGTTGGGGGTATGGCGTGCCTGCTGGATGCTGCTCTTGGTAGCTTTTGCTGCTGCTTGCTTCTAGCTCGCACGGAGCGGTACCGCCACTTGGACTCTGAGGATGAAGAGACCAATGATGAGGAGTCGTCTGTGGAGATTGGTCAGTTCTCCTCATGCTCCCACCGCTTTAGCAAGGTATCGGAAGTGGCCCATGGAGCCCAGTAGGAGGGAGGGCTTAGTACAGTGGTTCTTAACATTTTTAGTCTCAAGGCCCTTCTTGGAAAATGCTGGCTCTTTGTTTTCATTCATTTTTGACTACAGAGCAATAATAAAGCAATTATTTTGTTGCAAAGAACCTAGACCACAACAATTCATAATGTTTTTAACACCACAGATTTCTGTTTGAAATCTTTGGGTTTATCCTGTAAATCGTGTTTGCATAGCTAACAGTGCTAACACTGTGTCCCCCCCTGTGGCACCCTTGAAAGGCTCTCAAGGCACCCCAGGTGCCACAGCCTCCTTGTAGAGAGCTGCTTCTTCCCTCCAGCACCCCAGAGCCTGGGGCTTGCACACTGACGGCGGCGTGCAGGGGTGTCAGCGCCCTGTTGGGCGTTCTGCACTCCAGCAGGCACGTTAAAGCCCGGAGAGCCGGCTCTTCTTGCAGGAGCAGCTTAGGGAGTGCTGCAGCGTGTGCTCCAGAAAGGTGGGTGGCAAGTTAGCAGGGGGACCTCTTTCCTTTGAAGCCAGCCCTGAGCCACCCTCCGTCTGGTGCTACAGAGATGTGACTGGGTTGCTGGAGGGGCTGCCCTGCGTGCGAGCCCCAGTCTGCCCCATGGATCTCCTGGCACCTTGCAAATGGGTGGGAGGAGGGGAAGTGTTAGTTCTGGCGTGTCTGCTGGACTGTCTCTTGCTGCTGCTTGCTCAGGTTCCCCGGTGTTTCCACTGGGCTGGTATTCTCCCTCTCTTGGCATGTGGCCTTGCTGTGCACTGTTAAGCAGCTAGCACGTCCCATCTCAGAGAGGGCTCACGTCGTGTTGGTTGGCAAGAGATCCCTGCAGATGATGTGTAAAGACTGGGTTCTTGGCTGAGCCGTAGCCTGGCGGTCAGTCACCATGGGGATCCTGCAGCAGCCCCTGGTCACCAGCCTCTGCTGCCCACTAACACGGCCTCTCTCCTGCAGGTGTACAGCAGCTCCGAGTACCTTGCAGCTCACTCAGCCCTCGGCCTCTCATCTTCTGAGCGAAGTCACAGTGAGGAGAAGGAGGACAGGCCAGAACGGTGGGACAGGAGCTCAGGAGATGAGGAGAAGAGCCGGGTGTCAAACACAGAGGCCAGGTAAGGGGTGAGCTGCAGGGGGGGACATGCATGGGGGCCCGGCTGAATCTGGGTTTCTGGGAGCAGAGCCTTGTTGGTACTCCAGCAGATGTGGGCTCCAAGGTCCTTCTGTGGAGAGGAAGATGCATGGAGCAGGGAGGAGAGGGTGTGGGGCCTCAAGCTGTTGCCATCGTTCTCCAGGTGGCCCTGGACTCTTGGCTGCACATTGCTTTGGGCTGTTTGATGGGGTAGCAGGGAATCCTTTTCCCAGCTGCTGCTTTGAAATCCTGACTGAGGCGGTGGAGCCCCAGAGCAGCGGCCTTGTGGAAAAGACACTGTGGTTGCAAAAGTGACGTAGTGGGGATGTGCCCTGTGGCACTGTGATGGTGTGGGTCGGGGTGATGCAGTTTCTGGTCCCTCCAGCCTAAACTGTGTCGCTGTCCTGACCATCTCTCTGTTACTGCCAGGCTCCGATCATGGACGTCCTGTGGCTCAACACCCTACTCCTCCCGGCATGAGCGAAGCCATAGCCCGGCCACCTTGACCAGCACCTACAGCCTGGAGACCATGCCCAAGTTTGCTTTCTCCTCTGAGGATGAGAGCCCCTGTCCGGGCCCACAGAAGCGGGAGCGGCCGGTGTTTGTGCTGGGAGACCCTGAGGCAGGGGCAGGAGGAGCAGCAAAGTCTTCCACGTTGTCGGGTATGCAACAGCTTCCTTGGAGCACAGCTCCTTGCCCCGGGCCCTTGGGTCATGGCAGCATGTTGGGTCATCAGGAGAGAGCTCTTGAGTGTTGATCCTGCTCAGAGAGGGCAGGGGCAGCCTCAGGGAACATGGGAGTAACCCACTGGAGCAAAGTGACCTCAGCCAGGTGCTTGCTATGCAGCAGTCTTGAGCTCGGCCAGTGCCTGTGGGAAGAGGTTGGTGCTGAAGAGGGATGTGGCATTAAGGGCAGTAGCTCTTAGACTCAGTGCTGCTCCAGCGAGCAGTTTTCCTCAGGTTGGCCATTGACCAGGGCTGCTCTCTGCCCTCCAGAAGCACTGACCTGCTGGCTCCTTCTCCCTCTATCCAGCTGATCTTGTCAATCTGAACCGCATCCGCCTGCGGAGCAACAGCACCGGGACCAAGAACTCCAGCCCCCGGGGCCTGGAGCCTGGAGCCAGCCGCCGCCTGGGCAGCCAGAAGGATGCTTCAGAGAGGCAGAGGGCATCCGTGGGAAGCAGAGTGCCCAAGTCTGCCTCGGTCTCAGCCCTGTCCTTGATCATCACCTCAGGTGAGTGGGAAGTGGCTGCTGCATCTGACTTTCTGAGGAGCCGTGAGGCACATCTGGTTCTTTGGGCTGTAACCCCCTGCTCCTCCTGTGCCAGCTGCTGTGCCCGTGGAGCTGCCTGCCTCAGGCCTCCTGCAGCTTGAGGTGTCACTGAGGAATGAGCCTGGTTTTTAGCAGGCAGCCCCTGCCCAGCTACCCTGATGCTGCCCGCAGCGGAGGCCATGGCAGCACGCAAGAGCGGGGACGCAGATGTGGCTGTTAGGGGAGCTGACAAGTCCACTCTAGGCCCCAGCTGCGATAAGTCAATGGAAAACTACACGAGTGACTTGTGGCTCAGGGTCTTTCTGCCTCCTCTGTGAGCTGACTGAGGCCATCCTCTCAGGCATGTTCTTCCTGCTTGTGAGCCACATCTCAGCCCTGTCCCATTTAATAGCAGCCAGGTTAGCAAACCAGGGGTCCGTGCAGGGTTTTTACAGGGGAAACAAAGTGCTCTCTGTTGCTTACAGATGACTGTGGCGGTGGAGCCCTGATGAGCCCCATCTCCCCCCGCTCTCTCTCTTCCAACCCTTCATCCCGTGACTCCTCCCCGAGCCGAGATTCCTCCCTCACCATCACCAGCCTGCGACCGCCCATCACCATCCACAGCTCCGGCAAGAAATACGGCTTCACCCTGCGTGCCATCCGTGTGTACATGGGGGACAGCGATGTGTACGCGGTCCATCACATGGTGTGGGTGAGTGACGGGAAACTCTGTGCGGGAAGGGTGTGGAGGTGGGTTGTGCTCTCCACCCTTAGCAGCACATTGACAAGGGCAGGAGGTAAATGCAAAGGTAGAGGAAGCCTTGCGACGAGCCCCAAGGGGAGAGGGAAGAGGAGCTAGCAGACTATTCAGAGGCCAGTGCCTCTCTGCACTGATCTGTGCACCCAGGCACTGTGTGAATGACCTTCAGGCTGCCTCCAAGTACTACTTCCTGGCTCTTCTATTCCAGAGCGTGGAAGATGGGAGCCCTGCCCAGGAAGCAGGGCTGAAAGCGGGTGATCTCATCACACATGTGAACGGGGAGTCCGTCCTGGGGCTAGTTCACAGGGATGTTGTGGAGTTACTCCTGAAGGTAAGAGACCTGTGTTTGCTGACAGGTGGCTGATCTTGAGCTGTCCTTTTCTTTTCCTGCTTGTCTTTCCTTGGAGCCCACCGGTAGGCTAAACCAGGAAATATCCCAAGGGCCAGGTCCATGCTAGCAGTTGTGTGTGAATTATTACAGGACAGACCCAGCTCTGTCGCAGAGGCATCCCCCTGTCCTGAGGCAGGTTTCCAAGAGGAAATACGAGCAGGGTGGCTGGGGGCTTTGTGCTTCTCCTGCCTGGGCCCTGGGGAGAGGGGTCCTTTCCTCTGTGGTCCAGACTCTTCACTCTTCTCATTCAGTGCTGGCAAGACGTGCGTTTACCTCCAGTGGCTTAAGGAAGCTCTGCCTTGATGTGGTCAATCGTGGTGGGACCTCCAAGGCAGAGTTGCACTTCGGAAGCTGATCCAGAGAAAGCAAATGGATGTAAAGCCGTCTTGCTAGCACGCTTGCAGGGACGGAGTGTTTGGTCCAGCGAGGACTGGGGATCTGAGCAGTAGTGCCAGAGCGTCATATGTGGCACCGCAGAGCCTTATGCCAGTTCTGCCTGGCAGGCTGCCTGCACCACGTCACGCAGTATCTTGAAGGCTGGACTGGGTGATGGCTGTGGTCCCTGCAGACCTTGGAATCCAATTTAAACGTGCTCTTGTTGTACCGGTCACAACTCCTTTTCTGCATCTCAGAGCGGCAACAAGGTAGCACTACGAACTACTGCCTTGGAGAACACGTCCATTAAAATCGGCCCTGCTCGGAAAAACAGCTCCAAGACCCGGATGGCCAGAAGGAGCAAGAAAAGCAGGAAAAGGGACAGCCAGGACCGGTGAGTACAAACAGAGCGGGAGCATGAAATGGTGCCAGGGAAGGCAAATGCTGCTGCACCCTAGCACGCTCCTAGCGAGCAGGTGCCATGTCTTGTTACTAGCAGAAGGGCCCAGCACCATCCCGTCCCTGATGCTGGGCCACCCCCTTCTTGTATGCAAGCGAAAGGCTCATCCTTAGCAGTGGGGTGTCACTCAGCTCTTTAAAACCATTGTATCTGGTAGTGCCACATGACAGCAAGCCCTAGGGCAGACTGATCAAAGCCCCCCCAGGACAGGCTGTGGTGGAGAGCACCGCATCGCCTGTAGAAAAAGGCCCTTGCTATTAATGGCTGCAGTGACTCTTAATGGTGAGGTCTGTGCTGGGGCTCCGTGGCAGGTCTAGCTCTGTGTGGTCTGCCATGGGACACCTTCTGCTGGAAATGGTGACGTGTGACCTCCTCTCCCTGGCACCCTGTGCACAGGTGCTTGGCTGGATGCAGGCTGCACACAGAGTCTTTCTTAAGGGCCAGTTGGTGGAAGTTTGACTTGATGAACCAGGGAGTCTGTGAGCAGCTTGTGTGGTTTCTTTCTTGTGAGTCCCTCCATGTAAACCCTGTCCCCTGCTCTCTTGAAGGAGGAAATGCCTCTTCAAGAAGATCTCCAAGCAGTCAACTGTTCTGCACACCAGCCGCAGCTTCTCCTCTGGCCTCCATCACTCCCTGTCCTCGAGTGAGAGCCTCCCAGGGTCTCCCACACACAGCCTGTCTCCAGGCCCCACAACTCCTTGCCGCAGTCCTGCTCCAGACCTCCCACCAGGTAGGCCTTGGTTCTGCTCATCACCCAGCAGGTTGCCTCTGGGACTGGCTGAAATGTGTGAGTGCGAAGTGGACATGACTAGTGCTTGTGCTCCCAGGCTGTTGGCTGTTCCTGCAGTTGGGCAGAGGCCTGGGAGTGTTTCTGGGTCTGTTTGGTTTGCTCTGGGGCATGTGATAGATGCTTTAAGCCTGCGCCAACCAAAAGGCAGCTGGACCTGGGTCCCTGTGTAACTTGGAGGCTGCAGCACCCTAGAAGAAGGTAGCCGGGTTCGAAGGAGCAGCCCGAGTTAGCTGCGGTCTGGCTGAGGCCTGCTATTCCTCAGGCTGATGCTGGAATTTCTGACTGGCATCTGGTCCCAGCCCTGCGGCGTCCTCAGCAACGTGAACACAGTATCTTAACCAAGCATATTGTTCTTTTCTCTCTGGCAGATGCTGTCTCCCCACAGAGCACGTCCCCCTCCTCCAGCACTCCCACCTCTCCCGCAGGACACATCAGACCAAGCTCTCTGCACGGGCTAGCACCAAAGCTCAGTGGTCAGCGCTACAAGGTGGGGCGCCGGAAGTCCACCAGCAGCATCCCCCCATCCCCCCTTGCATGTACCCCCGCCTCGGTCCCGCAGCCGCCTTCTCCCCAGAGGTCTTCATCACCGTTGCCAAGTTACACCAGAAATGTTCACTCCTTCCAGGGCAAGACGCTGTCTCCCCCCACCATTGTTAGGCAAGTGTCTCGGCCCAGGAGTGCTGAAGGCCCCAGGTCCCCTCTGCTAAAGCGAGTCCAGTCAGCAGAGAAAATAGTCAGCTACATGGCAGAAAAGAAAACGGTCAGCAGTCGGAAGCTCACGCTGGAAATGCCTCCTAGTGATGGGGCAGGGGAGGAGCTGGGAGGGGGTGAGTGTCCTGTCCAGGCTCTGCTTGGGGAGCATGGTGCAGGGGCCTACCCAGGGACCCCCCGGCTGAGGGACTGGCCAGGGGAGAGGCATGACCGAGACCAGGAGCTTGTCATTATGAGGAGGCTGAACCTGTCAGAGCGCCGGGACTCGTTTAAGAAGCAAGAGGCTGTCCAAGAAGTGAGTTTTGATGAGCCCGAGCTGCTGCCAGTCAGCGAGGATAGCGTGAAAGCAGAGCCCGAGCAGAACAGCGAGTGCGTGCTGTGGAGACGTGTTCCTCACACAGCTTCCTGGGTGGAGACCAGGCAGCATTCAGTGTCTGGGGGCCCTTCAGAGCCTCCCAAACCAGAGCAGAAGCCCACACAGGTGCCCCAGATAGCAGTTCAAGGGTCAGAGAGCGATGAACAGGAGACTAATGCTGCTGAGTGGGAGTGCCAAGCGTCTTATCCCATCCAGCTGATGGCCAGGGTTTACACTGAGCAAACAGACGGGACTACAGCAGTGGAATACAAGAGTGTCTCCTCCCAGCGGAGAGACAGCAGGGAGCAGAGAGAGCTCAGTGCGTGGCAAGAGCCCTCACCAGCTGCTGGGCCCTTGCACAGGGCCTGTAGTGGCGAGGAAGCGGTGGGCTCCCCTCGGCCAACCCAAGCCTCTTCTGGGCTGCTGTTGTGGGAGACCACCGGGATCCAGGAACATGAGTGCACAGATGCTGGGATGCCCAAAGCAAGCCAGCAGGAATTGCACGATTGCACTCACAAAAAAGCCAAGGATGAGTAATTGCCATGGCTTAAGGAAAAACCTGGCTGCACGTGAACATGTAGCAAGGTGAGAGGGTTTCAGCTCTGCGCGGACTCCGCGGGGGATGAACTTTCACAGAAGCGCATCCATGTCAGAGACTGGTACACCGCCCAGTTGTGCTGCACTCTTCCTTCTGTACCCCGTGTGTTGGACTTTTACCTCTGTGAGACCATGTGCAGCCGAAACAATTTTAATGTCATCCCCAGCGGGGTGTGAGTATGACCCAATGACTGTACTTATAAAAGGCTTTTTGTACTAACTAGAAAGATGTCCATGTTTTTGTAGAGCAATGGCAGGTTTTTGGGTTTTTTGTGGTAACGGCATTTTTGTGACAGGTTTGAGGGCTTTTGTAAATAGAAAGGACTGGATCCAAATCTTCAGAACTAATTTATTACTTTTGTAAGCTAAGAGGAGGAATAGTAAGATCTGTCCAGGGGGGCTCCCCTGACCTGTGCTAGAGAGAGAATCACAGTTGTTTTCCAAGTGTTTCATAGTCCCACCCCTGACGGGCACTGTTTGTTTTCTGACACTTCTGAGAACCACTTTTTGCCCTTGCTATTAATTTGACTCAGGTGGTAAGGCCCAAAGGGAATGGTGCGGGGCTGAGCTGTTAGGCATGGGTCAGGGTTTGTTGTGCTGGGGCTCTGATCATGCAGGCAGGTATTTTCTTTCCCCCTTCCTAGAAGAGCTGGTCTCCACTGAAGGAAAAAGTGCTTTATGCTGGTGACAGGAGCGTAGGCAGTGCTGTCCTGGCACAGACTCGACGTCCATCTAATTCAGTGCCCTGTTCTCTCCAGTGGCCAATTCCAGATGCCTCGGAGTTGAGCGTAATTTCCTCTTTGTTCAGTGTGGTTGGTTGGGAAGAAAGTGAAGGAAGTTTGAACTGTAATGGTTTGTAAATCCACTCGGACAAAATTGGTTCCCAGCAGTAATGGGGTTGCCTGGTGCTGAAGTCACTGTTATCTA
>NW_017729018.1:14476294-14480700 GCF_001723915.1 Gavialis gangeticus | reverse complement strand
TTTTTTTTTTTCCCCCCCCCCCCCCCCCAGCTTTTTTAGCCCTGTTTGGGGTCTCCTGATGCTGCTGCTCTAGCTCAGCCAGGGGGTTTGCAGACGGAGGTGAGGCACTCCCTCCCCTTCGGTGTTAGTTAGTCCTCCCTTAAGCAAGAGACTCGGACCGCGAAGCTCATCCAACCTGTCTCGTGGTTCTGGAGTCCCAAGCAGAAGAGCTGGCATTTGTTTCTTTCAGCCAAGATTTATGTCCTGCTCTGGGCAAAAGGAGAGGCCTTAGGGATCAGGCTCCAGAAAGGCCTGGGTTGGGTGGGATGGGCTGGATGCCTCATGCCCACATTCGTCAGCCACTCCAGGATTGATTGTGCTGGAATCCGCAGATGCTTCCTCAGCAGCAGAGCGGGCAGTGGGCTCTGGAAGTACACAGTTGCGGGTACTCTGAACAACAGCCCCATGGAAAAAGGCCACTGTTAGAGTCTGAGTGTGATCAGAAAATGAGGTCTGTTTTGACTGAAATGATGCTTCCCCGTGCCGTGAGACTGCAGCACGTGAGGACTGTTTTGCCCATCTCCAGGATGTGCTTTACAGAGAGAGGCTCCAGATCCTGCCCACAGGCTAGACCTGCTTAACGAGCCACTAGCTCCAGGTACCTCTAGCTGTCTTTCACCTGGGTTTAACTACTCCTGTTTCCCAGCTGGTTCCTGGTCCCATCGCAGCACGCCCCTGCACTGCAGCAGAGCAGGGAAACCTGTCAACCTGACTGGGCGAGAGCATCTCCCAAAGCATTTTACTGCTATGGGAAACCAAGAAGGAAAGAAGCCTTTAGCATCACCCTCCCTGGCAGCAGTTGAGCACTTATCCCCTTTCCATTTCAGAAAGCCTCTGTAATCTCTTCCCCCATTCCTCATCCAGACCTTGCCCCAGTAAAGCAAACCATAACGGTTTCCCCTGCGGTTTCCTCACTTGCCACATGTGTGTTCTTGCCCTGCTCCATATAGCTGTGCTCTGGGCAGCGGCCCCCAGGAGAATAGGGCAGTACCTGCTGCCAGGGTAGTTTTTCTCTGTAGTTAAGTTTGCCAGATTATCGTTAGCTTAGCATTTGACTTTTTCCTTTCCATTTAGAGGGTTCCTCCCCCCCCCGCATTTTTTTTTTTTTTTTAAAGACAAGAAAGCAAAACAATTCTCAGTGCTTAGACTGCCGAAGGCTGCCCTGGGTGCACTTTTAGAGGTCCAGGTGATGATCCTATACTTTGGTATTAATGATGGGGTTTTGTAAAGGGGGCTTATGAACGTCCTTCTTTAGAAATCATAGACAATGAGGGTGGGAAGGGACCTCGGGAGGTCACATCTAGTGCAACCCCCTGCTCCAAGCAGGACCAGTCCCAACTACATCATCCCAGTCTAGCAGGGTCTTTGTATAACACTAGTAAGGATGGCAGCAGTGACTGCACTGCCTGTTCCTGTCCTCTGAAATCTTTCTTCAGGCCTTGGGTGAACAATGGGCTTGCAAATAAGATAAGATAGGTAGGTAAACTGGAGGTTTGCAAGATCTGTCAGATCTCAAAGCTCAGTCAAGGGTGGGTTTCCCTGAGCCTGGTGAAAAGTGGTGTTACTGCTCGCTTGCGAACAATTTGATTAAAAAAAAATTCTGGCAACTTTCTTTGAAATGGGATTAGTTTTTTATGTATAGAAAGGGTTTCATAAGAGGTTTTAATGCTTTTTTTCCCTTTTAAAGAGAGAAATTAAATAGTTGTGAGTCCAGATAAATGAATCAGGTAGGCTATCTTCTCTGAAA
The DNA here is from genome assembly GCF_001723915.1 of Gavialis gangeticus. Lineage (NCBI taxonomy): Eukaryota > Metazoa > Chordata > Crocodylia > Gavialidae > Gavialis > Gavialis gangeticus. The sequence continues at coordinate 14,478,914 of NW_017729018.1, read as the reverse complement.
TGTTCTGTCGGAGGCTGAGCTAACGAAAGCACAACTGGAATTTCTTCATCCATTTCCCTCCTTCTCTGGGTTGCGTTTCAGTATTTTGATAGAAGCATTAACTGTTTCTGTTGTCAGCTTGCCGTTCCTCTGCCGTGTTCTACATAAAACTGGCTTCTAGAAACCACTTTCAGGGCATGCAGACATCTCACAGTCGCTCCTGGCTGAACAGGCCGAGTGTTTCAGCTAACGTCCTGACAAACTCCACTCAGTGTTTCTTAAGACCATTTTAAATGGAATTTCTAAATTTGCTTTTCCTTTTGCGCTAACCGATTTTTGTATGAAGTAAGAGTCCTGCTGGCATTTCCCAGCCTTTCTAATGTTTTATATGATGTAAATGTTTACATTTGATAATGCATGTGTATCTTTTTTAATTGCAGTGTTTGGAGAAACTGACAGTGAGAGTATTGGACTTTTATGTCAAAATGCACTTATTTATATTCCCCGCCTTGTACAGTTTGTATTACAATGATATGTAGGCACGTGCACAGTTGTCAAAGTGGTATTTTTTTTTGTATAATACTAATGTCTGTGCTGTTCTGTAGCACAGGTCTCACTGTGAAGTGATGCATTTTCCTGCCCCACGCTCAGAAGTATCTTGTGACCTTGCTCTTTTGTTTTGAATGTTTTCTTTTTCTTTGTGCAGTTCATGTAAGGCCATTTAAATTAATTGCTGCTCCCGTGTTGATCCTTATAGTTGTAAATCCTTATAGCTGATGCTTATAGGCCCACAAAACAAGCAAACACTTAAGCTGGTGACCAAAAGCAAGCGTTGGTTCTGTCTCATCGGCCTATGGGGGCGCAGAAATGTTTTCTGCTCCTGGGGCTTAGTGAATAAAATAATTCTGTCCCAGATAATGATACAGAATAAAATGTCTTTGCTTCCAAAAGACTGTCGCCAGACTTGCTCTCTGTTGTAACCTTATTTCTTCAGGATTGGTTGTTTCCTTTTCCCAAGTCCCTCTTAAGTTTGGTCGCCTGCTTGCTTCCTTGGCCTGCTGTATGAACCACTCAAGAAGTTTAGCACGAAGAAATTGGCATCGCCTTGCTGGATCTCAATAAACCAGTGATGACAGAACTGTTTTGTCAAAGTAGAACTTCTAATTGCAGAGATTGGATTTTTATGGAAAATGCCTTAAAAAAAACAGGACCTGGTCTTCCTGTATTGTACCGAAGGTGGGTCTCATGAATCTATTCAGAAAAAAATCATGTGGCATTAAACTTGTTCCTTGACTTGGAATGAATATTCATTGTCCTCTGTTAAGTGAGTAACTTACCTCCGCAATTGGAGCAGACACTTTCAAGAATCATTTTTTCAATTGATTTTTTGGGGGTATTTTTCCTGCATATTCCCTTAACCAATCTTACCCCCCTGAGGCAGCTATAAGGGCGATGACATGCGAGGTGACTGGTGTCTGGTTCCTCCTGCTCTTGTGATTTCATGCCTAGAAAATGACTGACCGCCCAGCGGGAAATGAAGCCTGCCTTGTACGAGTACTTTTTAAAACGAAGTAGCAGAAAACACGGTGGTTCTCACTCCCGGTCCGACTGGCACAGCTCAGTCTGGTCTCTCGTAGAAGCAGGCGAATGAAGGAGGCTACCGGGTGTGAGGAGGATCCCAAGATGCTTGTGACCTACAGCAGCCGTCCTGGTCATTGGAACTGGTCGTGGGCCGTGAGCAGATGCCGGCATTGGCTTCGCTTCCCAGAGGTGAATGAAGCTCCTTTAACCCGGGGACGTTTCTTGGGTGAGCCAGCTTGAAGGGGATTCCTCGCCTCTTGGCTTCTCGGGTACAATCCTGACGCGCGTCCTGAGGCGGTGCTACCCCCTGGGCCAGCCGGCTCGCAGCCAGAGCTGCCCCCGCGCCACCAAACCGGCAGCATCAAGCAAACGGAGGAGTTGGCGCACCCTAACTCCCACCTCCCCTCTGCTCCTCGCATCCCTTCTGCAGGAACAAGGCTTGCAGCGCTGCGAGGACAGGCCTGCGGGGCCCGGCCCGGCCCGGCTGCCAACGTTGGGCCTCGAGGCCCGAGGGGTCTTGAGCCAGGCGCCGGCTCGGCTTCAACTGGAAGGAAACAGGGCAAAGATGGTTTTTCACTCCGATATAAACATAGGGAGAATGAATGACGTCATGGTGGCCGGGGGAGCACTCGGGTATTTCCGTGCCGACTCGGGAGGTCTCGGTGCCCCGCCCAGTCGGCCCAGGCGCTCGGCTGAGCTCGCGGCCTCGCCCCGCTTCCGAGACGTTCGGCCGCTTCCGCCAGCGCTCGGGCTTTTCCGGCAGCGCTCGGGCGTTTCCGGCCTGGCCAGGCTGGAGCCCGGGTTTGAGCCTGGTGCTGGCGGCGGCGGCGGCGGGCTGATGGGGCTGGCGGAGAGGTAGGTCCCGGGCCCGCGGGGCGTCCAGCTCGGGGCGGGGGGAGCACTGCACCTCGGACCCGTGCACGAGTAGGGTGTGGAGAGGGGGAGGGAGCATTGCACGCTATGCAGCGGGGTTGGGGGGGCGGCGGAACGGGCGTTGCACCCCGTGCATGCGGGATGGGGGGGGCATTGCACCCCGTGCATGGAGGGGAGTATTGCACCC
>NW_017729018.1:14456828-14470102 GCF_001723915.1 Gavialis gangeticus | reverse complement strand
CCTTGTGGCAGGGGCAGAGCACAGGCGGTGGGTTCCTGCAGGGCGAGAGCTTCTCCTTGGCCTGTGGCCGGCATCGGCTCTGCCAGCACGCGTGGTCTGCAGGCCTGCCTGTCTCTGGAGCCGGGGCAGCTCCTAGCGCACGGGGCCACCCTGCCCCTGCTCACGTTAGCAGGAGGGCTGTTGCACGCATGTGTGTTCCCGGGAGGTTGGAGGCCAGAACCCTGCGCTGGTCCTGGCTGCTGCCGGGATGGTTGTGGGCTTATGTGGTGCCACCGGACAGACGGACGTCTGAGCCGATGGACAGGGTGTAGAGCAGCTCCTCTTGTCCCCAAGCCCCAGCCTGCGAGCGCGGGCTCCCACGTGCGAGGGCCTGGCTGCAGAGCTGCTGCCGCGGTGGGTAGCTTTGCCCCCGGGGCTCCCGTCGTGCAGGCTTTGGTGGCCAAGGGTGGTGCTGAGGCTGTCGTGGGGAGCTGCCAGGCCTGGTTCTTCCCGGCTGGCCAGGAGCTGCCTCTGCTCCCCAGCAGTGCGTGCAGCACACTTTGTTCCTCCATGTTCAGAGCAGTGCTCAGAGCCGCGAGGAGCTTGCTCTGTGACTGGCTGCAGGAGCCCAGGGTGGAGGCAGCTGAGTCGATACAGACTGGACGGCTCTTTCCTGCTGGCCCCAGCCCCGCGTGAGCTGAAGTTGGGCCCCTCCGTCCCCGAGAGCTCCTTGGCCCGCGCGGCAGTTGCCAGCTTGCCCATTGTCTCTCCTGCAGGGCTGGGTTTCTTTTGCTGTTCTCTGCTATTTGGGCTCTGACATGGGGCACATGCACCCGGCCCTCCTGCCTGAGCTGGAGGCTGTGCCAGCACCTCCTGTTCTCCCTGTGTGCGCTTTGGCCTCTCCGGCACTTGACTGTGTCCCAAACCCTTGTTGATAACCCCAGAGGACATCCTGCTCTTGCAGCAGCGGTGGATCTCTCCGTCCACGGCCGGTTCTTTCTTGTTGGCCAGAAGCTCTGGATGGGGAGAGAAGCTGCAGACGGGGGAGAATCCAGGACTGCACTGAGCAGCTGAATTGGAGCTAGTGCCCTGTTAAAAGACTGATGCATGTTAACGAGGAGAGAGGTTATTTGTGATATTGGGGCACCTTTACTGCTTCGCTGATTTGGCTCTGCTGCTTGGCATCGATACAGTTGGGCAGCAGAAGATGAACCCCAAGCAGGGGAAAGAAGTGGACACGTTGCACGGTAATATTGTAGTTCCTGCTGCCAGCGTCACGGTTGTGTCAGCAGTGATGCGGCCCCAATTGCTCTGACCCCAGATTTTGGTTCTTGGGACAAAGCAATGACAGTAAATGTTATTGGGATTATTTGATCTCAGCAGTTTTCCTACCAGGAGTAGGGGGGTTGGACGTGATATTTTGAGGTCCCTTCCAGCCCTTAATTTCTATGACTGTATGGAAATAGAACATTTTAATACTTCCCCCTTCCCTCCCCACCCCAAATCTGTGCATGTTTCGGGTATCTGGGGAGCAGGTTGCGTACCTGCAGGCAAAGGCCTGCTCCAAAAGAGCGGTTAAGGCTCCTTCTTTCTTGGCCTGGGAGTGGAGCCGATGAGGGCAGTGTCCAAAGTGCAGCTAGCTGCTTTACACCTTTGATGAGTCTTGGAGGAAACCAGGCCTGCGAGGAAGATGCTCTGAATGTGGGAGCAAGTTGCTCCAGGTGCCTGGGGGCATTTGTCACATGCGACACCCCTGCAGGAACCAGTAAATGGGGCAGGCTCCAGCCCTGCCAGGTCCCTGTGCATGCCTGCATCGCGTGCCGCCTGGCTCCTCCCCTGCCCTTGTCCGTCCGGGAGTGCTTCTCGCTCAGACATGTTCTTCCCTGTAATTGTGTCCTTTGCACGTTGCTGCTTGGCTCTTTGCCCCAGGGTCTCGCCGCCTCCCGAGCTCAGCAGGGCTGGGCCTGGCTGGTGCTGGGATGAGAGATGTCCAAAGGAAGCCCTTGCAAGACATGGTGACCAGAGCTCCCTTCTGCGCCAGCCCTGCTCGGTGTTGGGGTTTGTTGGGCATGAAGCCCGCAGGATCTGCATAGGTCCCTGCAGCGTTAGGTGCTTTATGGATGCGATGAGAAGATGTATCCTCTCCCAAAGAGGCTGCAGTGCAAGGCCAGGTCTTCATTGCACCTGGGCAGGGCTGGCATGTGCTGGGCTGGCGAAAGCGCCATGCTGTCTGCACATGCGGCCTCCGTGAGGATGCCGATGCAGCAGCCGCGGCCAGATGTCCATGTCCCGGGCTTGGCCTCTGTGCACAGAGCGTGACGCTACAGGCAAGACCGTCCTTTTAACTGGCCCATGGTACTTCCTGCAGCAGCATGTGTGAGAGCCGGAGCACTCTGGCCATTTGTACCTGGGGCCTTTTCCCAGGGGCCCTGAATGACACTGGCCGCAGGGAGCGGTGCCGGCCGGAGTTGAGCTTGCTGCCGCCACGCTGCTCCAGTCCCTCCAAGGGCTGGGAATCTGCGGCCCCAGTCAGCACTCGGCAGCACGGTCCGTGGGGGCAGCTGGTCGCTGTCCCTTGGGGCCGACGTGGATAGAGTGAAGTCCTCCGTTTTCGTCCTGTTGTCCCTGCGCCTGCGGGTCTGACTGGGGCGCGTGGGCTCCCAGCGCTCGGTGCAGCAATTGCCAGGTGCTGGTTTCTGTGGCGCGCCGCCTTCCCGTGGCATGGCACCTGCCAGCTGGGAGGACGCGCTCTGTCCGGCCCCGTGCCCTCCGGGCATTTAGTGCCTTGCTGCGCCTTTGGCTTCTTTGTCGTGGCGTCCTGGATCGCGTTGGTGGCGAGCAACACATTGCGCATTGAATTGATTTCTTCTCGGTTTGGGCAGGCACACGATGAACTCACGAGCAGCACGGCAGCGCCTTGAAAGAGCTCGTGAGTGGTAGAAACCGTCTGTGAGTGAAGGGAACCGCACTTTGAGCTTTCTTTCGTGGTGTTATTAATGGAGGGCAGCGAACTGAGGGCTGGTGTCTGGGCACCGTTGCCAGCCAGCGCAGCCGGATGCCTGGTGGGCTTGTCAGCAGCGTCACGCAGGTTTGGTGCCAGTCTCTACCCCTCTACCCCCAAAATTGAGGCTCTGAGCCCCCAAACTCGCCAGGGCCTCTGCGTGGGCAGAGCTCATCCTCGCCTGCCACATTGTCCCTCCTCCAGCTCCCCCGTTCCTAGCGCCCAGTGGGCTGGTCCATGCACAGGAAATATTTCCTCTGCTTTACTGATTGATTTCAGAAGAAATTAAGGCAAAAGCTCTTTGGTGCCCCAGACTGAAAGCTGCTTGCGTTCAGAAACGGGGGAGGTCTGGCATTTGCTCCATTCGGAAGACACCGGAATAGCACAGTGGTGAGTGCAGGATGTGGTATCGAGACGTTTATAAACCCAGATTTGGACTCCAGAAAACGTTTCCCCCGACTGTCTAATTAGAAACCAGCACGCTCCTGCTTATTTAGACCTCGCAGAAGGCGTTTTCTATTTAAAGCCTGCAGCAGGCTGAGCCCTGGGGTTGTCATAGCTTCAGGTTGGATTTAAAATGGGTTCTTTTAAAAAAAGAAAAGTGTGTTTGGACATGGGGAGCTGGTGGGTGGCTGTAAATTGCGTGTGCTCAGTCCGCGGTGGGGGGGGAGGGGGGGCTGAGCGCCGAGCTCCCACCCACTGCGGGGGAGCCCTTGCCCTCTGGGGTGCATGGGATGTGCTGCAGGGTGGCGTCAGGGCTGCAGACCCCAGTGGGTTGCGCCCTTAGGCCTGCCCTTGCGGCAAAGCTCTGGTTCAAAGCAGCCTCCTGCGGCCGCTGGAGCAGCCTCCAGGGTCGGACGCTTCTTCCGGGCAGATCTTCTGGGCCCGCTGCTGCCGTGGGACAGCAGCTGCTTTCCGGCAAGGGCTTTGTCACGCTGGCGCTCTCCTCCCGCCCCTGCGTGGAGGGTGGGCTGCGAGCCCAGATGGGGCTGGCTGGGAGTGCCCGGGGCTGCTTGGTTGGGACAGACATCTGGGGCGAGGCGCTGTGAGTTGAGGTCCTGGCGGGGGTCCTGCCTTGCTCCCCCGGTGCCTCCTGCTGGGGCTTTGCTGGAGCGGGCTGCGCAGGGGAGCAGCGGGAGCCGCCTCGGCCACCCAGGCCCCGCATCCTCAGGATGCCCCCCTGGCCCTGCAGACTCGTGCTGGGGCGAGGGGCAGCCCTCCAGCCCTGACCCACATCTGTCCAGGCTGTGGGCAGTGAAGTCGTGTGTCCCTGGTGGGGCCTGGCTCAGCTGCAAATCTGCCTGGTGACAAGTTTGGCTCCGTGGCTGCCATCCCGGGACGGCCAGAGCTTGCTGCGCGCGGGCCGCGTGGGTGCGGAGCCGGGGGTCGCACCCTCTGCCCGGCAGCTGCCTCCAGCCAGCCGGTCCCCTCCACCCAGGAGCCTTGCAGCCCCAGTGTGGCCGGCAAGCCCTGGCCCTCCCACGTGGGGCTCCAGTGGCTTCCCGAGCAAGCTCACGTGCATCCAGCCACGGCCTGCGACTTGAGCAGGTTTCCTGGAGCCCTGTGGTGGGAAGGGGGTAACGTAAAGATGCTCAGGTGCAGTCAGTTTAACCAGGGACGTAAAAGGGGTTTCGTCTCCTGTCCTGGTTCCACCATCCCTCGGATCGGGGGGGGTGTGGCTGCGTAAAGATGGGGATGCGCCGAGCAGGAGTCTCGGTGCTGTAGAGAGACGGGGCGGTGAACAAGTAGAACCAGCTCTGCTCGGTCTGGCAGCGGCAGAATCGGAGCTGATTGTAATCAGGGCGGAGAGGCAGGGCCCGGGCAGCTGCAGAGCTCTGAGAGGGTAAACTCCACAGTCCCGTCGCCTGGCAGTGCCGGGCTCGTGGTGCGGGTGCAGGCCCGTGCCTCTGCCGCCGGGGGTGGGCCACGCTGCCCCGAGCACGGACCCCCATGACCTGACAGCCTTGTCTGCCCCCCTCCAGGCTCTGGGCAGAGGGAAGCAGTGACCAGCACCATGCATGGCCTGTCCTGCGTGGTGCCCTCGCCCTGCAGACTTTGAAGCCCCTACAGCGTGCCGTGGCCACTGCAGGCCTGCCCACCAGCGCTGGATTATGTGCGTTGCCTTCTCCCTCTGCTCCATCGTCTGGCTGAACCGTGGCTTCAAGCTGAGGAAAGGGGCTGCACATCTGTGCCGGGGCCGGGCGTCTCTCGTCTGGCTGAAGGGGCCGTGCTCTTCCCACCGCAGCCACGATGGGCAGCGCCGACGGGTTCCAGTACCGCGCCCTCTACCCCTACCGCAAGGAGCGCGAGGAGGACATTGACCTGCTCCCCGGGGACGTCCTGGTCGTGAGCAGAGGGGCCCTGCAGGCCCTGGGCTTCAAGGACGGGGACGAGCAGATGCCCAAGCAGATCGGGTGGATCTTGGGGGTGAACGAGCGCACCAAGCAGAAGGGCGACTTCCCCGGCACCTACGTGGAGTACGTGGGGCCGGTCAAGATCTCCCTGCCCTCCCACAGGCCCCGAGTGCAGAGGCCTCTGCCGGCTACACCAGGGGCCGGCGCGTCCCGCCTGCCGGAGCCGCTGGAGCAAGGTGAGCTGGGCTGCGGGGGGTGTCGTGAAGTGCCGAGCTCCCGCCTGCCTGCGGGTGGGCGTAGGGGTCGGAGCAGCAGGCTGGGAGCCGGGACGCCGGGGCTCCTGTCCTGCCGGTCCTGCGAGGCCGAGGGCGCTCGTGCTCTCTGCAGCTCCCAACCTGCTGACGTGTCGCTGCCGAGGCCTTATCTGTGGGCTGGGGAGGCGAGGGGCAAAGGCAGCGCTGGTGTTTTCCCCGGCTCGGTGCGGCGGGCTGGGGCTGGGCTGTATCGCTCGCAGCTGACCTTGAACGAGGAACTTGGGGCTGGCCCTGGCGCCCAGGCCCTGCGTCTGGGATGCTGCGGGAGGGGGCAGCGCGGACGGCAGAGCCACGTGCCCACAGCTCCTCTCTGGGTGGCTGCCGTGGGCAGTGGGGCGCAGCCTGGCTCTGCCTCTCCTGCCCTGGCTGCCTGGCCTGCCGCAGCGCGCCAGCCCCTCAGCCCATGCCCAGGCCGGAGGCTCAGTTGGGGGCTGCGTGGCTGCGGCGGGGGCTGCCTGAGGAGAGCCAGGCCGCGGCGGCTGCTGAAGCAGCACATTCCAGGCCCGGTCACGTGGGGAAGCCGCGCTGTTTGCTTCCTCCTGGGCCCTGCCAGCGGGGTCAGGCTGGGAGCTGCAGGTTCCCGCTCCTCCGGGGCCCGGCGGCTGACATGTCCCAGCCCAGCGCTTCCCTCCCTGGGGCCCTGGGCTCGGCAGAGCAGCCCCAAGGCAGCTCCCAGTTCTGCTCTGCTTTCTGCAGGGATGAGTTCACCTTTGGAGGGAGTTTGCCTTGGTTAAGGGGGCCACAGACCCCCATGGGACCAGGTCGGGGCCTGCCTCAGATGCTTCCGGGCATGGGCGCTGTTCCTGCGTGTGTCTCTCTGATCCTCAGCCAGCCGCAGGCAGAAATTTGCTGATGTGGCTGTTTTTGTGTGAGCCCAGGGCTAATCCCCTGGGGCTAGCCCCCCAACACCCCCCCACAGCCAAGCCAGCGTTAACTCTTCCAGCACCAGCGCGTTGCTTTGCAGCGATGCTCACGGGCTGGGCAGGGTGGATGTGCCCAGAACGTGCCCCACAGCATGCAGCAGCACCCTCCGTGCAGGTGCAGACGCAGCCTGGGCAGCGGCTGGGCCTGGACTCCGCGTGGGCTGCGCTCAGTCAGTGACCAGCGCCTCAGTGAGTGGCCGAGCGGCAGGGCCAGCGTTAACCCTCCTCCCATTGCCCCCCCAGTCTCTCTCCTCCCGGACCTGACGGAGCAGTTCTCCCCGCCGGACATCGCGCCCCCACTGCTGGCCAGGCTCGTGGAAGCCATTGAGAGGAAAGGTGAGGGGGCTGGTCGTCAGGCAGCAAAGGGTTAACAGCGTGGCTGCCCCAGGCTGGTTACCCTTAACCCCTTTGCTGCTGCACCCCACACCAAGGAGCGAGAGGCAGCATGGGGGCCGCTGCTGTGTCATCCCCACAGCCTGGTGGTTTTGTCCTGGCTTGGTCAGCTGGCATGGCCCTGGGGCCTGGCCGGTCAGGCCAGTGCTAGCGCCTGGGTTGCTGCAGCCATCATCCGGCCGGGGCAGCGCACGGGGCCTCGTTCCCAGGCTGTCACATTGGGTGCACAGCCCCCATGGGAGCACCGGGGGGGGCAGCTGGGTCCCTCCCGTGCTCATGCCGCCAGCCCATGCTTGCTCCCCAGGTTTGGACAGTGAGATGCTGTACCGGACGTCTGGTTCGGAGCCGCGACAAGCGCTGAAAACGGGTAAGAGCCAGACCACGGCCGGGAGGCGCTCGGGCCCGTTCAGATGGGTGAGGTTGGGGTGGCAGCACCGGGAGCAGCAGGGTCCCGCTTGGCCGAGCCCTGCCCATCCTGGTGCCAAGCTTCTGGCCTGCTGTCTCCCCAGGGACCTGCCCACCTGCCCTGTCCCATTGGGGCACCAGAGGGGACCCACAAGGGTCATCCTCGAGGGGGAGGAGGGGGCTGCTTTTGTGCCAAAGGAGGGTGGTGCTGGGAGGAGTGAAACATGGCTTCTGTGCTGGGACCAGTCTCCTCCCAGCCCCTCCAGTGCCCAGTGCCCACACTTCTGCTGAGCTGCTTGGCATCATGGTGAAGCTGGGCTGGGGGTCCCAGGTGGGCGGGGGGCAGAGGGTGCTGGCAGGGCAGGAGTCCCAGAAGGCATCATCATTCGCCGCTGCGAGCTGCCCCCGTGTGGGGGCCAGTGCTGCTGGGGGAGAGCTCGGGGCAGCCGCTCTCAGGGCTGCGTGCTCGGGGCCCTGCCAGGGTTGCCACGCTTGAGCCTGCCTAAGGCATCCATGCTCTCTGCAGATGGGGTGCTGGGCGACCTGGAGCTGCTGGACGGGCGCAGCCTGGGCGAGGCGCTGCGGAGCTACCTGCAGGACTTGCCCACCCCCGTGGTGCCGGCATGCGTGCATGGTGACATCCTCCGTGTGCTGCAAGGTGAGGGCTGTCCCAGCTGGAGGCAGGGGCCTGGCAGGCACGGGAGCATGGAAGCATTGAGCTGGGCACAGCCCACATGTCCAGCCCTGGAGATGCCTCTAGCAGCCCTGGCCCTGCCCCTGCCCCTGCCCTCCAGCATGCCTTGCCCTTCCACAGAGATCCCCCAGCTCGAGACCTGCCGGAAGCAGCTGCTGCTGGTGCTGGAGCCTCCCGCGGTCCCGCTGCAGAACATGCTCACCCTGCAGTTCCTGCTCCGGCACCTGGCGAAGGTGTCCCAGCAGGCTGACAGCAATGGCCTCCATCCGCGGGTCCTGGGTGAGCTTTTTGGCCCGCTGCTGCTCCGGCTGCCCAGTGTCAGGTACGTGGCGGGCTGCCAGCTGCTGGGCCTATGGGAGGGCGCCTGCATGCGGAGAAGGCGCCAACCCTGCTTCTCTCCCTGCAGCTCAGAGCTGAGCCCTGACTTCTCTGCCGTGTTCCTGGAGAGGCTTCTGCAAGCGACGGAGTTGGAGCCGGAGCGGCTGCCCCCAGGTACCAGAGTCGTGCCATTTGCGCTTCCTCGTGGCACTCGAGCTGCAGGGGCGGCCCCAGGCTGGGGGAAGGCTACGGTGTAAGCGGGCACAGATGCCTGGCCTGTCTCACGTGGCATCCTGCTGGTGTGGCTCGGGCATGCCTGCCCCTGGAGTGAGAGTAGGGGCCTTCCCAGGGTATTACCATGGGTGGATGCCCCTGGGGGCAAGGCTGCTCCCCGGATGGGCGGGTGCAGGATTACAGGGCCTGATTGCTGCCCCTGTCTCAGCCCTGCCTCCGAAGCCGCCGAAGCCAAAGCCTGGTGTGGCCGGTCTGGCCAATGGCAGCAGCGCAACCCTGCAGGAGGCCGAGTGGTACTGGGGCGACATCTCCAGGTAACGGGTGCCAGGTAGGGGTGGAGGGCTGTGCCATGCTCTGAACCAGCAGTTGAGGGGGGCTGGCCTTCCTCAGGCCTGTCCTGGGTCCCTCGGCACACATGTGCACATGCACACGTGTGCGCCCTGTGATGCAGCGTGGGAGAGCCAGGGTGCAGCCCTGGGCAGGCATCACCAGCTCCATCTGTGCAGGGAGGAGGTGAACGAGAAGCTGCGGGACATGCCAGATGGCACCTTCCTGGTCCGCGACGCCTCCAGCAAGATCCAGGGCGAGTACACACTCACGCTTAGGTATGTGCAGCTGGTGGGGGGGGGGTGCAGGATGCTGTGGGGGCCACCAGCTGCTCCAGGCCCCTCTGTCCTCTGCTGCCCTGCACAGGGAGGGCTGGTGGGGGGGGCCTGGGACTCCTCGGGGTGGTGAGTCATGCCTGCTCCCTGTGCTCACCAGGAAAGGTGGCAACAACAAACTGATCAAGATCTTCCACCGGGAGGGGAGGTACGGCTTCTCTGAGCCGCTCACCTTCGGCTCGGTGGTGGAGCTCATCACTCATTACCGGCACGAGTCGCTGGCGCAGTACAACGCCAAGCTGGACACCAGACTGCTCTACCCCATCTCCAAGTACCAGCAGGTGTGGCTGGGGCCAGGGCCGGGGCACTGCGTGTTTCCAGGGCCGGCTCGGGGCCTGAGCCGTACTGCATTGCAGTGGCTGGGGTCGCAGCGGGCCTGGCTGAGCTCCTCCTGGCCTGGGAGCAGGAGCAGCAGGCGACGAGAGGGAAGGGGTGTCTTCAGCCTCCCTGGCCTGGTTGGGATGTGGGATGCAGCTGAGGGCCGGTGGCCGTGTCAGGCTCTGACATCTGTCTGGGCCCGTTTGGTGGCAGGACCAAGTGGTGAAGGAGGACAGCGTGGAGGCAGTTGGGGAGCAGCTGAAGGTCTATCACCAGCAGTACCAGGATAAGAGCCGCGAGTATGACCTGCTGTATGAGGAGTACACACGCACCTCGCAGGTACCACAGCGCTGCCCAGCTCCTGAGGCCCCGTCTTGCCCAGCATGGCTCGCAGCGCGGGCAGTGAGGCACCCTCCCAGCCCTGGCAGGTGCCCACTACTGGCAGAGGTCTGGTGCTGTGATGGGGCTTCGAGCTGAGAGGACATAGCTGAGGCCTGGAGGGGCTGTGGAGGCACTACAGGGTTTGCCTGGGTGGGGTGTTATGGGGGCAACATGGCCGCTGGGACAAGCCGTGCTGCCCTCGCTGCCCCCAGGAGCTGCAGATGAAGCGGACGGCGATCGAGGCCTTCAACGAAACCATCAAGATCTTTGAGGAGCAGTGCCAGACTCAGGAGAAATGCAGCAAGGAGTACATTGAGCGCTTTCGGCGCGAGGGCAATGAGAAGGAGGTGCAGCGGTGAGTGCCTGGCGCTGCCCCCGTGCCACGGGGTGGCCCAGCAGGGACTGCCCACAACGTGCCGGCCCTCCCCGGAGCATGTGGACACGGCTGTCAGCTCCAGCGCGCAGGGACAGGGACCCCCGGCCTGCCCACCCCTCACCTTGCCCCCTGCTCGCAGCATCCTGATGAACTCGGAGAAGCTGAAGTCACGCATCACAGAGATCCACGACAGCAAGATGAAGCTGGAGCAGGACCTGAAGAAGCAGGCGGTGGAGAACCGTGAGATCGACAAGCGCATGAACAGCCTCAAGCCCGATCTCCTGCAGCTGCGCAAGCTTCGTGACCAGTACCTGGTGTAGGTGTCCCAGCTGGTGCCCTGCTCCTGTGCGGGGCAGGCTCCCACTGGGCTGGGGACCCCATACTGGGCCGTGCTGCCCTCTGCTGGGCAACATGGGCAGGATGCAGGCCACAGAGCCACAGCCACCCTGCCAGCACGTGGCTCAGGCGCCCTTCTCCTTCCCAGGTGGCTGACGCAGAAGGGGGCCCGGCAGAAGAAGATCAACGAGTGGCTGGGCATCAAGAACGAGACCGAGGAGTGAGTGTCCCTTGCTTCTGCCGCATGCTGGGGTGGGCAGGGGTGTGTGGCAGCGCCTGGGTGTCACGGGAGCTGTGCAGGGCTCCAGTCGCCAGTCCTGGCGCAGGCCTGGCTTGGGGTTGCAGTGCAGTTGTGCCCCGGCATTCCCAGCTCTGCCCTAGGGGGTGGGCAAGTCCTCTCTGTGCTTGAGGTCCTGTGGCTGTGGCCTGGGGCAGGGGCTGAGGGTGAAGAGCTGAGCCCCAGTGAGGGCAGCAGCTGCAGAGCCCACAGCGGCACGTGCTGGGGTGAGGCCTGATGGGTCCTGCTGGCTCGGCCTGCAGCCTGTACTCCATGATGGATGACGAGGAGGAGCTGCCGCACCACGAGGAGCGGACGTGGTACGTGGGCAAGATCAACCGGGTGCAGGCGGAGGAGATGCTGTGCGGCAAGCGCGACGGCACCTTCCTCATCCGCGAGAGCAGCCAGAAGGGCTGCTACGCCTGCTCTGTGGTGTGAGTACTGCGCATACATATGCAAATGCTCCCTCCCCACACACCCCCTTACAGGGCTGTGGCCCTGTGGCGGTGGGGGATACATGGGGTGGGGCTGGCAGTGTCTCGGCCGCGGCTGGGCAGCCCTTCTTGCCTCTGCGCCCAGCGGCCTCTCACTGGAGAGGGCAGCCCAGGTGGGTGCTAGCAGCTCCCTCCCTGGGCTGCTGGAGACAGCTGGGAGTAAAGGGGGTGCCAGGTGTGCCTCTGGTGGGCACGTCCATACCGGGCCATGGCAGCCGCAGTGACGGCGCTGGTTTCCCCACAGGGTGGATGGGGACACCAAGCACTGTGTCATCTACAAGACAGCGACCGGCTTCGGCTTTGCGGAGCCCTACAACCTCTACGCCTCCCTCAAGGACCTGGTCCTGCACTACAAGCACACGTCGCTGGTGCAGCACAATGACTCCCTGAACGTCACCCTGGCCCACCCTGTCCTTGCCCCCCCGCCAGCCAGATGAGTTGCCCACTACGGCCCTCCCGGCCCTGGACTTTCACACCCTGGACAGATGGCCTGTCGTGCTCCGTGACCCCTTCCCAGCGCCCCTTCCGGTCAGCAGCTGCCCCCCGCTGCATGTGGGCAGACGGGCTGTCGGCTTGGGGAGCCCCATCGCCTGTCGGAGCTCGCCGAGGCCTGTGGACAGGATCGTGCTGCGATGAGCTGCTTGCTCACAACAGCCCTGGTTACCATGAACAAACGCCTGGGCTGGGGCAAGGCAAGTGTAGCAGCAGGCAGCTGGAGCTGGACACGCTGGGCTCGGGGTTGGCTGGCGCACGGCAGCGGACCTGCTGGACCTCACACTACGCATACGAAGCACTTGACAGTACTGCTGGGGGTGGCTCTGGGGCCCGCTTGCCCTGGTGAGACCTGGCAGGGGAAGGGGTGCTGGACCCCAGTGCAGTAGATGGGGGCTTTGGAGCTCTGCAACCCCCGGCTCCTGGCTGCAGGGTGGATCTAGAAGGTGCTCGTTGCTCTGACCTGCGTCCTGTGGCCTCGGGTTGCGTTCCCTGCGTGAGCAGCCAGCTGCTTGCGCTTCGCTGCTGCTGTAGCGCATCCGGGGATGAGCTGTGTTGGAGGGGAGGGGAGGGGAGGGGAAGGAGCCTTGCACCTGTAGCGTGGGATCGCCCACGTCCCTTGGCTTGGGTGGGTTCGATGGCAAGCCAGGGATGCACGTGGTGTCACTGTTGTGGGCTTGAGCATACTGCCCTGGCTGCCTGTGCTCATCATCCAGGTTGCTGCTGCTGCTGCATGCCTGGGCTCGCTTGGTTGTATGGCCAATATCGCTGCCAGGGCAGCGTCTCAGGGTCCTAGCAGTGGCAGGGGCAGATGCTTTTCATGTGTGCATTTGCACGCTCTTTTCCTCACCCCTGTGCAACCACGGCCCAAGTTGTGCCTGCTCCAGGTGGTGCGGTGATAGGCTGCGCCCCGCGCTCGTGCAGCTCTTCTGGCTGTGTCCCTGGGCACTCGTGGTTGGGCTCAGGGCTGCATCTGCACCCTGCTCTCTGGTTCAGACCTGTGGACGTGCTGGCCTGCTACACCCGGGCAGCATGGGGCTGTCTGGGCTCCATGCAGCGCCCTCCCCCGTCGCGTGCCCTCCTACTGCAGCGTGGGGCGGACAAGGCTCGTGGGGCTGGGGCACGGCGGCTCTGCTCCTGCTGTCGGGGCTGGAGCTGGGAATAAACAGCGCTGCCAGCTCGAGGCTCGGCTCCTGCGTCCTGCGGGTCCCGTCGCGTCGCGTCGCGTCGGGTGGGGGCCGGGGCTCTGGAAAGGGGAAGCGGCCGGGGCCGGGGCCGGGGCCGGGGCTGGGGCCGGGCTCCAGCAGCCTCCGCCCCCGGGGC
>NW_017729018.1:14453600-14456224 GCF_001723915.1 Gavialis gangeticus | reverse complement strand
TGAGCGGCTGCCCTTTCAGGAGAGGAACGTGAGCGGGCGGTGGCAGTTCGAGTGCCAGCACGGCGCGGACGAGTGCCTGGGCAACATGATGGAGGTGAGCCCGGGCGCCGGCCGGGGTGGGGGGCCTGCCCTGCCCTGCCCTGCCCTGCCCTTGTCCTGCCCGTGCTGACCCCGGCCCCGCCGGCCTGCTCCCCAGACCTGCCTCATGGACGTGCTGCAGGACTTCGACGCCTACTTCCTCACCATCTTCTGCATGGAGTCGGGCTCGTCCGTGACCGGCAACCTCGGCGCTGTAGGTTGGGGCCGGGGGGTGAGCAGGGTGCCTGGCGCCGTTCCCCTTGCCTGCTGGGCCCTGCGAGCTGGCATGTCCTGCCTGGCAGTGCCCCAGCGAGGGCAGAGTCTGGGGCTACTGCGGGCCAAGCCCGCGGCATGGGGATGCCTCCCTGAGTGCTGCCGGCCAGCAGAGCCTTGCGCTGCCTGCCCCTGCCCTGGAGGGAGCCGGTAGTTGCTCCGGGCTGAGCGTGGCCCAGGCGCTGCCTGCCCTCGTGCTGGGCGCTGGAGGAGGGCACGGCGGGCCGGGTTCCTGCCCCCTGCACTGACCCCCGCCCTGGCCACGCTCAGTGCCTGCAGGTCTACGCGCCCACCGTCAAGCTGTCTGACATCATGGCCTGCGTGAAGGGAGACCGGGGCATCAAGCTGATGCACAACAACGCCCAGCGGACAGATGCCCTCCAGCCGCCCCACAGCTACGTGCCCTGGATCTTGGTCAACGGGGTAGGACGGCTGCCCTGAGCCCGGTGTGGGGGCTGGGCTGGCGCTGGGGGAGGCTTCTGTTCAGTTTGTGGGCAGGGAGCTGGGGCTCTCGGCCCATGCTGTTGCCCTGACGGCCCCTTCTCTCTCCGGCGCAGAAGCACACGGACACCCTGCAGGCCCAGGCCCAGAGCGCGCTCTTCAACCTGGTCTGTGAGCTGTACACGGTGAGTGCCACGCACCTGCTGTCCTGCGCCTTGGCCCGGGGCCCGGCAGGGGCGAACAGGCAGGGCAAGGGCTGTCCCTCCCTCCCTCCCGGCTGCACACTGGGCACCTCCAGGCCAGCGTGAGGTGGGGGCAGGGCAGGGCAGGGCCTCTGGTGCCCATGGCCGGGAGGTGCCCGGTGCAGGCCACAGGCTCCGGCCTGTGTCCTGGGCTGCCTGACCCCCCTTCTCCTTCTCCTTCTCCTTCTCCTTCTCCTTGCAGGGACCGAAGCCGGACGCCTGCCAAAGGTCTGGGCCTAGTCCAGCTGCACTGAAGATGTTGTCGCGCTGCCTGAAGTGATGCCGGCACCGGGTGCTCCCTGCCCACCCACCAGCACTTCGCACCGTGGGCATGGCCCCAGCCTGCAGCCCGCGGGCACCGGCTGGCACCAGGCCGGGTTTGGGCCGAGGCCCCTGCCCAGCGCAGGGGCGGGAGTGAGACTGGTGCAGGGGGCCACGCTGCTGCGCGTGCTGCAGAGCCAACGCTTGCTCCGGAGGAAGCTGGCCTCCCGCTGCTCTGCCTCTGCCATGTTCCCCTCCGCTTGCAGCGCTGCAGGGGCGAGCCCCAAGAGGGCTTGCGGGAGGGGCAGAGCTCTGCACATGCCCCCCCGACGCTACCTCCGTGCCCTGCACCCCTGCCTGCTGAGCCGTGCTGCCTGCCTGCCGCGGGCAGCCTGCCATGCGTGCCCCTGGGCCCCGGCCTGTGCTGCCCTGGCCCCCCCGCCGCTCACGCGAAGCTGCTCCAGCCCCGCCGCAAACCGGTCGCGCGGCTCCGTGAGCCGATCAGCTCCTGTTGCAAGCCGAGGGCGGAGGTGGGCACCGTGTACCCAGCACGCCCCAGAACCGGTCCGGCTGCGGCCGCCCCTCAATAAAGCTGAGCCCTGCGCTGCTCCCTGCCTCTGTGTCCTGCTCCCAGCCCCCCGCAAGGGCTGCACGGGGGGCCCACGCGATGCCCCCACTTCTGCCACATGGGGCAGAGGGAGGACAGGGGCATGAGCAGGGAGGGGGGGGGAGCACCAGAGACCAAGACCCCCCAATCCCCACTCTGCCAGCTCCCCCCCACCCTGCAAACACAGTGCAACGGGGGTCATAATGCCCCAACCCCCCGTCACGGGGTCATGCCCCTCCCCACCATGAAAGGACCCACGGCCTGAACCTACAACAGAGCCATCTCCCCCAACCACAAAAACGGGAGCATGCCCCCCCTCTGCCCCCAGCGGGCAATACCCTGCCCCCCACCGTGACCATCCTGCGGGGGGAAGGCTGCCCCCCCAAATATTCCCCGCCCCGGCAATGTCACATGCACCCCCCCAAACTGGTGGTTTGCTGGGGGCATGGGGGCAAATCCTGCCACCGCCGAGAGACCCAGTGTGTGCGCGTGCGTGCACGCGCGTGTGGTGTGGGGGCGGGGGTTATGGTTCCCTCCCCTTCTAGCACCCCCCCAAGGGCTCGTGCCCCCTCCCCCGATGGCCCAGTCGCGCCCCCACAGGTCTTCCCAGTCCCCCAGTGCAGTCTACCCTCGGGGTCCTGGCCCCGCCCACACACAGCTCAACCCCCCCCTCAAAGTGAGGCGGGGGCGCATAGGGGCAGAGGTCACGGCCAACCCAGCCA
>NW_017729018.1:14452032-14452276 GCF_001723915.1 Gavialis gangeticus | reverse complement strand
CCGGGCCCGGCCGCGGGGCCCAGCTGATTCTGCTTGTGCAGGTCCTCGAGCGCCTTGACGAAGCCCTCGGCGAACTCCTGCTCCTCGCTGGCCGCCGCCTTGGGGTAGAGGAACTGCCCGCTGGTCGGCGTGGTGGTCACCAGCCCGTTGGACTGGATGATGAGCCGCTCCAGCTCGGGCGACGCCAGCTTGAGCAGCCCCAGCTCGGGCGAGCCCAGCAGCGCGGGCGCCTCGCCGCTGCCGC
>NW_017729018.1:14451357-14451653 GCF_001723915.1 Gavialis gangeticus | reverse complement strand
AGCCCTTAAATCCCCAGCGCCAGCCCGATGAGCTCACCGCGCGCAGCCGCCATTGGCTGCAGATGACGTCCTCCGAGGCCTCATTTGCATGGGGGCGGGGCCTGCTCGCCACGCCCCCTCCTGGCCGCGCTGTCGCCGGGGAGACCGGGCTGGTAAACGGCAACAGCGCAGGGCCTCCTGGGTTGACGTCATAGGGGAGGGGGAGGGCTCACGTGGTGTTTGCCCCGCGGGCCCGGCCCGGGGATATTTATAGGCACGACGGGAGCTGCCGCGGGCCTGGCACGGACCGCACGGCC
>NW_017729018.1:14448621-14450994 GCF_001723915.1 Gavialis gangeticus | reverse complement strand
GGGCGGCCCCCCCGGGCCTCCTGCCCGCACCCCTACGGCCCGAGCTGCGGGGAGGGCACCTCGCCGCCGCGGCCCCGGGCCCCGCAGCGGCGGAGCCGGCTTCCCACCGGAGCCCCCGGGCCCAGGCTGGCTCGTGCCATTGCTTTTGCTCTGGTCTGCAGCCCTCCGTGGCCCGGCTCCACAGCCGCAGGCCCCGTTGCGAGGCCGGCTCTGTCTTGCTTGGGCTCGAGCCGCGGAAGGGTTAATCTCAGTCGGGGCTGGAGTAAAAATGAAGCCTAACGAGTTCGGGGATGAAGCCGAGCCAGCGGCGGGCAGAGCGGGGGCCGCCCTCCCCGTCAGGTGCTGGGCAGGGCGCCGTGTCCCGGGATCCTGTCCACCCATCGCCACAACGCTCAACAAGCTGCGTCTTGCCCACGCGGGGACTGCGTGTGCCCGTGCGGCACCCTGGGGGGGCTGGGCACCCTCCAGCGGGGCCGGCGCAGACACGCCGTGACCTCCGCCAGCAGCGTCGTCTGGCTTTGCATCTGCTGGCAGCACAGCGCCTGCTCCTCCCGGCGGGACCGGGGCCCAGACCCTGCCGGCTGCCCGCTGCCCCAGGCCCCTGGGTCTGTCTTGCCTCGCGTGGCTTGGGCTCCTCTACCACCTGTGTCCCTGCGGCCGCCCAGGGAGAGACCCTCGCTCCCAGCCCTGGGGGCAAACATCTGCTGCTGCTACAGGGCAGCCTTGGAGGAGGCTCCGTCTCCAGGACACGGCCTGGCCCTTCCCGCTGGGTGCCTGGAGCGCGTGCCGAGCTGGGAGGGGCTCTGCAGCCAGCTGCGGCCAGGCTGTGTGCAATGGGCCGACTGCTTTTCCTCACCGAAGATGCTTCCAGCAGCTCGGGCAGCGGGCACGCTCCCGGTGAGGAGCAGCAAGCTCTGGCGCGCAGGGCAGGGCCTGGTCTGCGGTGCTCTGAATGCAGGGGTCCTCCACGTGTCTCCCGGCTTCTGGGGGCCCCGGCTTGCATGCTACCCCCACAGGCACGGAGAGGGTAGCTGATGTGCCCACTGCCATGCAGAGCCAGGGTCTGGAAGAGCTCCCAGGCCTCCACGGTGGGGGACTCTCCCCTCCCCGTGACATGAGAGCCCGGCATCGGCATCAGCTGCAGGGCAGCTCATTCCCTGCCTGGGTGGGCTGTGACCTGCCTCGATGCCAGTTGTATCCCCGCATCCTTGCAGGCCGGCACCGTGCTGCCCCTGGATGCTGCGCCCAGGCTGCCCAGCACAGCCGCTCGCTGCACCGGGCCCCCTGCGGGCGGGTGACAGACACTCACGGGGTCCCTGGGTCAGACTTCCCCAGAGCGCTGCAGGGGCCCGGGGGCAGCTCCCACCGCCTGTCCTGGGCCAGGCCAGCCCAAGGCCCCTGTGGCCTTCGACCTGCCTGGGAGGGAAGGGCAATGCTCAACCAGGGGGAGCGACTGCAGCCAGGGGAGAGGAGCAGGGTGGCAGGCGCGGCAGAGGCAGCGGGAGGGGATGTGGCTCTGACCCACGGCACGGCCTGCGCTCCCCTTCCTGCCACCCCCCCAGTCCTGTCTCTTCTCCCCCCTGTTCCCACGTCCCAGCAGAGCTTCTTGTGGCCAGCAGCCCCGAGGCCGTGCTGGGGCCCAGAGGGCTCCTGCGTGGAGCAGGGCTGGGCACTGCTCTTTGGGGTCTCCCTGCCCCAGTCGGCAGCTGCTCCACAGAGAAGCCCCAGGAAAGGGCATCCCCTCGCCCTTAGCCTGGAGCCCAGGGGCGTGCGCAGCCCCGGGACGCACCAGCTTGGAGGCGAAGCCCAGGCAGATGCTGCGGGATGAGGTTGCTCTGGGAGACAAAGGCAGGAGGCGGGAGCTTCTCTCCCAGGAGGAGCTGCTGCAGGATGGGGACAAACCAAAGGCAGAGCCCAGGGTAGGATCAGGAGGCGCCCGCCCCCGGCCCTTGAGCTGGGAGCATCCTGACCGCTGCCGCCCTGGCCTGATCCCCCTCCATGCCCGTGGGTGCGGGGCAAGGGCCAGGCACCCTCAGCCCAGCTTCCTGCAGGCCTGGGGACCTGTCTGTGCCCCCGCAGCAGGCGTGAGCAGGGCTGTGACAGAGACCTGCTGACCCCCTGCCCAGAGCCCCCGGCCTGGGTGCCGCCCGCTGAGCCAGGGGCCCGCAGCAGTGCTTCAAGGCCAGTCCCCGGCACACCGAGGCCCAGGAACCGTGGGGCACCAGAGCTGGGAGAAGCAGGTTTCTCGGTGGCATGGCTCCCCCGCCTGCCCAGGCTGACGCTCGCCGTGACTCATGCCCACCCACCCTGGCTCTACGCCCCCTCCCCACCCTCACTCTCAAGCACAGGCTGGGGGCCTCAGAGCTGGGGAAT
>NW_017729018.1:14438554-14443621 GCF_001723915.1 Gavialis gangeticus | reverse complement strand
CCAGGCTGACGCTCGCCGTGACTCATGCCCACCCACCCTGGCTCTACGCCCCCTCCCCACCCTCACTCTCGAGCACAGGCTGGGGGCCTCAGAGCTGGGGAATGGGGAGGGGGGCTTTAACTCCTTCCTGCATGCGAGGCCTCCCCCACATGCAGGGGCAGGCAGTGCCTGCAGGCTGGCTGGAGGGAGGGGGCTGCCCTGGGGGAAACAGAAACCCTGGAGCAAAACACCGCCCTCACCCCCCGCCCCTGCTCCCCGCCAGCTCCAGGCAACGCTTCCTGTTTTGCAGGGAGAGCCAGCGAGACCCACGTGTCTGCTCCCAGCCGTGTGCGGCGCAGGGGTGCGAGGTGCCACAGTGCTGCGGGTGGGACCCGGCCATTCCCCACCTCTGCCCCCAGCCCCAAAACCCCGGCAGAGCTGCCCTGCCTGCTGCATGTGGGCACAACCTCAGCACCGTGCTGCCAGCCCTGGACAGGAGCCCGCTGGGGAAGGGGCTGGGGACTGCCCCTTGCACCGGCTGTGCCACGGGCAGCAGGAGCTGCCTCACCCGTGGACCCCTCGCCAGCGCTCGAGGAGAAAGCGGCACTGGAGAGTAGTCGTGCCGGATCCCAGCGCTAGACAGCGCAAGCCAAGCTCCCGCCCGGGCAGTGGGCAGGGACCGAGCTGACACCGCCTGGGCCTGGCTGCAGACAGCCGGGCTGGCAGCAGGGCGTGCCACACCTCACCTAGCCGCCTGCACTGGGCAGCCCACTGTCCCCCCTGCCTCCCCGTGTCCGGCTCTGCCACCCTGGGAGGATGGAGGCTCCACCACCTCACCAGGCTGAGGAGCTGGCCCCAGTGCCCGGCTCCCACCAGCCAGTCCTGTGGGTCAGCAGCCTGGGACTACGGGGGTGCGAGCCCAGCTGGGGGGCACAGGTTCATGCAGCAGACCCTGGCACTGCACCGGGCAGCCCAGCCAGGTCTTCTGTGACCCGGGGCAGAGGGAGCCCCTGTGCAGCGAGCAGTGCTTGGCGTGGGGGGTGCCCTAATCCTGGGGCCTCCAGTGCTCTGCCTGCGCCCCAGTCTGTGGCCCCTCGTGCCTGGAGGGGGCCTGCCTGGCCTTGCACTGCACTGCACTGCACTGCACGGCAGCAGGGAAGGAGTTAAAGCAGTGTACACTGCGTCACAGCCCTGCAGGCGGCTGAGGGGGTGGATCCGCGTCAGCAGTGACGCCAAGGCCCCGCTCGCCTGCAGCCGGCTGCGGTGGGGGGCGGGCGCAGCTGCTGTGCATAAACCCCCACTCAGCCACAGGCCCGAGCCAGGCGCGAGGGGCTCCGGCGGCTGGCGCGGCCTCGCCCGTGGCCAAGGTCTCTGCTCCCCCTTCGCCTGGCGGCTTTGATGCCAGCGAGTCTGAGCCGGGCGGCTCCAGCCCTGGCAGGCGGCAGGGGAGGGGAGCCTGCAGTGCTGCTTGCAAGGGCGTGAGCCCGGTCCCACGGCCCACGGGAAGAGCGAGCGAGCTGCAGCCAGGGTGGAGCAGGGACTTCCATGGAGACACTCGCCCCGCACCCGCACCCGCACGCAGGCAGGAAGGCGGGTGGGCATGTTAACAAACGTGTGCACACAGGCAAACAGGCGTGTGTACCCACACACCCTTGCACACCCCAGCTTGCATGCCCGGCTGGTGAGCCCCATGCGGCCTCTCCTGGAAAGGAAGCTGAAAGGGGAAATATCCAAACCAAGTTTCCTGGTTCCACGTTGTGGCCGGGGCCCGGATCCCGTGGGTGCAGAGCGGGGGGAGGCAGGTCACAGCAGCCACTGCACAGCAGACCTGGGGGCGCGTGTGCAGGGCTGGGCCTGGCTCCGACTGACAGCAGGTGGAGCTGGGAACCCCTGGCTGGGCTGGGCTGGGGGCTGGGGGAGGACATGGGGGCAGGAAGGGGGTGGCTGCCCCACGGCTCTCGCAGTGCCACAGGCAGGCTCATCTGGGAGCGGCAGGAGGCAGCTCGGTGCAGGCCCTGCAGACGGTGGCAGCTCTGCCCTTGGCCCGGGCCCGGGCCCCGTCCGCCGCGGGGGAGATCGGGGCACTCCCCTTTGCCTCCTGCCTGCACTCCAGCCCCTCCGCAGCGCAGTGGCCCTGGAGAAAAGGGGAGAGCTCCTTGGCTTCACCAGGAGCCCACACGTGCCAGCTCAGCTGGGCCAGGGCTCCCCGGGTAGGGAGAGCATGACACGGTCCCTGGGGCAGCACCATGTGCATAACAAGGAACAACGGCCACAGGTTGCTGGAGAGTAGTTTAGATTGGACATCCGCAAGAACTGCTTCACGGTCAGGGCGGCTAGGAGCTGGAACCAGCTTCCAAGGGAGGTGGTGCTGGCTCCTGCCCTGGGGGGCTTTAAGAGGAGGCTTGATGCCTACCTGGCTGAAGTCATTTGAGCCCAGTTTTTCTCCTGCCCAGGCGGGGGGTCGGACTTGCAGATCTACAACGTCCCTCCCGACCCGACCCGACTTCTGTGATTCCGTGCCCAAGATCCCCGTCCTGGTGTAGCCCAGCAGGGTCGGCACCGGGGCCGGGGCTGGGAGGTGCCAGCCAAGCACAGGACATGCTGCTGGAGCCGACAAGGTTTCCTCTCTGCTAGCACAGCACATCAGTCCCCATCCCTGCCGCCCGGCCGGGTGCCCCCTGCTCCCTGGCACAGACCCCGCTGGCGAGTCGCAAGGAGCAAACTGGGACTGGGGGATGATGGCAGGGAAGGGGACCGGGATACCTGGCCCCCCTCCGAGCGCAGCGGGGACAGGGAGGGCACCCCTGGCCTGGCAATGAGCTCTTGCTCCCTGAAAGCACCAGAGATCTGGTACAGAGAGAGAGCACGGTCCCTGGCACCCCCAGTCACCCTGACCTTGACCAGAGCCCACGTCGGGGCCCTCCGCGCGGCGCTGAGCACCTTGCACTCAGGGCTGGGGCTCAGCAGGCCCCACGTGCAGGAGAAGGGCTGGGAACATGCCGGTCGGTCTGGCCCCAAGCCCCTAGGGAGGATCTGCACTGGACCCAGCCCACGTCGCGGCACAGGGGCCCGACCTCCAGGGCTGTGCTTGGCTGTGGAAGAGCCCCACAGCCAGGACCATGGCCCGGCTCCGCAGGGGCACGGCGTGGGGCAGCCTGCGCGGCCGGGAAGCAGGGGAGTGTCAGCAGCTCCCCAGTGCAAGGCAGCCCAGCCGGGAGCCCCCCCGCCCCCATCAGCAGAGGCAGCTTCCTGTTTTGAAGAGGAGCAGATCACTCTTCTGGGCTGCAGGCTCGGGGACCTGCGCAGGGAGCAGCCGCTGCTGGATGGGGCGGGGGTGCCAGGACACAGGGGCTGGTGCAAGGGGCCCCAGCTCTGCCAGGGCCAGGGCCAGGGCCAGGGCCCGGGGAGGCTCACAGCCATTGCCTCCTGGGCGCAGGTGCTGCCTCTGCAGCTCCCACAGCCGCTGCCGGGGAGCGACCGCAGCCCGAGGGCTCCCTGCCTTATTCCAAGCACCCCCCTCCCCGGGGACATCCCCCCAGCTGGTGGGCGGCGCGTGCGGGGAGTGGAGGTGCCACTAGTGCCACCGCGGCCAGGAGCCCTGAGAAGCAGCAGCAGCTGCCGAGGCGATGACTGCGCAGCTCGGATTTAGTAACAGGGAGCTCACGGGGCCGAGAGGGCGTTTGGGGCCAGGGGACTGCAGAGGGGCCCCTTGAAGTCCGTGCCCCAGGGCTCGGTGACCCTAGGGCCAGTGTCGCCATGGCAATGAAGCCGTTCCAATTAGTGCTGCAGCAATTAGGGCAACCCCAGAGTGGACCCGAGGCTCCAGGCGGGCCAGAGCCCCACTCGTCCCAGGCCGGAGCCCAGCAGGGCCTCGCTGTCCGGGGGAAGGGGCCCGGGGCCCGGGCTGGGCGCCTGCCCGGGCATGGAGGGAGGCTGCAGGGGCAGGGGAGATTCCCAGGCACCCAGCACCCTCCAGCGCCTCCCTGAGCCACAACACTGCTTCTCCAAGCCGGGGAGCCCCAGGCCCGGAGAGGGAGAGGCAGGGACTGCTTGCCCCGGGCAGGCACAGCCCCCACGGGAGCCCCATCTGCCATTTCCTCCTCCCTTGCCCAAGACACTGCATCGCTTGCTGCTCTTCCGCGGCAGCATGCGGGGAGCCCCCCTGCCCGAGCACTGGGCCCGCGGCCCGGACCCCCGCCCGCCAGCTGCAGGCCCGGCCTGGCCCACCCGGCCGGTGAGCTCATGTCCCGCGGGGCGCGGCACTGCCTGCCGCCCTTCCCACCAGCACCCCGCGCGGGGCCGCTGCGCCAGGGGCTGGCCCGTGGTGGCTGCTGCCCCAGGCCTTGCAGCGCAGCGGGGCTGGGGGCAGCTCTTCCCCCCGGCCCAGGACACCAGCACGGGAGGGGGCAGCCTGTACCAGGACCTGGTACCTGAGGGCTGCAGCATCCCCTGCGGCGGGCGAGGGGCTGGATCCAGCTCCCTGGGGCCGGCCAGATGGCTGCAGCTGAGCCCAGAGCCCGGCAGTGATGGGAAGCAGCTGTGCGAGGGAACCACGTCCAGCTGAGGCCCTGGGCTCCCTGCAGCCTGGGGCTGGAGGGGAACGGGAAGCCCCCGCCCTCCTCCTCCCCCCACCCGCTGAGGGAGGGGGTGGGAGCCGCGCCCTGGGGAGAGCGCGCCAGGGCTGACCCAGGGGTGCAAGCCAGGCCGCCTGCGCCCCGGCGACGGATGGCGGTGGGGGGTGCCTGCTGCGACCCAGGGGCTCTCCCGCCACAGGGTGTCTGGGTGGACGCCGGGGCTGGGCAGAGCAGGGTAAATCTATCTTGTCGCTGTCGTAGGAGGAAGATGTTAAAAATAAGCATCTCCCACAGGCGGGTTTGCGTGCGGGGAGCGTGGCAGCCGCGCCGGATGCAGCCAGCTTTGCCGGCACCATGGCAACGCTGACATCACCCACCCTGCGATGCCACGCCGATGCCATGCCAGGGCCCTGTGCTGGGTACCGCTCCAGGGCCAAGCCAGGCTGGAGCAGCCCTGGGCGCTGTGCTGCGCTGGGTGCGGGGCCGAGCTCCACCTGACCCTGCAGCCGGGGCT
>NW_017729018.1:14427280-14433554 GCF_001723915.1 Gavialis gangeticus | reverse complement strand
GCGCTGGGTGCGGGGCCGAGCTCCACCTGACCCTGCAGCCCGGGCTGCCTGGCCGCCCTGCCTGCAGGGCCGAGCCCCCTGTGCGGGGTGGGCGGCAGGGTCGGAGCCCGCCTCGCGAGGCCGCAGGCAAGCACAAGTTGCTGCTTTCCACCCGGAGGCCGAGCTGCAGCTGCCTCCCCCACCGGCCTGGCAGCCGGTCCTGGCGAGCACCGTCCAGGGACTGGGTGGATGCAGGGCCGAATGGCGCAGGCCGCTGGCTGCGCGCTCCTGGCTGCACACGCCCCGCGCTAGGCCATGGAAAATCCCTGCCTGCCCAGCCCGGCCCTGGCAGCCGAGCGAGGGGACGTCACGCTGGGGCTGGCACCTGGGAGCTCGCTGAGCCTGGGGCCCCGACAACAGGACTCCGGGGCAGCAACGCTGCACGGCCCCGCGATGGGGACGGCGGCTTGGCTTAGCCCCGGGCCCGCTCCCACCTGCCGGGACAACTCAGCCGGGTCCGGGGAGCTCCCTACACGGGGGCAGAGGCCACGCGCATGGCTTGCAGACGGCCCTACTGCCTGCGATGCCCGGCCCGGCCCCGCAACGCGGGAGCACCCCCCAGCCTAAATGAGAAACATGTTGGCTGGAGGGGCTGTAATGGGTTGCAGAGCCCACCCCATGCTGGGCCCTGAGGGAGTGCCTGGCCTGCAGCCAGGCCCTGCTCCCCCACCCACGCGGTGGGGACCGGGCAGCAGCCGGGGCTAATTAGCGGGGGCGGTCCCAGCTAACCTTGAGCAGCCGTGGCCATGGCAACCAGGTTCTGCAAAGGGCAGGGAGGCGCCTCGTGAGCCTGTTTCCCCAGCAGACAGGGCTGGTGGGGCCCCGCGCCCCCAAGAGGGGCTTCGGCTATAGGGCCGTCCCCCCCCCGGCTGCCAGCACCACCCCGGGTGCCAGCCCCTCCAGGGCGTGCGCGGCGCCTCACCCCCAGCCCCACTGGGACCAGATCCCGGAGCATCCCTGGGGGTGCCGCAGTCCCTGCCAGGCTGCAGCTCGCGTGCAGCCTTGGTCCGACCTGCACTTGCCCCAGCTCTGGGGCAAACCCCTGCCGTGGCCTGCTGAGCCCCTGGGGTGGCTGGTGGCAGCTCTGGGCACAGAGCAGCCTGGCACACAGCCTGCAGCCCAAGCCCAGGTCCAGCAGCTGCTCTCTCCGGCTGGGACCACGTGGCAACTGTCCCCATAGCCCCGTAGGCCCCGGCGGGGGAGACCCGGGTGCTTGGAAGAAGGGTTTCGTGCCCCACGATGCAGAGCAGCACCCTGGCTGTTGCAGCCATGCTGGGAGCACCCCACAGCTCGTGCCGCAGCTGCTACTCCCACAGCCGGCGAGCAGGTCGGAGCGGCCCCGCGCCCCGAGTCACCACTTCTCCCCCCACCTGCTGCTATATTTGTCGTGTTGTCGCTGGAGAGGAATTCTGACGCTACACGGACGCCGCCGCGGTGGGGCACTGCTCTGGCCGGCGCCCAGCTCCCCTCCGCCGTGCCAGGTGCAGCCTTGCCGAGGCCTGCTGTGGGGAGAGGCCGGCAGGTGCCAACTTTCCCGTGCTGCTGCTCAGCCTCTGGGAAGCAGAGCCACACCCTGGCCAGACTTGTGCTGGGGCGTCAATGGGAACAAAGCCTGGGGAGCCAGACCAGCGCTCCTAAGAGCGAAGGGGACCTGCCTGCATGGCCCCACGGCATCCTCCTTTGGCTTGGCCAGCTTGCAGCTGCCAGGGGAGAGGCCCTGGGATGAGCAGAGGGAAGGAGCCAGGTCTGAACACAGCTGGCGCGGGGCTCCCCCAAGTTAGGGCATGCACGGGACCGTGCCCTGGACACCAGCCCCAGGACACTGCTGGGGAAGAGTGAGGACAGGCACCCGACAGCTGCCGAGCCCTGGGGAAGCAGCAGCTCAGCCCTCGCCGTGCGGGAGCCCGTGCTCAGGGCCTGGTGCTTCTGCCAGGAGAACCTGCTCGCAGGGTTGGCAGTGCCCTGCAGAGGAGGGACCCGCAGCCCCCCCAGCCCGGGGAGCAGGAGGGCCTGGCGTGTATTTTTAGTGGCTTAGCACAGGCCTGAAGTATTTCTGCAGCCACTCCCTCACGTCCCCAGCTCCGCGTGTAACTATTCCGGTGCTGTCTCCCAGACGCAGGCACAGAAATTATGAGTCACGGCTGGGCCGGGGCCACGGTGCTGCCCGCGCCCTGCAAAACAAGGGCTCTGCAGGGAGCGCCTGCCTGGCGCAGCCTCAGCCCTGGAGGACCCAGGGCTGCATGTTCAGGCAGGGACTGCTGCGGAGAGGGGAGGAGACCGCAGGACACCGCCAGGGCGGGGAGAAGGGAGCCAGCTGTGGGGGGAGAACAGCAGCTGTGACAGCCCAGGGGAGGCCGTGGCAGGAGCCTGCTCTGGGGCAGGGGAGCTGCTGTGCACCCTCCCCGGGCCTACAGACTGCTACCACTTGCTGCCCTCAGCATCCCTGCCAGCCCTCCGCTGCCCTGGGCCCTTGCACGTACCCATCACATGGGCAGGGCTAGCACCAACCGCATGGGGAGCTGGCCTGGGCACAGCTCAGGAGCGCTGCAGCTAGACGTCGCATGCTGGAGCTGCAGCTGGCCCCGGAGGGCTGTGCCACTGCCAGAGGCAGGGCGTCCCTGCTGCGCTGGCATCAAACTGCTCCCATGGGAGAGAACGACTGTGTGTGATGGGGGGAAAACAGGACAGGACAGACCTGGAACTGGGTGCCCTGGGACACGCAGGTGCAACGAAGCCGTTAGCTGTGGGGTGAGGCTGTTCAGCTGCTGCCGGGCAGCCAAGGAGCGACAAGAGGGATCATCTCCTGCTCCACTGAACCTCCTGGCCCCGGACAACGGACTCCGTCCACCACCACCACCACAGTGGCAGGCAGGCGAGCACACGAGGCGGCTGTGCAGGGAAAGGCAGGCCCAAGACAGTGTGAGGGCAGCAGGCCCCAACTCTCCCAAGGAGCCCGACAGTGCTGGGGCAGGGCCAAGCTGAGGGAGGGGCATGGGCGTCTGCAGCCTTCCCGAGAGCCAGGGCAGCTGGGCTGGCCCCCATTCCCCCCCCCCCGCCCTCAACAGTGGCTGTTCCTCTGCCAGAGCAGCTGCAGCACATGAGGTTTCTCCTGGCTGGAGCCAGGGGCTTGGGCGGATGAAGGGGAAGAGACCAATGTACAGCCCAGCTTGTGCTTGGGTGATGCCCCTTAGTGACACTCGCTTTGAATTCCCGTCGTGGGGCAGGTGGGAGCCAGCACCCACTCCCCTGTGCTGCGAGGACCCTTGGCGAGACTTAAGTCCCCTGTGTGTCACTGCAAGCACCCAGCAAATGCACAGGCCAGGCTGACCAGAGGCAGGCAGGAGAGGCCACAGCCCCAGCACCGTCTCTGCGTGAGAGCAGCGCAGGCGTGAAGCTGCCCAGGCAGCCATGCCCAGCCCTGGTACGGGAGGGCGAGGCGGCGCTTGCTGCAGGTAAGCACCAGCGCACTGCACTCCTCACCGAGCACTGGGGCCACACCCAAGTGCTGTGCTTGACACCTGCTCTCGCTCGGGACAGGTGGCCAACACCACCGAAAGGAGGTGGCCTGACCTTGGTAGTACCAGATACTACCTTCCTGGCCAGCGCATCCAGCAGGAAAGCCGGGATCTCGGCAGCTGCAGAGGGGCTGGACTCCGTCATGCTGTTACTCTGTACGGGGCACCAGACAAGCAGCTTGGGATGCATCAGTTCTACTGCAGGGACTCCAGAGAGGCCTCAAAGACACCCCTCCCCCCCTTCAAAGAAGAGCCTGAAGATGAAGGATCTTAGCATGTCAGACCTTTCACAAAAGGAACATTTCCCGGCAAATCTGAACCTCAAGGAATCTAATCCAACCCCTAGCAGAGACACCCAGGTGTCCTCTCAAGAGTAGCACCTGTGTGGGGGGCAGGGGCTCATTCAGCTTCAATGCAGGCATGCCCCGAAGAGAGAAAGCACAGTTTACACATGAACATGCAGGCTTCTTGGTACCATATGCCAGGCTGCCCTGAGGTCCCATCACACACAGGGACTGATGTGCCAGTGTCAGAGAATGGGGGAAATCAACAGTGTCAGGGTTGTTTTCATCACACAAACCCCAAGTGGTTCCTCCCCAGCCTGTGGCCCAGCCACAGCAGAGACCTTCCTAGTTACAAAGGCATGGGAGCAGGTGAGAGTTAAAAAGTCTCTACAAAGGAAACTGCCTGGACTGCTCCTCAGCAGACACCGTATCGTCGTGTCCATGTTCCTAACAAACAAGCTGTAAGCTACAAATGCAAAAAGCAGCCCCCAGCCTGTCCAGTTACACACACAGAAACCCAGCCTGAGCCGCCTGGGAAGCATTTGCAAGCGTCTGAGAACAGCGCGAGGGACATTTGTTTATTAAAACTCAAGATCCCAAAGAATTAACCAGCCCTTGGCTCTTCTCTGGAGAGCCGTGGCCCATGCCTCTGTCGGCGGAAAGAGGAATGCAAATACTTCCAATTATGGAGTCACTGGCTAGAAAAAAAGAGAGAGGAAAAAAAAAGTACAAATGAACCTAGGTCTTCCAGCAGACTAGGGTGGAAGGGGCTCACATGATGTGCTGCGATTCAGGTGCCATTCAGCTGACTAACAGCAGGCTAAGGATCCAACACCTCTGAACCCTTGCAGCCCTGCGATGACAAGCCAGCCAGGCTCCCAGCACTGTCCCTGGGCAGGGTACAAGCAGCTGCTCACTGCTTTGCAGACTGCCTGCCTGGCTTCTTTTCCTGCTGCCCTCGGCCGCTGCCTGGAATCCCTCGGCCGCGGCCTCCGAACACACCTGGGGAAGAGGAAAGGCAGGGAGAGAATGACGCCAGTCAGCAGCAGTGGCCCCCAGCTCTGCAGACCCCTGCATGGCCCTGGAGGGCAGGCTCCCATTCCCCAGCCTCTTCTGCAAAGTCAGCAGAACCTCCCAAGCGCCTGCTTCCTAGCCACCCCCTCCCAACTCAAGGGGCTGGCGAAGGTTATTCCAAGGCTGCTACATCGACAGGAGCAGGGTGCTGTAGCCCTTACTAGCAAACTAAGCCATGGCCATAAGTGCTAGGGGCTGCGTCTGTAGAAGGCAACAAGCGACCAAGAGAACCAACGCCCCAGCGAGACCAGGAGGCTCCCTCTCAAAGTGCCCCATGAGGAATGGAGCAACCCAAGGGACACAGGACTAAGCCGCTGTCTAGGCCAAGCTGAAGAAGATACAGGACAGACCGCTGCCTGGCTATGCCTGGCTT
This sequence comes from Gavialis gangeticus, assembly GCF_001723915.1. Taxonomy (NCBI): domain Eukaryota; kingdom Metazoa; phylum Chordata; order Crocodylia; family Gavialidae; genus Gavialis; species Gavialis gangeticus. The sequence goes on along the minus strand of NW_017729018.1, from coordinate 14,428,269 downwards.
CTGCACCTGTCTGCACTGGGGACAAGGGGCAGGTGACTGGACACTGCGATGGGGTCCTCAGCCACAGAGACAGCCAGTCAGCCCTGACCCAGCTGTGCCCAGAGCTGCTCCACCGTGACCCAAACTAAGCTGGCTTAGTGTCAAACTGGGCACACCGCCAGAGCCCTCTTCAGGGTTACTGGGGTGTGCCAGCAATGTGGGTACTCTGGGATTCACTCTGCCTACCCCTGCTGCAGGGATACCAGGCCTAGGGGGTGGGAGCCCAAGACAGGCCAGGTTGCCCATCTTCTACCTGGGGCCTCGCCAGGCAGTTACCACATGCTGCTTGTGCTCAGGGCCTCAAGTGAGGTGCTAAGTCCTCTCCAAGAAGCTGACACTGGACAATGGTGCTCCTTTCCTCCCCCTGGCCAACAGGGCAGGAGACCAAGGATCACCCATGTCGAGAACAATAATGTTTTCGACTGTACCCGCAACAACAGCCTGGCATCTCCCTCCTACCATCTTAGTGAGGCGGCCTTCCCTCTTAATGCTTCTGTGACAGCAGCCAAGCTGTTTAGCTAATTAGCAAATGCTAAAGCTTCTCTTTCAAATATTCCATAAGCTAATTAAAGTTACACAAAGCATCAGGGAGCTCCTCCTCCGACGGAGAAGTCAACTTCACTCCCCACAAGGTAGATATTTCCACAGCACAGGGCATGAGAGGAACTGCTTCATGCAACGTGTTTACCCAAACAGCCGGGAGCAGCTTTGCCAAGTGCTTTGGCCACCAGCGCAGGAGGGAGGAAAGAAAAAAGGCGCCTTCACGTTCTAAAGGTCACTTCTGCCTCTCGAGAGCTCGGAGGGAGCAGCTGCAGCCTGAGTTCTGCTCCACCAGATGCTGCCTGAAGCTCCTGCAAAACGGAGCCCCCTTGGCAAGCCCCAAGCTCAAGCCATCTGACTGCACGCAGCCTCCTACCCGCCCCTGCACCAGCAGCCAGACATGAGGCTGC
>NW_017729018.1:14420226-14427200 GCF_001723915.1 Gavialis gangeticus | reverse complement strand
GCACCAGCAGCCAGACATGAGGCTGCGCCAGGGACAAGCCTGAGACACTCCACGCAAACAAGGGTGTAACCCCTTCTCCGCAGCCCCGCAGCACCCAGAGCTGGGCTTGCATCACTGGGCACCTATGCCATGTCAGCACATGGGCCAGGACACCCGTTGGGGCAGCTTCACGGAGGGGCCACAGAAGGGAGCCCACAGCCTCGCCATGTCCCACGGACAACAGGTGGGGAGCAGGATGGGAAGGCAGCAGTCCCCGGGCCTGCAGTAGAGCTTGGGGACTGCTGGGCAGGGAAGGGAACCCCAAGCAGAGATCTCGATGGCAGCTGCAGCCCTGACTGGTTTCTTGGAGGGTGGGGGAAGGGAGGGGCATTCAGAGAGGTAAGTGGCACTGCCGCCATGTAGCACACCCAGGCCCTTCTGGAGGAGGTACAAGAATGCAGACAGGCAAGCCGGACTCTGCTCAGTGAAGAGATAAGGGGAGGGAACGGCAGGGCGCTCCAGGAGGCAGAGAACACCCCTCTCTGCACCAGTCAGAGCCCAGGCATGTTTAGGCACAGCCTCTTCTCACGGCCTCAAGCTGACGCGCCAATAAAGTGGCAGCTTGACACTCGGGCAAGAAGCAGGAGTGTGCGGCTCACCCCAGACACGTCCCAACACGCTGGCCCCAGAGGAGTCTGCTGTGGTGAAGTTCAGGGAGGTGCCTGGTCATCTCCTACCTAGCTAGGCAAAGAGGCAGGACTCTCTGTCCCCTTGACCCTCCCCAGGCCAATCTGCTTTCCTGACAGACCTACCATGGACTCACTCCTCAGACAGGCCCTTCACAAAACTGATCTCTCCCTCTCCCAGCGCTCAGCTGAGCAGGGACAGCCAGAGCCTGGCTCTACCCCACCGATGCCTGAAGAACAAACAGCTTGTTACCTCGCCCCGTGCCTCCAGCTCCACGGCCCTTCTGCTGCTTCTGCTGCTGCAACCCACCGCGGCCCCTGCCCTTGGACACCACCTCCTCCTTCACCATGTCGATGATCTCGTCCGGGATGCGCAGATACTTGATGGTGCTGCCGCGAATGTAGCACTCTGGCATCCTCCAGAACTTGTCCCCGTCCTGGCAGGAAGAGTGAGGGTTAGGCTGGCACAGGACCCCAGCACACGCAGCCTGCTCTGGGCACCCAGCTGGCCCCACTGTTTCAGGGAAGAGACACAACTCTTTTAAAACCATGATGGGGCCTCATTGGCAAGGCTGGGTTTCTCCACAATAAATGCAAGCCCCAAACCTGGGGGAGGGGACTTCCCCATCTGCCTTTGCCATTTCAACACAGCAGCCCCAAGGCGGGTGGAACAACCTCCACCACACACGCAGAGAGACAAGGGGGAGGGGAGGGGAGAGGCCCTTCTCTGCCACTACCCTAGGGACACTCTGCAGATCACTGACAGGGACCAAGATCAAGGGTGGAAAGGAAACAAGGGACAAAGGGAAACACAATAGCTTAGAACAGCCGATTTGCAGGCAAAAGGACAGGGCTTTCCTAGCAAAGGGAGATTTCCTGCTTGGGAGCCCCAGCAGGGAGGGGCCCAGCAGCTCCACCCCTCTGGCAGCATCCAGGGTGCTAACGCAGGCCTCGAGGGCCATGTTGGTAGAGGCTGCAGAGAGCAGGGTGAACATGGGGGCTGATACCCACAGGCACATTTGGGAGGAGACCAGGGGGCTGCAGCAGCACAGCCCAAAGACCAGGTTCAGAGCTAAGTCCTGGGGCTGCCCTAATATGCTTGGTTCATTTGCTTCCTCAGGAGAAGAGTTTCAAAACCTCCTGAGGACGCTGCCCCTGGAATGTGGCGCCCAGACCAGCCCGGTGGTGGGAACAAGGGAAGTCACGGACATGGCTGAGCTGAACAGTTGCCCAGAACAGGCTGGCTCGTGATGTCACTGGAGGAGGGGAGAAGAGATCCCGCCCTGCCTTTGTTAACTTGTACCGTGCTCGACATGGAGGGAGCTTGCTGCTACACAACTCCCAGGACGCCACAGCACATGTGGACATCCGATTCTGAAATAACTTACTTGGGGTGGGGGGGCCTAAACAGGGACACAGACCTGGCTGCAAGCCAACTGTGCCCACAAGGGTTATCCGAGAGCTGCTTGCTTGGAGGAGCTGTAGCACATAAGGCAGGCACACCGGGAAAACAGCTCCCTTCCAAAGCCCGCTCAATCCTCCCCCGCCCAGCAGCCCCAGCACCAGACACTGAAACCCATCAGGATCCTTCACTTCCTTGTTTCTGGATTCTGAAAAGCAAACAAACAAACTGCAGCACGCAGCCAGCCCAGTTCACTGCTCTGGGTGTAGCTCTGTGCCACCCAGCGGCTGACTCCGGGAAACTAGCTAGGGAGCCACAGCAGCGCATCCCATGGAGGCCTGCCTGCTTCCCCCCGGCGTGTGTATTCTTTTAAGTGTCAGCTGCATCAGCACCAACAGCAGGGTGGCCACGGCCAACTTGCTGCTGCAGCAGAAACAGAGAAAGGGCGGCCTGGGGGGTCACCGCTTCTCACACCACAGCAGTGCAAAGCCTCCCCCACTTGCTGCAGGAACCGCAGCAAGAGGCAGCATCATTTCTGGCACAAGCATGCATGGCTAGGAAACCAATATGGCTCTGGGCCTTTACCACCCAGCTCCCAGGCTCTCACCCAAAGTCCTGACCATCCTCTCTCTTGATTATTTAATGGGGAAGGGGCCTTCCACTGTGGTCTACTGTAAGTCAAAGCCAGGCCAAGGTTATGCAGATTTGCCTTATGACAAGCCACCACACCCAGAGAAACAGCTCTTCTGGGAAGCAGCTACCTTGCTGTGGGATATTGCCCTTTCCTGGAACTGGGGTACAATTCCCTGGGGTGGAGACAGATTTCCTGGGGGCTTGTATCATGACTGCCATGCTTTCCTCAGAGCCTCTGAGGCTTTGTCATTTCCCTCTAGATGCAGGTCAAGCGGGAACTGCTCTGGGAAGGACCTTCCCCTCCACAGACCTTGGTCCTCATAGAGTAACTCTCAAAAAGCTATTGCTGAATCCCCTCCAAGGCTTCTGTGACACATCTCTGCCAGTGAGGAGCAGGAGACCGCAGGCAGGGAAGTGGCAGAAGAGATTTAGAAGCAATTAAAATTTGATTTTCATGCAACTATCCCCAGACAGAGCAGGGGAAGCCCCCGCAGTGCACAAAGCACATCCCTGCAGGATGAAGAGGCAGAGGTTCTCAGTGGGAACAGCCAGCTCCTGGGCTGTAGGAGAGGGCTGGGGATCAGGGTGTTTGCCTCACCGCCCTGTTAGGCAACCCCAGTAATGCATTCTGATCCTGCCAGGCCAGTCTGCTGGATTGAACAAGTAGGAGGAAGATTTCCCCCTGGTGGCAGGAGCTTAGTCAGCCAATAAAAGGAAACACTAATAGCTCTGTGTGGGTGTGAAGACTGTCCTAACGAATTGGTTTATGGACCCGTGTCAGAGATCGGGTCGTTCCACAGGGACTGGCTCAGACTCATACAGCAAAACCTGGGGCTCATCATGCACATGGACATCAATTCAAACACAAGGTTTTCACCCATGCCAGCGGACAGGGAGCACAGGAGGAGCTTCTTTCACACTGCAGCCATGGTCCTTTGGTGATGCAGGGACATGGCAGTGTGAGGAGACAAAGAATAGAACTGTGCTTGAATTACAGCAAAGCAGGGCTGGAGGGGCCCTGCAAGGTCATCTAGGACTCTAGGGAATACAGACGCTGGTAGAAAGAGTGCTGGCAGGGAGATGGTGCAGCACTGTACTGCTTTTTTCCACATGCGAACTACTCGGTGCCCTGGAGGAAGCTTGCTAATCCTCCCACCTTCACAGAGACACAAAGCAAGCCCTGCACTCGGTAATGCCCCACTGCAAGCCCAAGCACTTGTGATTGCTGCATCAGTGACACAGCCTGTGCTGTGCAAGCACTGACAAAGCAGCACAACCAACCACCCCACTGCCCAGTCAGCAGGACGCACAGACTTCTGCCATCCGCAGTCTCCTATTGCAAGCCTGGCTGGGCGTTGAAGGGAGTGAGGATGGACAAGTTGTGAGGATCACGCAGCGTATCCCAGCCAGGCAGCACCTGATCGTGCAGACTTCAGGGAGCTGGTGTTGAGCTCTGCAAGTTTCCCTGTAGTGTTGTCAAGAGAGAAGGCAGAAGCCCTCGCACGCCCTTGGCCAGGTGCACTCAGGACTCGCCAGAGCAGGCAGACACCAGGCAAGCGCAGCTAATACTGGTAGGCAGAGTCGCTTCTCTTCATCACAAATGGTTTTCAGGGACAGACGAGAATTAAAAGGAAGTTGAACCACATAGGAACTACATCAATGAGACCAGTGCCTAGAAAAGGTGAGGCAGGATTAGCGCCAAGCGTGGCTGCACTGTGCGGTTGAGCCAGATTCAACACCAGCACACTGAGGCCTCCCACGCAGCAGCAGGGTAGCAATGGTCTGGGCAGATTCAGTCCGTCTCATGAAGTGTCCATGTCACCCTGTCCGACACACGCCTCCTGCCCTCCTCCTTGGACCTCGCTTCCTCTGAATTTGGAGGCAAGGCACACCTCCTTTTGCAGTCACGGCACCCAGCTTGGAGAACAGGCACTTCCCTCTCATGAGTTTATCACTAGCTCCTCTGCCTGTTGTAGCACGTGTAAAAGCGCTAATTTGTACTTGAGAGACACTCACTTTTACATCTCAGGTGTTAAACTTTACAGGGAAAATACCCAACAGACTGACTGCTATCAGACATCTCTCACAGACACAAGCTGGAGCATGAGCTTGCTGGAGCAGAGCACGAGGAGCAACCAAACCAGCTCCAGCGAGCATGGGGATTTCTGGGGCAGGCCACCAGCAAAGGCAGGATAAACAGGTAGCACTTACCCGGGATGTGCAGATGACTTCTCGGAGGTTGATGTTCATCCAGTTGTCGCAGCTCACCAAGTGACCATTGTAGGTCTCACCATTCTTCAGTTCCACCAGCTGAAAACACAGGGAAGTTAAATAAAACAACCAGCAACCCAGGAAATGAATAGCAGCGATCACAGGCAACGTGCCCAAATCCAGGGTATACTCAGGCAAGAGGCTTCATCATCACACTTTGGCACGGAGACTCGGTAGCAAATTTCCAGATCAGCACGTGATGATGAGGCTGTCTAGATCAGCACGTGACAACACCCCAGCCTGAACAGTCTACGATTTAGGAGAAAGCTCCTGCAGACGCCCACCTCTGCTCCCTGGCTAGAGCCGCTGCCCTGTGGATAACGGGCCGAGTCTCCTCCCGCAGGTGGACGCTACTCGCGACCACGTCGGTTCGCCTAGGCTGCGGCAAGAGGAGACTCCCCTGAGGCTGCGCTCCAGGACATCGACCCTGCACCCGAGGCCTGGCCCGGGGCTAAGAGAGTCGGTCAATGCAATGAAAGCAATGCACCCCGAGGCAGCGGCTCTCCGTCCCCGCGCGCCAGGAGGGGCGGGGCCAGCCCGGGCCGCACTCACCATGGGGTGGTTCTGCGCCGTCTTCAGCAGCGACAGGGGCAGCTGCAGGGAGAGAGAGAGGCGGGGTGAGGCCGCGCCCGCTCCGCACGACGGAGCCAGCCCATGCGCGCAGCCCCCGTCCCGCACGCGCGGGACCCCGGGAGGAGGGAAAGGGGGGGGTTGCACCAGCCCCGCGCACGTGGGCGCCCCGCCTCACCATGCTGCCGCCGCGGCCGCCCCGCTCCCACTTCCGCTTCCGCCGGCCTCGGCACCGCCCGGGCCGCCAACGAGTCCGGCTGCCGGAAAGCGCCGCGCCGCCTGCACGACAGTGCCGCAAAGCGCCGCCGGGCGCAACGCGCCTCCCACAGTGCACCGCGCGCCCCGGGGCGTGCGCGTCCTCCCACACGTGAACTGCGGCACCGCAGGTGTGCACCCCGCACCCCGATGTGCACCACTGCTTTGCTGCGCACCCCCCGCAAAATGTACACCCCCCAGATGTGCACCACTGCTTTGCTGCGCACCACGGATGTGCACCCCCCAAAATGTACAACCCCCCAGATGTGCACTGCATTCCTGCGCACCACGGATGTGCACCATCCCCCCGGATGTGCACCCCCCCCAAAATGTACAACCCCCCCAGATGTGCACCACTGTATTGCTGCACACCACGGATGTGACCACGCGCCCAGATGTGCAAGACCGCACTGCCGTGCGTCACGGGTGTGCACCACCAGGCACCCCACATGTGCATGGCTGTACCCCAGCTGTGCAGCACTGTGCACTACCGCACCAGCAGCGGCGGCCCGGGCAGAGCGCTGGGAGCGGACCCCAGACCGGAGACGCGGCGACGAAGCCGCAGCAGCGCCCCCTGCGAGCGGCGAGCCGGGCTCGCGGGCGGACGCTGGCTGGGGCGAGCGAGCGAGTCGGTGGCCGCCCGCACAGCGGAGCGGAGCGGCTCTCGCTGCCCTCCGAGGCCCCCGCCTCGCCTCCCGCGCACGTCTCGGGGCAGGGAGGTCCCGCGTTCAGCAGATTCTCCCGCGCGGCGGCCCCGCAGTGCTCCCCCCGCAGCCCGGCCCCGCACGACGCCCCGTCTGAGCCTTTCAAACCGTCCGACGTCTCTGCTCGGCGGCACAGACCCGGCACCGCGGCTCAGCCAGGATCTCACGGGGCTTCGTAATGACCGCAAGGGACCTCGCTTTTTTATTTTGGCAATATATCTATCGCTCACCCCCCCCGCGTCCCGGGAGTACGAGGAGGAGACGAGCGCAGGCCCAGTCCCGACTGCATCCTCCCGGCCGGGCTAGGCCTACCGGGTCCTCACCTCCGGAGACCTGCCGCCCCCCCCTCACCCCGCGAACGAGTGACTTGTCCCCGCGGGGAGCAGCCGGCCCGGGGGCAGCGGAGCCACTTCCGGCGCGCGGCGCAGACAGGACGGAAACGCCGAGGCGCTCTGGGTGCGGGCGGCGCTCGGT
>NW_017729018.1:14415899-14420215 GCF_001723915.1 Gavialis gangeticus | reverse complement strand
CGCGATGGAGAAGCGGCGGCGGCCGGTGGTGGTGACGGGTGAGTGGCCGAGGGGGTGGGTGGCGCCGCTGGCAAGGGACCCCTGAGATCGGCAACTTCGGGAAAGTCCCAGAGAGGCTGCGGGGTGGGAACGGGGGAGTGCACGGGGGTATGCATGTGTGTGCATGGGGGTTTGCATGCAAGTGCACGGGGTATGTGTGTGTGCGTGGCGGTGTGCAGGCGTGTATATGGCGTGTGCACACGTGTGCAGGCTGTATGAATGCATGTGCGGGCTGTGCGGGCGCTCGGTCCCTTCCTCGGGCAGGCCGCAGGCTCCCTGCCAGCGCCGGGAGCCGTGGCAGGTGTCGGCTCGAGGGGCGCGGCCCAGGGCACTGCGGGCAGTGGGCCCCAGGGCAGGAGGTGACCGCTGTGCTTTGCCGGGGTCAGAACCGGCTCTGTGCGGGACGAGGACGTCGCTGGCACTGGGACCCCGCACGAGAAGGGGACGGCACGTTTATGGCGGCCCCGGTTGAGGGGTCCCCACGCCCTGTCGGGATGCTTTGCTTCCCCTTCACCTGCAGCCCGTGGCCTCCAGCAGCCGGGTCGCCTGCGCATGGGGACGGGGTGACATGAAAGTTTGACTGGACTCAAAATCCCGTGGAGCCCTGGTAGGATCAGCCCCGTCCCCGGCCGTATCCCACCAGACAGGACGCAGCTTGGAGAAAGTCGCCCCTAATAGGACAGCTCCTCGTACCCCAGAGATCCTCGTACGTTAACGGAGACGTGTGCGTGTGTGAAAGTTCAAATCAAAGTCTGTCGATGCAACTTTGCACACAGATGAATTGCTTAACCTTTGCGTGCGGGCTCAGCCCGAGGGGTTATGAGTTACTCGTTAACCCCGAGTTATTCATTAGAAAGCAGGCGAAGGGGGCAAGTCCGCTCTGCAGCACCGTCCTCGCCGTTCGCGTTCTCCTCTTCCCCGTTAAAGCCTAACTCCAGCGACAGGAGTCGCAGGGCAGCTTTGGCGAGGAGGTTGCTGGCAGGCGGGTACGTTTGTGGGGTGGGATCCAGTCCCGTAACGAGGCTGTTCTGTAACGGGAGCCAAAACCATCCCGGGATGGGGGGAGGGACACGCTCCTCAAGGGGAAGAGCAGCGCCTGAGATGACCTGTTGCCTGTGTTCAGTCCGGACGTGCTTCCCGCCAGCCCCACGTTTTGGAAGATGGCACAGTTTTGACCTGTTACTCGGATATAAGTGATCCAGAACTTGGGACTGGAGGAGGACGCTGTAGCGTGCATAAGCAAGCCCCCCCACTCCCCGCCCCGAGACATGTTTAAAACAGGAAAGTTCAAGCCACTTTGTACCTCGAAGTCTGGCCAAGCCTGCGAGAGTCTCATAGTTTCATAGTGGTTAGGGGTCAGAAGAAATCGTGTGCTCACTGTGTCGTTCCTGTTGTTGTTTCAGGGTTTGGTCCATTTGGAGAACACGCGGTTAATGCCAGCTGGATTGCAGTTCAGGTAACCACACCACTCAAACCCTCGGTGTGTTTCTGTCATAACCCCTCGCTTGCAAACCTGGAGTTTGTGACTGTATGGTATGTCCTTTGCCAAACGGTGCTCCCAGTATATCGGCCATGGCGTGTGGGCCCCAGGCGCTGTGATCACCAGACGGCGTGTTTGATTTCTGTCAAAACCCAGCCTTCCCTGGGGAAGTGGGATTTTGCCCCACTGCAGACCCATAGTTAAGCAGAATGAGGGATTCACAGAATGACTCCTCGAATACCATCCTTTCAACTGTTGCTTCCCTTCCTTACCCCTGCCGCTGACCTGAAAATTGCAGCATATTGGGGGAAGGGGGCTTGGGGGATTTAAACACCGGAGACCCTCCTCCCTTGCCCAGATCTGTGTAGCTTTTAGTGCATGGAACTCATGAGGTCGTGTCCCAGCTCTGCCATTAGTAAAGGCCATGGGCATGTCACTTAACCCCTGCTTACCTCTGAAATGTGAGTAGGATTCAGTGTTCCTGTGGGGAGCGTTTACAAAGCGGTGTTACTACTTGAGCAAATCATTACATAGGAAGCTTACGCCCTTCGTGCTCTGCCTGCGTGCGTGGTCATACGTGTGCCTTGGTGTGTGGTCTTAAAGGACGTGCGCTAGATGCCAGCAAGAAGTCAGGCTCTGTCAGCGCTTCTGTGAACGGAGGAGTCCTGCTTTCCCTGCAGCACCCTGCTTCAGCGTCCGCTTGCAAGAGCTGCGCTAAGGTCGGGGTACATCTCCGTACAGTTGCCCAGGAAAATAGACGTATTTTTCTCCCCAGCCAGCCTCCATCCCCCTCAGAGCTCAGGGTTTAATATATTCTGTAGAACACTGGTAAATTAAATCCCAAAGTAGAATCCATTCCAGTCAACTGACAGGGGCTAGCCAGCTGTCTAATGCTGTGACTTTTACAAGCGGACTGAACCTCCGGCACCGTGGGCTCTTTGGGGCTGTGTGAACTTCGGAGATGGGGTTTGTTCAACCTGAGGTCAGGAAAAGTGTGCGCACGTGTGCGTGCATCTGCAGCGACTATCATCTGCTATTAGGTGGTGGGTCCGGCTGCTCCTGCCCACCTCTCGCTGGCATGAGGGCAGTTATCCCTGGCAAACCACTTCTTCTGTGGACAAGGAAGGTTATATAAAGGGGCCAGCGTGTCTCCGGGGTGGCGGAGACAATGGAGTTGGTGACTTTTCTTTTCTTTAGAAGAGCGAGTCAAATCTGATCTGCATCGAGAGAAGATTTTAAGAGAATTCTCTTAGCCTTAAGCCACGGTTGCTTGCAGTAGGTGAAGGAATGGAGAATATTGCCAAAGAATCTCGTGACAGGTTGTCTGAGAATATTGAACTTCAGTTTCTTTTTTTGGTAGAATTTCTGCCACTGGTTTTGGCAGATTCTGCCTCAGAATCCCAGAAAACTGAACTTTCAAGCAGCGAGGGAGGGATTTGCCTTTTCCCAACTCTGTTCCAGTGCCGAGAGGCCCAGACAAAAAGGAACAGCATGTCTTTTGAACACGTGCAAGTTGGGCATTGTGCAAGTTTCAGACAGGGGACTTCATGGAGCTGAGTGGACACAAAGACATGTGTCTGAGTTTCTGAATCCCAGACGGTGTGATCTGCATTTTAATAGAAGAAAAATCAATTAAACAATCTTTGTAAATCCTTCCTAGCTCTAGGGCTAAGCTAGTTCTGGTTTATTACATCTTTTATTATCCTGCATCGTGAGGATAAAATTCTCTGCTTTTCTCTCCAGTTCTTTTGGTTTTGTGTGGTTTTTTGTTTGCATGTAGGACATAAATATGGTTTGTTTGGTTTTTTTTGCGCGGGGGGGGTTGTTTCTTTCAAACTGCAATGACTTATTTGCTCCTGAAAGCTAAATTATTACTTGCATTTGGTAAAATAGACTCTATCTTAAATAATCATTGTGGCGTTCTAATAATGTGAAGTTCACTGCTTTTTGCTTTTGTGCAGATGAGGAGCGAGACCGGATCTGTAAACAAGGTTGGAGGCTAGGAGCTGTGCACTACACCATGCATACATACATACACGCATACATACATACATTACATGACACCCCTTGTGTCTCCTGTTTACAGAGCTGGATATATACTAGGTTGTTTAAGTATCTTATTTTCTTTTAATTTTCTCAGCTCTGTTCTTTGGGTGAGCTGTGGAAGCTAGGTTTTATCCAGGCCTTTAAAAAAATAAAAGAATGGAAGAGAGAGAGAAAGAATTAACGTTGAAACTAGTTTCCTGTTTGCTTAAATCTTCTGGCTCACCCCTCGCATCAAAGAGTCTGTCTTCTGTACAGAGGTGTCCAGGTCAGCTAGACACAGGTGTGCCCTGTGGACTGTGAAGCTAATTGGCTCTTGCGTTTGTCCCCTTGAAATGTTTCTAGCTGAGCTGGAGGATGAGAAGAAGGGTCAGGGTGCATTTTGACATTACTAGGGACAATTGCTGTCAGGGTGTCTAGACAGACCTGATAAGGATATTAAAGGCTCACAAAGAAGCCCATTGTTGAGGGGTCGGGGAATCGGTCAAACGCGTTCGTTTTTCTCTATCTGTCAGGTACACAGGGCTGCGGATAATAAGTTGTCTGGGGGCCAAAGGACGTTTTTATTATTGAATAGAAGTGTGTGCATGCTGAGATTGGTTACAAAAATTGTTAGCTGGGAATTTGTAAAGCAACATTTAATGTAAATGATGAAGGGAAGCGGAGTAGTCGGCTGCTAAATGCTCCCAGCTGAAAGTTGCAGCCTGGAGCGCTGCACCCGACGCATGAACATCCACGCGGTGATACGAACCCG
>NW_017729018.1:14406637-14410899 GCF_001723915.1 Gavialis gangeticus | reverse complement strand
AAATTGTTAGCTGGGAATTTGTAAAGCAACATTTAATGTAAATGATGAAGGGAAGCGGAGTAGTCGGCTGCTAAATGCTCCCAGCTGAAAGTTGCAGCCTGGAGCGCTGCACCCGACGCATGAACATCCACGCGGTGATACGAACCCGCGCGGCTCTCCAAGGCAGAAGTCCCGCTTCTTAAGGGGTTTTTTCTTCCCCCCCTGTTTTCAGGAGTGCAGATGCAATGCTCAGGAGCGTTAGGAAGACTGGCTCGTATTTAAGTGTTTCCACGCTATTTATTTCACAGACCTGCTGAGTGGAAGGTGTACAATTGTGCAAGCAGATCTGTATAAAGAAGTGAAACATCACTTAGTATCCATCTCAAGTAATGAATGTCTGCACGCTCCAGACACTAATCAATACAGCAAGCCTTTAATATCAGGCTTGCCCTCGGAGCCATCGCAAGTGATTTATCATTGTTGTTGCTCAGACCTGCTGGTCCATAAAAGTCTGCCGCTCGTCTTTTCTGGGGCTGTTCATAATCTTGTTAGTGTGCGTAAGTGTGCACGAGGGTTCGCATCACGAGCACAATGCCAGTAAAGCAACTGGCCCCGCTGATAACTGGAGGGAAACAAGAGTTGTGTTAAATATTTACATTTAGATTAAAGTCAAGGGGGAAGATTCGCTATTTATGGAATTAAATAATAAACTTCAGACTAACGCAGCTAGCTACCACTCTAGTCCTGGAACGGGGCGTGCTGCTTCGTGGTCTTTCTCCACCCCCAGCCGGCCAGAGAAACCAACCTGGGAATTCCCAGGATTTTGCATGTCATGTTTTATCTCCAGGAGGAGGATTTTTTGGGCATGTTCGATGATGAGGAAAACGTGACCAGGAAGTTGTGCCTTGTCTCGCCTCCCCAGAACAGCTTGGGCTTAAATGCCTGGAGAGTTTTGTGCCTTGTGGGAGCTGGCAGAGCAGAGCAAGGCTGCTCTCCTGTTCACCCAGTATCTCCACATGGACCAAACCTTGGGAGCTCCCTGTAAAGGCCCCTGGGCTTCGACCCTTGCAAAAGTCCCAAGCAGCATCGGCGGCTTTTAAAATAAGAGCCAGAAAACAAGCTGCCCCCCGACCCCGGTCTACACAGCTGAATTGAACTTGGCTTCACCCCTCGGTATTTGCACAGATGTGTTGGAAGCCCAGATAAATCAGTAGGGAACTGTTCAGTCCCATTTCCAAGGAGGCAGCTGGGTGCCGGGTTTTCATGCTCTAATATCTGTGCAGGGGCTTCTGAAGGTGTAAGGGGCAGTTCTGGATGGGGTTGAAGCTCCCCTGGATGTGCTCCCTGCCTTCATATCCAAGCCTTTTTCATCTTCTCTGGAAAGAACTCCTTGAGCTGGTGCTCACCGTGGAAGTCTGAGGATGGGTTTATTTGTATTTTATTTTTGGTAACTAGCTGGAAGCTGGAACAGTGGTTCAGCTGACACTGCACCGAAAGCAAGCAACCTCACGCTCGGCAGCGGCGTTTGACCCTCTGCTAGGGACACCTTGCACAGGGCCTGATCCCAACAACGCACTGATGCTGTGCCTTGACACCCCAAGTCACTGTGGCCATTGCAAACCTTAGCCAAGATAAGTGCAGCTGAAGCCTCGTCCAGAAGAAGAGGAGGTGACCAAGCGAGTACATGGTAATAAATTATAATCCATACTCCCAACTTGACTCTCCAAGCACGGCTGAGGTGCAAGCGAGTCTTCAAAGACCAATTCAGAAAGAAACATCTGTTCCCTCATTCTGCTGCGGAGAAGATTGTGAGGCCAAGTTCTTAGATGCTGCTTTGCTGGCCTGGCACTCGGACATCAGCAAGCAAGTTTCCAAAAGCACGGAGGCCTTGTTTCCACTGGTGGGAGGGGAGCAGGCAAGAGTTCGTTCCAGGCACGTTGTAGCTTCAGTGGGAGTTAGCAGTTAGGTTACAGCCCAATGCAGGGCGTGATGAGCTTGCCTGGCCTTCGCCGGCCTTTTACCTAGTTAAGTCAAATTACCTCGCTCAAGGTAACATGTTAACTCCAGTCCCAGCAGCAGTACATATGGCTCGGGGTCCTAAGCTGCTTTGGGAAAGTGCTTCCCGACTGCAGTCTGTGGCGTGGCTTCGGAGCAGATGTAGCGTGCAGGCTCTCGGGCTTGCTGAAGTCGATTCCTTTTCCTCAGAGGCTTCAAATCACGGTGGCATGACCCTCCCTACAGTTCACAGCATGCTCAAGGGTCAGTGGCTCTGGAAACGGCTTCACTTCTGATGAGGCAGGCCTGTTCAGGGCTGGATGATTGCAGTACTCCTGACTTCAATCTTGCTGGTACGATGAGTACATCAAACCGGGGACGCCCAAGGAAGAGCAAGGGAGCAGAGAAGATCAGACCTGCCTGTTTGGAAACCAACCACAAAGCAGACCCAGGGAATGGATGTGCTGCGTTCGGCAGCTAAGCTGTGAACAATTTCCATTATAAAGGAGTGGGTAAAACTAATCGTGCAGCATCTCGAGCTGGAACATGGCCATGACCTCATGCTGCATTTGGAGAAAATCTTTGCTACATGTTGTAATGATGAGACACTACTTTATTCTGGCTTGCTTGATTGAAGCATACGACTTTCCCTCCCCTCCCCAGTGAATTTAGGAGCGGCTTCTCGCCAGCAGTCTAGCTGATGCACTCAGGGCTTTTCTGAGATGTTTAAAGCAGGGCTCTGGCAGCCTTTTGAGCCTTTTGATCCAGCCCGCAGGCATGCGGCTTTGGGGCACTGGCCGGTGGGCGGCTTTGGTGGCAGTGTCCTTCCTTGCACCACCAGAGGTGATGCAGGTGCTTTTCCCATGCCAGTGGCAGCTAGATGCCAGCACCTGCTGGCGCGCCGTTGACCCCAACTAGGTTAATCCAACCCTCAGCCTTAAAAGGTTGCTGAGCTGGTTTAAAGGAAACTATCCCTGGTGTACTTTGATTTGTTTTTTCCACATGTATCTACCTCCTCTTAAATATGCAGAGCCATCCCTGTGCGCTTCACGTGCTTGCTAGGGGGCACGGGGCAGTCTCCGCTTCCACCCTTGCCCCAGATTTCTGAGACTTGTATAAAGCCACTTCTGGTTTTCAAATATGTCTTGTTCTGCATGCAAATAAAATAGAGCAGAACCCTAAATCTCTGCTCATAATAATTAAGAGAGCTTTAGGACCAGCGGAGCTGCCACGGCTGCCTGAAAACAGATCTGACGTGAGACAAGAAGCAAGTAATAACATGCAGAACATGCAGGTGACTCTGACAGCCGTGGGGAGTGTTGTGAGCGCAGCCAGTTGGCTTCAGCTCCCTGAAGCGCCTGTGCTTGCACAAAGCGGTTGTTAACGCGTTACCCTTTGGCTGGCTGCGCTGCCAGGCCATAGCCAAAGGTGAAGCATCAAAGCGGGAGTTGAGAAACTTTCGGCGACAGTAGCCAGCAGCAGTCCCTGTCTTCCTTTACTCGCTGACCACACAGAGAAAGGTGCAGACGCCTGGTGCACTTCTGTCAGTGCTTAATAATGCTTGCATCAGGAATTCAGTGAAATGAAAAAGTTACTAGGTGGGTGTAGAAGAAGGTCACAAAAAATCATTGCGATGTTCCTCTTTCTGCAGTTGCAGGGCTCCACGTGCTGGGTTGCAGCTGGGGACCGCGGTCAGTTGTTCCCTTCCTTGAAGTGACGAGTCTTAGGCTTTTCCATTTGTGCTTCAGAACCAAGTAGCACAGGAATTGTGCATATTTTTTCCTCTTCCTGGCTGTGAGCATTCAGGAAGGCTTAGCTGGTCTGATCTGCAGCTGTAGTTACGGGTTGGTGTCTGATTTCTGTTTGCATAAGAACGTTATGTTATAGGGGAAAGTTTTGACTAGAGCAAAACGTCAGTTCTTCAAATGAATTTAAGAAACTCAGAGACTGCCACTGTCTTGCATTTAGACTCTTTTCAGTTTCCAGTGGCACATAAAGCCTTTACTGTTCAAAAGCATGCAGAAGGCAGGGCAGATTTGCACCTTACAGACAGTCACTTTATTTTACTGCCCAGGAGACGCACGTTTTCTTAAAAAGAGGGGTTGGGCCCTGCAATTCATAGTTTCGTAGTTAGTATGGTCAGAAGGGACCTGAGCAGATCATCTAGTCCAACCCCCTGCCACGGCAGGAAAAAGTACTGGGGTCAAACGGCCCCAGCAAGGTGTTCATCTAACCTCCTCTTAAAACCCCCCAGGGTAGGAGCCAGCACCACTTCTCTTGGAAGTTGG
>NW_017729018.1:14381344-14401637 GCF_001723915.1 Gavialis gangeticus | reverse complement strand
GTTTCATAGTTGGTAGGGTGGGAAGGGACCTGAGCAGATCATCAAGTCCGACCCCCTGCCATGGCAGGAAGGAGGATGGGTCAAAAGACCCCAGCAAGGTGATTGTCGAGCCTTGTCTTAAAGACCCCCAGGGTAGGAGCCAGCATCACTTCGCTTGGAAGTTGGTTCCAGATCCTAGCCGCCCTGACAGTGAAGTAACACCTCCTGATATCTAGCCTGAATCTCCCCTCTGCCAGCTTGTGACTGTTATTCCTGGTCACTCCTGGCGGTGCTCGGGGGAACAGGGACTCCCCCGGTGCCTGCTGGTCCCCCCTAACCAGTTTATAACAGGCCACAAGATCCCCCCTCAGCCTTCTCTTTTGGAGGCTGAACAGGTTCAGGTCCCGCAACCTTTCCTCATAGGACCTACCCTGCAGTCCCCTGATCATACGAGTGGCCTCCTCTGGACCCTCTCCATGCTGTCCACATCTCTCTTAAAGTGCAGCGCCCAGAACTGGACGCAGTACTCCAGCTGCGGCCTGACCAGTGCCGCATAGAGGGGGAGGATCACCTCTTTGGACCTGCTTGAGATGCATCTGTGGACGCACGACAAGGTGCAGTTGGCCTTCCTAACTGCCTCCCCACATTGCTGACCCACGTTCATCTTGGAGTCAGTGATGACTCCAAGATCCTTTTCCGCCTCCGTGCTGGCAAAAGGGGAGTTCCCTAACCTGTAGGTATGGTGCCAGTTGTTCCTCCCCAGGTGCAATGGTGAGTTAAGCTCGAAGTTTTAGATTCCAGTTTTAAGAAACTGTCAGCTGTCCTGCTCACTAAATAAGCTGATTTTACCTGGCTTGCTTTAGGATTCATTTGCTGGCTGGTTAAGTAAATGTACAGTTCCTGTAAACAGAGAATACAGCCGCCGGGTCCGTGCCAGGATTCATTCTGAAGTGACCAGATGGGATCTGTACTTCAACACCCTCTCAACTCTGCATCTCGCATGTAAGAGCCACGTGGTTTGGGTACTGCCCAGAGCCTCACGAAGCCGCCGCATTTATTTCCTCCTGTCCAGCCCTGTCAACACACAGCTTCACTGGGCTCACTTCTGCCCATAAACGGTGGATGGCTGAAGTCCCGTCCGTGGCAACGTATCTCTGCAGCTCATAAATACCTGAATAACCCCCGTGGCTTTAGGAGATCTCTCGACTGTGTTGGTTTGTGAGCCAGGCCCTGAATCTGCAGAAGGACTCAGGTTCCAACCTCCCCCGGCCCCTCAGATCCCTAAATACCTCCACGCTGTGCACCTCACATAGCTCTCGCAAGCAGCCACTTGTGAGAGGAGCGCACCTGCTTGGAGCTCAGTGCCGTTTGCACAGCTTGGGGCTCGTTGCAGCCTTTCTATCTAGTCAAACAAAGAAATGTCAGAAGTCCTACATCTTCCGAGTACAGGACAGTAAACTGAATGTTGAAAACACTGGCGGTGAAGTGTTTCACTATCAAACCAAAATCCGCTAAGCCAGCCGAGCCCTCCTGCATGAAATGCAGTGCTTTCTCCACCTTTTTAGGCTCAAGGCTAAGTCTTGAGTTGCAAAGAGCTCAGACCACGAGAGGTCGGGATGTTTATAAGACTATGAGTTTCTGTTTGAAATCTGTGGGTTCATCTTGTGAATCGAGTTTGCACACCTAGCGATGCTGACACTGGGTGGCACCGCGCAGCACCCATGGAAGGATCTCGCACACCCCAGTTGAGAATCACTGATTTAACCAAACTGCCCTGGTTGTGTTAAGGTTCTTTGGGTCAATGTGATATCTTTGATTAGACCAACTAAATAGTTGGAAAAATCGTTCTTTGCAAGCTTTGGGGCACAAACACCCTTCTTCAGGTCTGGGGAGAGGTTGTCAGTGTGTTTATGCAGCTGGGCAACCCGTTTTACCTGCTGCGCTCTTCCCAGATGGCACGGGGGTAAATGCAGCAACGTCTGTGACAACACAGCTGTGCCCAGGTGGCATCTCAGAAAGGGAATAGTAAAGAGCTTACAATTACCACGGGCAGTAAGTAAACTGCATTCAACTCCAGCAGCATGCTCTGTGCACACATATCTGTTCGGGAGTTCGCAGCTTCTTGCCAAGGTGCTGCGACCCTAGCTGAGCTCTGAGGTCTTTGAACAACAGCAACTGTGGAAGCTCAAGCCGAGGGTAGTTAGAAATCCCGTGCATCCAGGCCCAGGCATGGCTCTGTCTGGTGTAGTCAGATAAGAGGCTGGGCCCTGATGGTGGTTGTCGTGATGTGGCGTGGAGAGCCCGAACACTTCAGGGTCGCGGGAGGCAGGTGAAAGTGGAAGTTGGTGCGCGGCACGCTCTGTGCTGTGTGTTCGGTTGCTGGGGAGCGCGTCCTGGGCAGATCTCTTCCAGGAACCGGGGGCGGACGCAGGGGACCGTTGCCGTTTCCTTCCTGCCTTGAGCAGTGGGGTGCGGCTCCAGCGCTCTCCTTTTCCTTTTCAGGCTTCCTTTGGCTCAGAAAGGGCCTCTCCCTCCTCACTGCAACACAGGGACTTGTGCCCTGCTAGAAAGCCTGGCTGCGCTTTCCCACTTGTCTTAACATTTAGTTTTGATACCCTGGAATACCAGTTTGGTTTCTGGGGCAGCTAGCTGCAGTGATCCAGGGGATCACACCCTGGTTTCCAGTGCAGCGGGGGATCATTTCTTGACTATCTTCTCTTTTAACTGAGTTCTCCCTAGTAATTGCACAAGAGTTTCTGTCACGCTCCTGCCACTTTCTCTTTCAATTTTGCATGTGGGAATAAACTCGGAAGCTAACGCTGCATGTCTGTTCAGCTGAAATTCAGTGTCCGGGTGCCCAAAATGAGGAGGTGATTTTTAGTCAACATTGTAAAGTAAAAAAGAAAAAAAAAGACGTGTTGTGGTATACGGATCAGACGGGAAATGAGCTAAATTGCAGGACTCTGTACAAATATGCTGGATGGTGCAGGTAGCTCTTCTCTGTTTTAGACATTAGGACTATGTTTTTGATCCTGCCAAAATGAAATTAAAAGCCATGAACGTATGGAGGGGGTAGGCACGCCATGGCTGCGTCAGTTCTCCGTAGGAGAAGCTCTGCGTTTGTCTTGTAGAGTCCCTGCCTCATGGTGCTACAAGCCGGAGGCAGGGGTTGTGGTCTCTTTTACATGCCGGGAGGTAGGAAGCCTGCCCCCCCTCTGTCCCTCCCCGCTCCCACCTGGGGAGAGATCCTCTCTTCACGGCTGGGGCCCTGGCATGCTGCTTCCAGCTCGCGGTGGCTGGCAGGAGGGCGCAGGAACAACTGCCCCTTTGGGTCTCATCTGTCCCAAATTGCAGAGCTGCAGCGAAGGGATCAGGTTCTGTCTGTGCTAAGAGCAGGGAGCCGTTTTGACTCCTTCCGTCCATGCCAGAGAAAGGCATGCTCGCAACAGAGTGCTTCTGGCTTTTATATCTTTTTTTTTTAAATCTCTTCTCCTGCGTCCATATCTGATCACTTTGGTATTTTGCTGCCTTCTGTTCTCAGGAGCTTGAGAAGCTGGGCTTGGGAGACGGTGTGGATCTGCACGTGTATGAAATCCCAGTTGAATACCAAACTGTACAAAGACTAATTCCTGCATTATGGAAGAAGCACAGTCCACAAGTGAGTGAGTAAAAGGGGAACTGAGAACCAAAGCCTGCTGTCCTTACTGCCAGGAGCACACGGTTCTGGTGTCAAGTCCAGTTTCTAGCACGTGTTCAAATTTGGGCTGATCCCTGGGCCGGTCCTTCTAGTGGAAGTGCAGGAGGTTGAAGAACAGACCAAGGTGCTGGTTTGTAGGAGCGTTTGATGCTAGGAGGGCAGTCTAAGCACCTTGCCGCTCACCTGTGCCCCCTTGGCTGCTCTGTCCCTGGCACATTCGGTCAGTCATCTCCACCGCCCGTCTGACCTGTGTGAAAGGGTCAGATTGAGTCTCCTCCCCCACGCACCACCGGACACGTACTGCAGGGCTGTCTCCCCCCCGCTCCCCGTGTCAGTAGCTCTAACTTGCTTCCTTCCTCTTGCAGTTGGTAGTTCACGTGGGTGTTTCGGGCATGGCTACTACTGTAACGCTGGAAAAATGTGGACATAATGTAGGCTACAAAGGCTTGGACAACTGCCGGTTCTGCCCCGGCTCCCAGTGCTGCGTAGAAGGGGGTCCAGAGTGCATCGATTCCATCATTGACATGGATGCGGTGTGCAGGAGAGTCTCGACGCTCGGGCTTGATGTTACAGTGACTATCTCCAAGGATGCTGGCAGGTACGGGGTGGTGACCGGCAGGGAAACAAGCTCGTGCTCTCGTGCGTGTTCCTTTCCTGCGGGGCGAAGTTCAGGCTTGGGTTCGGCAGTCGTGTGCCTCCTGGGACCACGTTCCCACTGCCTCAGCCTGTGATGCTCACGCTGGCACACCCACTTTGCGCAGGCATATGTGGCTACATAGAGCCCAGGGCAGTAGAGATTCAGGCCTTTCATCGCCCAGAGCGTTTGACCTCCCACTCCCTTGTATTGCAGTACAGACCATGGAGCAGATGGCCCCATGAACACCTTTGGATGTGCCTTTTTGGTTTTCCTGAGGCCTGGGATTGCCATTAAACTCCAGGTTGTGCAGTTACAAGCACGATGATTTTGCTTTCTGGGGAAAAAGCTGCTTTATCTAGACTAGCAGCTTTAGGAATTGCATACGCCTCTGGGACCTGGCCAGCTGCTGTGGAGATGGTGACAGAGGCCAGAACAAGAGGAGCTTCATCATCCATTCCTGTTCTTTAACAGCTTACCACTGCTAATGAAGCAGGAGCTGCTGGTTATGCTCAAGACGACAGCAGCTATTGCACTGACTCGCCTTACTCTGACCAGTCTTACTCACCAGTTGTCATCTGTCACTAACTAAATAAGCTTTTTTTTTTTTTTCCTTGATTTCAGATACCTCTGTGATTTTACTTACTACACGTCCTTATACCAGAGCCGGGGCAGGTCTGCATTTGTTCACGTGCCTCCGCTGGGAAAACCCTATACTGCAGAACAGCTGGGCAGGGCCCTGCAGGCGATCATAGAGGAAATGCTCGATGTTTTGGAGCAGTCTGAGGGCAAAATTAATTGTCAGCATGAACACTGAAACTGGGCAGACGTCACCCCACTATTGCACTTCCAAGATAATTCCCTACTGCTAAAATCCAGGGGAATCCAGTCTGTCTGAAACGTGCACAGTAAGAACCCAGACTTGAGAATCAAGGTGAATTTCACTCGCAGAAATTGCCGTTCTTTTCTTCAGACGTGTGCATTTCAGCTTAGGCGAAGGAGGATTCAAAGTCTCTTCCCTTAAACCACCTGCAACTACTTATGTCCAGAACTGGCTGAAAAGCGTGCTGTATTTTCTACAGAGCTCACCTGTCAGCTGAATGACAGCTCCTGAACAATCTCATGCAGGCCAGATGGAAAGGTTTATACCTGGAATTGGAGTTCAGGTGCAGGGGATGGATAGTGCCTGCTAATTACTAGTCCTTAATTTAAAAAAGGAAAAAAAAACCCTAGGTTTTTAATATAAAAGGATAGCTGAGAACAGTTGGCATAGAAGGATCTGGGCATGTCTTTGTGAGTAGCCTTTTTCCTTAAGTGTATTTATTTGGTATACAAGTCACTAATTCTTCAGTGAAATCAAATGTGTTTTGGGCACTAAATCTTTCTTTCTTTTTTGCCAATCCTAAACCAGTGCGTTATTGTGGACCCCATGAGGGCTCGGAGTAGGTCGGACCAGCCTGGCTGCTGCCAACAGAAGGGGTTTGAGATTCCTTGTGTGGAGTGCTCTGAGACGTGATGTGGGGATGGCTTTTTGTATGTGGCACGTATCCAAAATGCCAAATATTTCCAAATGTTTTTGTGTGTTTTTTTTAATTATTATTGTGCTAATGCCACCTTTCGTGCTCAGACCAACTGTATACCTCCTGTACAAAGCACACTATCCCATTCCTGCACAGACCACAGTGTGCAGCAGGTGAGAGGGCTTCCCTCGTGACTGCTTTCTGCTTCGGGGATGTACTTTCCTAGAACCTTGGTGCTAGAAGTTACCCAGCCTTTACCTTAAAAGCATCTCCGTGCTTTCCTATTGTTAATTAATTAATTAATTAATTGTAAATTTTCCTTCTCTTCAGAGGTTGGAGGTAGCGTGATGTCCGAGTTAAATACTAGGTCGCTCTCTTGATTTGTCTTTCATACGCACGTGCTAAAATGCAGCTTCAAGGCTGGACCATTTCTGCCAAGCCAAACACCCCAAAGTTTAACCTCTTCCGCTGCCCCAAACCGATTTGTTTGGAAACCTTAAGAATTGTACCTAAAATAGGCATTTCTAGGTTGCCTCTGGCCTCAGTTGTCGCATTGGGGCTCCTCGGTTGTGCCCTGCAGACTCTCCAGATGTGGTACTGAGAAGATGGCTGCAACTTTCCAAGCCCTGAGGGGAACGTTACTAAGCCAGTGTGTGTGTACTCAACCTCCGAGCCATGGTTGTGGTGCATGGTAGGTGCCAGGGTAACACTGGTTGTGGCTGGCATGTCCTCTCTGGGCACTGGTTTTGAATGAGAACTTCTATGACTAGTTCTAATGCTTTTACTAAAACGATATATTGACATAAATACACTTTGAGACTTGCTAGAAATGTCTATCGCTATTTTTGAGTTCTTCAATTATGATGTTTCTGTCCTAGTATCTCTCAGTGAGAGCTGCCTTTTTATTGCTACTTCCCAACTGGAAGTCTAGTGACAAAGAACATGCCACTTCTCATGTGCATTTGAGAGAGAGGATGGAGACTTCTGCAGCTGTGTTCAAGACACCTCTTTTGCTAGAGAAGCTTGTCTGAATGTATGTTTGGGTTGCTTTTAAGGTTAGTTGACCACAGAAGTGGTCGTTGTGTTTCTATACAGGCTCTTCTGGATCATGGAAGTGGCCTTAGAAGCAAGGGTCCATTCTCCTCCTTGTCCAGATGCAGAGTAGCACTTGTTCGGGAACCAGCAGTGGGGAAGACCCCAGCTTCCTGTCTAGTAATTTATTATATTTAATGCTTTGTTTAAATACCAGTGATTTTTGCATGGTTTTTACCCACAGTGGAGTTACTTCACTTTTTCCTGTAGGCAGCTCTGATCATCAAAATGTATCAACTGCTGAACTTCTTAAGAAGAAATGATTCATGTTTCCCCTGAACGTTGCAGGTGATGGGAGTCGTTTGCCGTGACACTGGTTCGCCTACACTTAACCTCTCAGCTGCGAATAAAGTAGGAGCAGGAGCTCCACAGCTGGGGGAGGTGGAGTGGCGGTGGAAGCGAGGCTGGTCTCTGACCTGGCTGCGGCACTGCGGGTCCCAGGAAGTCACAGATGTGGCTTGGCGTGGCTCAGCAAAAGCTCTGCTCTCTGCAGAGTGCTGGCTGGCTCGTTGGAGCAGACGTCCCGTGTCCGTGGCACCTGTCTGCCTCCTGGTTCGGGGGGTAAATCTCTAGCAGCTCTGCATCTAGGGATCATTGGCTGGTCTGGTGACCCTGTTCCGACAGACGTCTCCGGTGCTCAAGGAGGTGCACGGGTTCCTCCAGCATTTCCCTGCTCAGTGCTCCGCACGCCATTATTGAGGGGCTTGTACACGCTGAGCGGAGAGCCTTCCTAGTGCCAATGTTGCACGACACCCAGTGCAATCTGCTTGAGGCCAAGGGGTTGCTGTATGGAAGTCTCTGGAGCGAGGAGTGGAGAAGGGGGGAGGGATGCGGCTGTGCAGAGGGAAGACTACTGCAGATTAGTTTTGCCAACCTGTAAAAGTCTCCCCTCCAGCACCCTCAGGCGGCCCTCTTGCCACCGCCTCTTGCAATCCTCCTTGGAGGGGAGCTTCGATTTCAGTGATTTCTGCCTGCTCAAGGACTGAGAATTGAGCCCTTCCTGTTGGTCATATTTTTTTTTTATTTCCACAAATGTTCTTCACTTTATTTTGAGCTTTGTTTTAACTGTCTGCATCCCCTCACCGTTTGCTTTTGTAAAGCTTCATGTGATCAGTTTTATTTACTAGAAAACATAATTTATTCTATAATCTCTTTGTTCTAAGAATTAGTAGTTGGAGATGATTTTTTGAAAGAGCGGGTGTTTTATGTTGTTAGTAGTCAAGTTTTGTATAGCAAAACTTTTTTAATTGTGACATTTAACTCATTTTATTTAATCCTACCTAAATTAAATACTTTTTTTGTTTTGTTGAATCTTTTTGTTAAACTCATTAACATGCAATGCGTTTCCTATATATACGTCTTTGGTTTGCAATTGCAACATAAAAATGATCAAAAGCTTCTCCAAACAGTGACTGTCATGTGTAATGTTTGCTGTCTGCTTTCTCCTTCAGATCATTTAATAAAGAGAACTATGCTAATTTGCATGGCCTGGAAGACCCATTGCCAACTACCAAGCTTTTCAAAGAAGCAAGTAAACGAAGGAAAGTCAGGCTGACTTCTCATTAGTTTACTTTATATTTTTACAGGGTAATAACTTGCAAAGCTTTAGCAAGGTCTCATTGCAGCGCCGGGTCTGCTGTTCATCGCCTCTGCACAGTGGGGTTGGAGAGCTGGGGGGAGCAGGTTTGCAGAGAAGACAAGAGAATTGGGGAGGTTCCTTTGCACAGGGCCGGGTGTTGTGTTATGCACTCGCCAAGCAGGGGGTGAGTGGGTGACGTTTGGCACTTGGCTGTTTCAGTGTGAAAACAGTGTTGGATTGTGAGAAGCTACAGATACTTGTGTAGCCGTTCCAGAATTGGTGACCACAAGAGCGGGGGAAATCCAGGTTGCGGAAGTGCCCAGTAACGTACATGGTGTGATGGGAGGAGGTGTACAGCAGCTCCTGAACCTGAAGGATTCTGCGAATAGAAAGACTTGGGCGTCGGGAGCGTGCTCGTGAAGTTGAACGCTGCCACATGGGAGTGGGTGGCGCGAGCATCAGAGAAGGGATTTTGGAAGATGAAAGGTCACGCATGGCGCACGTTTGTTTTTAGTGCGGCTCAGGTTCAGTCTCCTCTGGGCTGGGTAGTCGCAGGGAAGATGGCAAAGAGTTATGGAGATGGTTAGAGGTGTTGAGGAGGATTGTGACGTGGGACTGAAAAGCATTTTCTGTGGAGGGGCCTGGGTGAGGGCTGCCCAGCCTCCTCCCTCTCTCCGCTCCAGGGACAAAGGGAACATTAAGAATATATTTGAAATAAATGCCACCTTCTGCATTTCACCTGGGAGTTGACTGCTGCTGGCAGGTGCTTAGCTAGCCTCTTGATGCTGGTTTGGGTGCTGGCAACAGCACGCACAGAGGAATCCAACTTTGTGGCGTAAGTAGGCTTCTGACAGAAATCGAGAAGTGATCTTCGTCCCCAGGTAGTGCTGCGTGATGGAGCAGGGAGAGGTGGCACTCGCACAAGAGCAGCCCGAGACAGGATAATGGACTTGTTGGGCCAGAGGTCTGATCTAATGTGATAGCCTATCTGCATTTCCGTAGCACTTGTGCGGTAAGTACTTAGAGCAAGTCAAGAAAGGATCTCATTTACTTACCCAGGCAGCAAAAGGTTTTGTTTTTGCTTGGCTGCGACATCCAGACTTTGATGTGTTGTGTGTGGTCTGCCCAGCTTCCAGGAGCGTTAACGGCTCGTGCCTCGCTCAGCTGGCAGGCGGTAGCAAAGTCGCTGGCATGAGGTGGTCTGCCTGGGGTAAGGACTCGGGAGCGCCCAAGGCTGCAGACTAGCTAGCAGAAGGCACCGACTCCAGGATTTTTTCAGTGAAAAACGTAAGGCACTTGTCTGCCTGCCTGCCTGCCTGCCTACCTTCCTTTCAGTATTGTGATAATCCTCATACTTGCCATATGTGATGGTATTCAGTGAAATGTGTTATAACAAGCAGACCCTTGAAAGGTGTAAAAGCAGTGACAAGGGGAAGACCTGCCTGAACCAGAAAAGGGGAAAGAGGTGGTAAAATATCAAAGAAATAGCTTCATCTGGCCCACTCCCTGTAGCACGAGCAAGAACAGCGGATTCTGGCAGCCTGAGGGTGCTCTGCCGCAGCTGAAGTGCGAGTCTGGATCTGTTTTAACTCCGTGTTTCTCATCTTTCGAACCAGTGGATGAACAGCCTCGCTCCAAGCACTGCTTACCACTTCTGAGGGCTGGTCCAGGTTAGTTCACTCTGCTGACTCTTTTCCAGCTGTCTTGGGAAGCTTGCATGAAGTGCAGCCTGTCACACCTTAAAATCTTGTTGCCATGTCCCAGAAATCATTGCTAACGCTTTTGCGGTGGTGGAAGGCGCTTTTCTTTTCCAAACTAGCACTTGCAGTTGGATGGAACGAATGGTCTCTTATCAGTGCAAAAATACTTGGTTGGTTTGCTAAACGTCCAAAGCAAAGCAAAACTCTCTCAAGGAAAGATAGACCCGTAGCTGCTCTTCGGCCATTCAGATAAACTGTTAACCACTCGCCCAGTTCTTTGAAACGAGGAAGTTGCTGCTACTTAAAGATGTCTGTTGTAGATAGGAACAAAATACGAGAAACGAAACTATACACTGCCCTCCAGGTAACCTCTGTGCTACTCCTAATGCAGATTTAGGTATAGTATTGTAGCTTATTAAAATACCAGTTTACTTTAATGAACAGGGAGTGCCTTTCCTGGGGCCGGGCTTGCTTTTGGGATGCATGTGGGCTTGGGGAGGGGAAAACGGGGAGACTGGGCTCCTGCAGCTGGGTGTAAATTGCTGAACTGTTTTCCAGTCCCCTTTCGGTGAGTAAATTCTGTAGCAGCTCTGCACTGGACTCAGCTATTACAACCTCTGGAAAACCCATCCAGACCTAGCGAGAGCAGAGAAATTGCTGTTTTAGCATGTGTGTGCACACGTGTGGATGTGCACGCGCACACGGTCTGTCTTGTCACTGTGCGTTTGGTAACCTGGCTGATCTGCTGCTCCCATTTCTTCAGATGCTCTGTTATCTGTTTGGACTTCCCCTGGTTATGCATGTTACGGCATCACTTGGCCTTTCAAGTCCTCCTGTACGTCAGTTGTGGTGAAATCAAACAATTGTCTTTTCCGAGTATCTCAGGTGTTGCCTATCTTGTGCTTATCAGGACTCTTGGAGCTACAATTATAAATTTGTTGGGGCTTCTGTTTTACTCAGTGTGTTCTCGCAGTGCCTTGTAAAACCAAACAATCTCGTGTGTCACAAAAGGGCTGTGTAATAACGAGTGGTACCGTACGTACTTCAACTTGCCATGGCTAGACTGGACTCTGTAACAGAAAACTGACACTGGTAGTTCGAAGTCAATAAAATGAGTGAACTCTTTGTCTCGGTGGTGTTCTTTGACGAGCTGTCCCGAAGGGCCTGCTCTCGGAAAGCCTGTGGTGTGGTGTCCACGTGGGGTTTTTATGTCCTAGGCTATGGCACTCCTCTCCCTGCCCCCCCTGCTCCATCTACCTGGAGATAGTTTGCTGTTAAACCTCAGTGGCATCCTTCAGCTCCCTGCGTAATGCGGGGACAAGCATGCAGAAGTGCAGACCTGCAGCCCAAATGCATGCCGATCCGGCTATGTAGACAGCATCTGGTAAGGGGCCCTGGCAGGATGTGGCGTGGCAGCAGAGGAGGGGAACAGGGAGGGACCAGCACTGGAGGATCCCATTGCTGGCCCCAGGCCCCGGTGCAGGGAAGACAGAAGTGTTCGCTCATGCAGGAAACCCCCAGGGGCTAACACTGGAGATGCTTCCTGCGAAGGCCTCACCTCTCCATGCTCCCCATCTCTGGCATGGCATTGACAGGAGAACTCAACTCTTTCCCAATGTTTCAAGCACTTGGCCGCTTGCTGCTGGGGTTTCCTCCCCCGGACTCACTCGACATAGCCAAGACCCTTGTTTAACTTTGGCAGCTGGCTCAATTCGCAAAGAGCCAAGAAGCCTGAATCTTCAGCAGGCAGCAGCTGCTCCAACCAGTCCCTTTCGGTGTTACCCGGAGATGCGCAGCTCCACGGAGCCACAGGCAGAGCCCGTTAGCTGAGCCCTGCGCAGCCACAGTGCATTCGCTGCACGTCACTTGAGGTGGGAGCACTGGGTTTCTTCACAAGGTGAGGGCTTGAGGGGGCAGGAAGAGCTGTCTGGTAGGGGAGCAGGTCCCTGCTTTCTGGAGCCATCTCCTCCGAGACACCAGGCTAGCCACGTATTTCCCCATCCCTGTGCTACAAATGCAAGATCTGGGTCTTCATCATGGCTTTTGCGTAATGATACTATAACAGACCTGTCCCTAGATGAGGTGGTTGTGCCCTCCTGTGCACTGGGCACCTGCTAGCTCCTGTCTTCCCAACTGTGACAGGGCGGGACCTAGGAGCGGCCGTGATCTCTCCTAGCGCCCCCTACCGTGCCAAGTTGGTATAAAATGCACCCTCGTTCTCGCCCTCGTAGCCCGCAGTGGGGCCTTGCCCCGCAATCGAGGCTCAGGTGGCCGTAGCCATGCCTGGCCCCCAGACCCCCTTCTTGGGTCCTACGCCCCACTGGGGCTTCCCACAGTCAAGGCTCAGGTGGCCGTAGCCATGCCTGGCCTCCAACCCCCTCCTTGGGCCTTAACCTAAGCACCCTCTGGGGTTTACAGTTCCTGTGCGGCTCAGGCGGCCTCAGCCTTACCTGGCCCCAATCCACTGTGCCCCTTCTCAGGGCTGGGGTCAGTACCCCCTTAATGCTGTGCCCTGTCTGGCACCAGGGTCTCCACACCACTGTGGAGCCCCATGAGGCCTCCTCCAACCCCTCATAGCCTCGCCCGGTCCTCCGGTGTAACAACAAACAATAAACGCAATAACATGAGCCAGCCGGCTCCAGCTCAACCCAAGCCTCCTGGCTAAAACACAATTTCTAAGCCCTCTGGCTAGCCATCATTCAAATCCCTACCAGGGTTTGCTCCATTCAGGCCGCCTAGCTTCTCTGCTCAGCTTGCTCCAGCCCAGCTCCTACTTCCTCAGCTACCAGAGGGGAACTGCCTGCTTGGCCTCAGCCTGGGCTGTTTATATAGGCCAGGCCCTGCCCCTTCTGGTCAGCTGACCAACTGCGGTTGCCCCGGCAACCGGCACCTGGCCTTCTTTCTAGGAGCCAACATAGCGCAGTGAGGGCAGTGGAGACGCCAGGAGCATATTCAGTGCTGCTGACGTGTGGGATGAAACACCAGACCTCCTGCTGCGCACAGCTTGGCAGAGGGATGGCTACAGAGAGAGGCCATCCCCTCTCGCAGGCCCCAGAGAGCTTCACAAAGGACTCCAGGCACCTGGGAGACCTGAAACCTGGGAAATGAGCCTCTTTCAGTAGCCTTTAATGCCCTCCAGAACAGGCAGGTGGGACCATTCCTGCCGGGTGGCTTCTGCGGGAGGCAGCATCGCAGGCCTCTTCCCCTGAGCTGTGTAGGGATGCAACTTGGAGAAGTTTGCGTGCACATGTCTGAGCTGCCACCTCCCTGCGTGCTTCTCCAGATGCCCAGTCCTCTTGGAAGTCAGCTCTGCATCCAGCTTTGTTCCTGGAGGAGCTTCTTCATGGAGCAGGTGAGAAGTGGGAGCCTGGTGGATGCTGGGCATAAGGGGTGTGTCTACACGTGCACTTTGATGTGCATTAGCCTATTTTAATGCACATTAAAGTGTCACCAAAAAAGTGCTCTTTAGCTAACGTGCATTAAAATAAGCTAATGCACATTTTTCTAGTACTTCCGCGTGTACAGGAGCCACCAAGCTGCCGGGCTGTGCTGCCTGGTGCTGCTGCCGGGCTGTGTTGTGTGAAGCCACGAGGTGGTGCCTGCGCATCGCAAATGCAGGGACCTGCTCTGGAGTGGCTGCTTTTCCCTGCCTGCACCAGGTCCTCGCTTCTTCCTTTGGTCTTTCAAAAAAAAGAGAAGCTCCCGGTTGGGCCCAGCCTGAGCCTGAGCCAGCCCTTCCCCAACCGCCCTGAGGCCAGAGAAGAGAAGAGCTTGATGCTCTGTGCTTGGGGCAGGCCAGGGGAGGTGCATCCTGATGCTGCAGGAGCTGGTGGCGGGTGGGAGATTGCCCAGCAGTGTGGAGCCTGCCCTGGGGACCCTGCAGCGTTGTAGGGCAGGGTGAGAGGCTTCCCAGCTCTGCCTCTGGCAGTCCCAAGCCCTTGCCCCGGTTGCTTTTTCTCTGTAAGGTAGGATGTGGCTGTCAATGCCTCCCACGTCCTGGGTGCTTCACCTGCTGTCCCTGCCTGCAAGGAGCTGTGGGAGGGCAAGGCCTTCACAGCAAGTATCTGCTGTCATGAGCCCCCAGCCTGGTGCTGAGTTCTTCTCATGCACCAACACACCTGCTTCTGCCTGTCCTGCACTCCTGCGCAGGGGACTGAGCCCCGGGGTTAGCAATGGGATGTTCCCAGCTCTGCCACCACCGTGCCACATAATTCTGAGCAGTCCCTTCCCTCTCGTGCCTCAGTTTCCCCGATGCTCGGTGGAGGAGCCCAGCACTGCCCCATCCACAATATCAACAGGTACCTGCAAGAGCTGGACGGCGGCACAGATAGACAGTGTCTCGTTTGCCTTTTCTAGGGCCGGGTGGAGAAGTGTCCAAGTTCGTGCTGTGTCACTTGTGCGACTGCCCAGGCTTTTCCTCTGAGCTGGAGGCTTGAAACTGCTTCCTTGCTTCTCGCTGCCTCTGCAGGTGCCGTATCTTGTGATCTCGCTCGCAGCCTTCGAGGGACGCGAGAGCGGAGCGTCCTCGCCCCAGCAAGGGACGCACAGTGGATGCCAGTGCACAGACTGGCAGCAGCTCCACTTGCCCAGACCATGATCGTCCTGGGGTGCGTGGCCGCCGTTCCCACGTGGGGTTTGTGTTGTGGGGCACTGCTGGGCACGGGAGTGATGCTGGCTGGGACCGTAGGTGCAGGGAGCTGGTGTAAGAGTCCCATGTCCCTTCCCCATCAGCAGTGGGTTCATGGGTGGCCCAGAAGAGCTCTCCAGCCAAAGCAAAGGTGAGGAAGAGCCTGCCCTTGGGACAGCACCAGCCAGGGCGCCCCTGGCTCCCATCGGTGCAGGCGGCTGTGCAATCTGGCCTGGGCACGGCTGGCGTTTCCTGCCTGCGCAGAGCCATGTGCTGCAGGAGGCCTTGGCCCTCACCCCCCGTCTCTGAGCCTTGCTCAGACCCTGCCCCAGCCTCCTGCCCCCGCTTTCCCAGGGCAGGGGCCAAGTGCCTGCCGCACCCGAGAGGATTCCCTGGCATCTGCTCTCGGCTCCGGAGGGGGAAAGGTCCTGAGCGTGCTGCTCAGGACTGGGGTGGCCCTTGCAGTAGCAACATCGTCTAGCTCCTGCTCCCTGCAAACGCAAAGCGAAGACTCGTTCCTTTGCCCACGTGCATCCTCCTGGGCTTCCCCCTGCCACGGTGTTGAGCCAAGGCAGCTGCTGAGGCTGTGGCTGGGGCTGGGGTGTCCCAGGGCCTGTGGGGAGGGGCTGAGCACAGTCTGGTTGCCCTCTGTCAGAGCTGGGTTGCTCTGTGCCACCGGCTCCCGGGCTTGCAGCCTGCGTTGTGGCACCGCGCAGCTCTCGGGGAGGTCACTGCGGACGCAGCGGCACCAGACTCTCTTGTGGCTCCTGAAGATCATGTCCCTGTCCGGGGGGCAGGGCTGCCCACGCCCCCTGTGCGCTTGCCCACCGTGGCCTGTCAGCGGCAGGGGCTGAGCCACAGCCTGGCCCCCACATTGGCTCGAGGGGGACGGGATGCGTTGGGACCAGGTCCCCTGCCCCGCTGGTGCCCTCAGGGTGTGTGGCTGGACGCGGGGTTGGGAGGCTGCGGTGCTGTGATGTGCTTCTGGGCTGTGACACGGAGCTGCCCAGGGTGTTTCCTCCTTCCCGTCAGCTGCGCGGGGCTGCGCTCGCCTGCTCTCCGTCCACGCTGGGCTGGGGGGCGGCGACCCCCGGCACGGACGGCGCTGGCGGTCACGGCGCGGGGAGTGGCGCAGCACGAGGGAGGCTGGGACAGCCCTGTCCTCAAGGCACGGGCTGGCTGCGGGAGAGTGTCCTGGCTAGGAGTTGGCTCCGGGCTGGGGCCTGTGGCCAGGATGGGCCTGTGCCGAGTGGCACGGCGCGGCACGGCGCGGCTGGAAGGTGTTCCTGGAAACATCCGGCGGCGTTTCTATTTTCGGTGGCCGGTGGGATGCGCAGGCCGGGAGTTCTGGGAATCCAGTCGCAGCGCGGGACGGGCGGTGGAGCCAGGCCCGTCCCTCCGGCAGGAATGCGTGCCTCATCTTCAGGGAGGGCGAGCCGCCAGCTGCTCCGTGCCACGGGCTCGCCTGACTCACCAGCCTGCTGCTCCAGCGCCCCGAAAGGTCACCGCGGACCCCACGGCCCAGACTCGCCGTGACGCGCAGCGGGACGGCCTGTGTCCTGCTGGAGCTCCCCGCGTGGCAGGGGGGCGACGCATTCCTGCCATTCCTCCCACTCCCTTGCAGAAGCATCTTGCAGCGCTGCTTCCCACACCGCAGCCCTGGCACAGACGGCCCCAGGAGCGTGTGGTGTGCCACAGGCCAAGGGGCCGGCCTCCCTCCCCCTGCCCCCCCGGGTGTCCGGCACGACCCTTGCTTCACAGCCTGAGCTTTAAAAGCCGGTGGCTGAAGGTGGGGGCTTCCCCTGGGCAAGGCCCCGAGCACCCCGAACCCTCGTGCAGTGGCTGGGGGAGGCAGGGAGTCGATGAGCTGAGTCTGGAGAGGCCTCGAGTCCCGGGTTTTGTACGAAACCTGTGCAACCCCATGGGCTCTCTCTGAGCTGGGCTGCAGCTCTCCCCGTCTGCTCCCTGCTCCTGGGGCTGTGCCCCAGTGTCTGCGCCCCAGCCCCGTGGTGAGCGAGCTGCAGGGCCCGTGGGGCAGGCGGGCTCTCCCACGGCTCCCTGCTGCAGCTGCTTGCCCACGAGCCGGGAGGACCCGACGGGGCAGAGAGGAAGAGACCTTTCCCCCTTCCCCGAACAGCAGCAACTGTGGCTTCAGCTGCAGCCAACACTTCCCCTCCCGTTGGGCCAGCCGGGCCCCCCGTCCTGGGGCTCGGAGCCCCCCCGCCTCCTGCCTGCAGCGGCCGGGGGGCCCTGGGCGAGCGGGGCGTGGGCAGGGTTGACCCGTGCAAGGGGGAGGGGAGGGAAGGGAGTGATGGGGAAGTGGTTTCTTACTTCTGCTGCTGTTGTGCTCTTCTGGAGCTGGGCCAAGGGAGGCCCTTGCTCCCACACAGGCCATTGCCTCCCCGGTCACATCCGTTGTGCAGGCAGACGCTGGGGTGTGAAGCTGCTGCTGCGAGCAATTAGGAAGCCCCTGCACCTGCAAGCTGCATCCCGGGCACATGGAGACCTTGCTGTGTGGGGGCTACTCTGCACCATGTCCTCTACGGTCAGCATGAAGCGGGGCCCCAAACGACTCCCCAGACCCCGCAGTCACTGCTCCTCCACCCTCGGCTCCTGCAGTGCCTGCAGCTGGGCAGGGGCGAGCGCTGCAGCCCCCTCCCAGCGGTGCCGGGGCTCGTGCCCCGCTCCCTGGCCAGGCCGGAGCCCGCACTGTTGCATCTTCGCTGCCACGTGTACATGTGCCACCGCCCAGCAGCCGGTGCCTGCCTGCCTCGGCCATGCCCAAGCCGCTGCTCTGCTGTGGCGATGCCCTTGGCACCAGCGGGGAGAGGAGCTTGCGGCACTGAGATCCAACCCAAGGGGCGGCCGGAGGGGCTGATCACAGTGCCCGTGGGGTCACGCGCCTCACGGGCTCCTCGGGACACGCCAGGGTGTTGCATCACCGGCCTGCGGCCTTTGCGAGCGTGCTACGGGAGGACAGCGAGTTTTACAGCCACGACTGGGCTGTAAATCACCCACCCCAGCAGCCGGCGCCGTGCGGAGGAAAACATCCTGCCGGAGCGCGCTTTGATGCTCCCCGGCTCCAGGCCCCGTGCGTCACTTGCGGGCAGGAAACGTAAGGAGCCGCGCGCCTGGGCTGCCAAACCCGGCGTGGGCAGAGACAGGCGGGAATGTCGAGGGCTTGTTGCCCCGCGCGGGGGGCGACGCTCCGGCCATGGCAGGGGGTTCGCCGCCGGCCTGGGTGCTAGGGGCACGACCCCACTCCTCACTGCTCTGCTCCGCTGGCTCGGCCTCCTGGGCCCCGTGCAGGGTCGGCTCGGGCCTCTCCGTCCTCACGCTGAGCGCGGGGGCTGGAGCGAAGCCCTGCGGCATAAAGCCCCAGCAAACCCTGGGCTTGAGGATGCTCTCCAGGTGCTGCATCGTAGCCGGGGCCTGCTCGGCCTGGAAGTGCTGCATTGCCCAGCGCCCTCCAGCTGCACAGCACCCCGGGCCTGGCCTGAGCAGGGAGCGGGGGGAGGCTCAGCCCATCCCTGCCAGTCCGGTGCATCCTGCGCAGGACGCGTGACCTGGAAGCCAGCGCCTGGGGGCACCTCGCCCCTGCCCACCTGCTCCGCGGCCCGTCGGCTCCTGGCTTTCAGGCCTGCGCGAGCTACGGGGCCTCGCTGCCCTCTCCTCAGCCAACCTCACGGAGACGCCCGGCTGCAACCCCAGCCGGCGCTGCCCGGAGCTCCTTCGGATCAAGGCGCATAGCTGAGGGGATTATGGTAATCGCCTGCGTCCCGCAGCACGGCGAGCTGCAGACCAGCCGCTTGGCACCGGTTCAGGACATGCTGGAGCTCGGCGCAGAGGCCGGCGGGGGCCAGGGAAGCCCCTTGGTGGGGGCTGCAGCCTCCTTAGCCCAGGGACAGGCAAGGACTGGAGCCAGCTGCGCTCCCCGCATGCCCGTGGCTCCCGTCGATCTGGAGAGCTGGGTCGGGGTGGCTGACAAGCGTCCTGGCTTCATGCGCCCATGCTCGGCGTGCAGCACTTCCTTGGCTGCCCCGTGGTGCACGGGAGCAGGTGCACCGGGACAGACCTCAGGGTCAGGCAGTTGGAGGGAGGCACCTGCCCGTCCTGAGACTGGTTCTGGCCCGGTCACGGGAGGCTGGCACTGGCAGAGGGTGCAGCAGTGGCAGCAAGCTCCCGAGAGCCATGCTTAGCCCCGGCATTACACACTCCCGTGGGGGCATTCGTACTTTGATCTCTGCTCCCAGCCGCCTGGGCAAAGCCGGGACCCCGGGCAGCAGGCGGAGGTGAACGTGCCACCTGGAGTGCAGCGAGGGCTGTATCCGGGCACGGGGTGTTCTGCGTGGTCCCAGCAGGGCTGTGGCCTGGCTCTCAGCTTCCCTGAGCAGGTTTGCCAGCCCGTGCCCTGCCTTCCCACCTCGGACACCCCAGCGCCCCCCAGGCAGCACCTCCGCGGCCTGTGGGGAGAGCGGGGAGGATTCCCCAGGCTCCCCGGAGGGGCCAGGGCTGGCCAGGGGGAATCATCCGAGCTATTCGTTGTCTCCATAGCTGCAAAACATCTTGCAAATAAGCAGGCCGTGCTGTCAGGGCTCCCTGGCGCATTCCAGCCGGGTGGCGCGGCGGGCCGGGAGGGGGGCTCTTCATCGCTTGAGCTTCCCCAGGGCAGGGGCAGCGGGCCGGCCGTGTTTACGCCTTTCCCCCGTGACGTCAGGCAGGCCATGGGGGGGGGCACTGGGAGAAGGGCGGAGAGATGAGGCAGAGGGGCAAGGTTCAGCCTATAAAGCCAGGTCTGGTCAACTTCATTCATTCGCCCGGCAGCCACCGCCGCGCCGCACCGTGCCACGCCACGCTGCGAGCTCTGTGTCTGCGCCCGCACACGCACGGCTCGCAGCCATGCGCCACTCGCGGCTGGGCCCGGGCCCCGCCACCACCTGCCTCACGCTGCTCTTGCTGCTGTCGCCCCCCGTGCAGCTGCGGGGCTGGGATGAGACACGGCTGCATCTGGAAGCCCTCAAACGGGGCATCCTCGACCAGTTGGGCATGCCCAGGCCGCCCACCGTCCGGCAGGCGCTGGACCAGGACAGCGTCCGCAGGGCGCTCCAGCTCTACGAGGAGAAGCTGGCCCAGCTGTGGGGCAACCAGAGCAGGGCAGAGCTCTCCCCGCCCGCCTCCGCCCGTGCCCTTCACCTCCTGGCCCCGACCCGTAAGTGGAGCCACCCCAGCCGGCTCAGCTTGGGCCTGGGGCCGTTCGCGGCATCGCTTCTAGCCACAGCTGCACGAGCTGAGTCCTTGGGTGCGCTGGGCAGGGCCCCTGTGTCCCAGGCAGGTGCAGAGAGGGGCTGACCAAGAGCTCCTTGGGGCCCAGCCTGCGTCCTGGCATCGCAGCCCTCCGCGTAGCAGAGCCCCGGGAAGCGCTCCCCGTGCCCATGCACCAGGCCCTGGCAGGCTCTCGCCGGGAC
>NW_017729018.1:14373955-14377266 GCF_001723915.1 Gavialis gangeticus | reverse complement strand
GCTGCTTCCCTGCTCCCGCGCAGCCGCTGACGGCCAGAGCTGGGGCCGCCCCGGCGGCGGCACTGCTGAGCCCCCGGGCCCGGGTTCCCTGCAGCCAGGGGTGGAAGCTGGGTGGGCGCGGGGAGCCGGCCTCGCCTGCCTGCGTCCAGACCATCCGTGGCCGGGGCAGGCCCGCCCTGGGCCTGGTAGCAAGGGCCCCCTCCCGCGCACAGCACTGCCGGACCCGGGGGCCGGAGCAGACCCGTGCACGCAGCAGCCTAACACGGGGCTGGGGGTGCACGGGCGCTGTCCTCCCTCGTCTGGCCAACAGGCGCCCACGCAAGCAGCAATAGCCCAGACAAGCTCCCCCGGCGCTGGGGGGCCCTGGCCCGCCGCAACCAGGGCCGCGCGGGGATTGCTCATCTGTGCGCCCGATGCCGGCGCACAGATGAGTGCTGCTGCGCTCCCCTCCACGCACCGCAGCGGTTACCCGGCCCCGTGCCGCAACGAGCCGGAGGTCACAGAGGCGTGGGGCCTGGCTCGGCTCTGCCGCCCGGGCACGGCCCCAGGGCCGCGGGGCAGCCGTGGCTGGTTTCCCAGGCTCAGGGCAGGAGGCCGGTGCCGGGCCGGAGCTGTTGGCAGCGAGGAGCGGCTGGTAAATTTCCGCTGGCAGGGCTCTCCCACGCAGCTCGGCCAGTGCTCCGAGGACCGGTAACTGGGTCACTCCGCGCCCAGCTGCAACACAAGCCGACAGCGCTCGAGGCAGCAGGGCAAGCGCGCGGGAATGCCAGGCGCAGAGCAGTGGCAGGGCCCCACGGGCACCCTTCGCTCCCTGCAGTCGGACTGCCCCAGCCCGGCGCGCGGGGGGTGGAGGGAGCCAGCAGCAGGGAGGGAGCAGAGGGCTAAGAGCTCCAGAGTGGAGCCCCGCCGCTGCACGCAGGGAACAGGGGCCTGCTGCCCCGGTTTCTCTCCCAGAAAGAACAAGGGACACGTACGGGCACGTGGCAGGGCATGGCGGAGGACCGACCTCCAAACAGGCACAGAGGGGCGAGTGGCCTGCCCCAGCAGTGCTGCAGGGGCACTCGAGCACCAGGACATACCCCAAGGGAGGGGAGCAAGGGCAGCTGCTGCACTGCAGGGCCCTGCACCTTCCCCTGTACCATCTGCATCAGCTGCACCCGCCCCTGCGTGCCGTGGCTTCTGCGCCAGCTCCCTCCGCTCCAGGGCCAGCAAGGCCTGGGGCAGGCAATTTCGGGGACCCCAGGAACAAGTGTTTTGTGCTGGTCTCCTGTTCCTGCCAGAGGTCGCGCACAGTCCAGCCCCAGGGTAGAGCGGCTGACAGCTCCAAAGGAGCGGCCGGCACAGGGAATCCAGCGCAGGCCCCACAGGGGTCCCCAGCAACCGGCAGCAGCCCCTTTAAGCACAGGCCCCCCCCCGGCTGGCAGTGATCGCTGGCACATTAAAGTTTCAGCTGGTGACAGAGTCAGGTTTCAAGGCTGCAGACGGGGGGCGGCTGGGCCAGAGCAGCAAGGAGCCTGTGGGAAATTTCCACTCGCCCGCTCGGCTGGCTGAGATGGAGTGATATGCCCCTCTGGCCTGGCTGCCCACCTTTGCCTCCTGCAGCCAGTGCCATGGGCAGCAGGGCCCAGCTGGGACCAGAGCCAGGCACCGAGTGGTCCCCAAGGCCTGAAGTGCCAGGGTCTCTAGTGCCCCCAACCTCCCTGTGAAAAGCATCTTCCCACGGCACCCCATCCCCTTCCCTCCATGCCCAGGGCTTGAACACGTCTCAGGGCAGAGGAGCAGCCAGGACTAGGAGGGACGTTGCTCCATGGGCAAAAAGCACCAGTTGTGGCCCAGTCTCTCTTGTCCCCATCCCGCAGCTGTAGGACCCGTGAAACCTGCTGCTGGTCCAAGCAAGGCCCAAGGCTCCCGGACTGTGTCCCTCCCCACCCCTGCCCGCAGCCACCCCAGCAAGTAGGGCAGTGCTGACAGGGAGTAATGCTGTTAATCCACCAGCCAGGACATCAGATTAGCATCGTTCACTTTCAGCAAGCACCTCGCTCCCTCTGCTCTCAGCTGGAGACTGGACCAGGCTGGGGGGAGCTCTGGTCCCAGGCTCAGTGGGCAGAGAAGTCCCTTGTGCCTTGAGGGCCCAAGTCTAGCTGCAGCCTCCAGGCCACTCCCAAGGACTAGAGCCCCCTCGTTCCCAAGGACCGGCCACAGCACTTGGTGGAAGACGCAGAGCCGCGTGGCGTCCAGTGACCCCCAGCTGTCCCTCCCAGGAGGCAGCCAGCTCTGGGGTGTAGCTGTGCTGCAGCCTGCGGGCCTGGGCTCTGCTCCTCCCTCGCTGCCCCTGAGCTCGGGCACGTTTCAAACTTCACCTTTCTGCCACCCCCACCCCCCTCCCCTCGCACTGGAGAGAAAAAGAGACAGCCGTAGAGGGGTTGCTTTCCAATACAGTGAATTTATTATATGTTGCAAAATCAGCACTCAGCTTTTTAGTGTACAAAAGGACACTAACTCTTTTAAGAAAAGACGAGGCAAGCTGAAGACTCTGCTGCTGCCTTGAAATCGTAACATTTTGGCAAAGTGAAAAGCTCTTTGTAAACTCCAACTCCATGGCTCAATATAGTTGTATCCACAGTACAATATTACAAAGGAAAACACGGGATCAATAAGTTAGATCAGACTTAGGTCACCTACAACTGGTTTCTATTAACCCAAAAAGCACAAAATTTGCCTAGCTTCATAATAGCTAAAAGGAAAAAAAGAAAAAAAAGAAAAAAGGAAAAAAAAGGCATATTTGACTACGTTTCTTTAACACAGTCCAAAAAAAAGTGAAGCAGAAAATAGATGAATGCTAATTGGGTCTCACAGTTTGGATATTCATTAAATATTTTCAGTTTTATATTCCAATTTTTAGAAGTTCCAGAATATACATGTAAATGTACACAATACATCTCCGTATACAACTCTGTTTGCAAAAATATCTTATAGCAGGTGTATAAAGACTGAGATCCATCTCTATTTCCTTCCTTCCAAAAAAACCCCAACCCTCCCCCCCCAAACAAACACCAGCCACAAAAATTGCAAACCCCCCTTTCCAAACATGAAGGAGCAGAACGAGAAGTGTTTCCACGGAAGAATCTGTTCAGCTCGGGGGCCGAACGGCTGCCTCTTCGGCCACTCGAGGTCTGTGGTTCCTTCTGCTCGCGGGAGGAAACGGACCTGGGCTCGTTTGTACAGATACCGACTCTGCTGACAGATGCGTGCCACCACCACAAGCCAGGCTCTGGGGACTTCAGGAGATGCTGCCTCATGGCACAGATCTC
>NW_017729018.1:14370344-14373420 GCF_001723915.1 Gavialis gangeticus | reverse complement strand
CCCCCCTCCCCTCGCACTGGAGAGAAAAAGAGACAGCCGTAGAGGGGTTGCTTTCCAATACAGTGAATTTATTATATGTTGCAAAATCAGCACTCAGCTTTTTAGTGTACAAAAGGACACTAACTCTTTTAAGAAAAGACGAGGCAAGCTGAAGACTCTGCTGCTGCCTTGAAATCGTAACATTTTGGCAAAGTGAAAAGCTCTTTGTAAACTCCAACTCCATGGCTCAATATAGTTGTATCCACAGTACAATATTACAAAGGAAAACACGGGATCAATAAGTTAGATCAGACTTAGGTCACCTACAACTGGTTTCTATTAACCCAAAAAGCACAAAATTTGCCTAGCTTCATAATAGCTAAAAGGAAAAAAAGAAAAAAAAGAAAAAAGGAAAAAAAAGGCATATTTGACTACGTTTCTTTAACACAGTCCAAAAAAAAGTGAAGCAGAAAATAGATGAATGCTAATTGGGTCTCACAGTTTGGATATTCATTAAATATTTTCAGTTTTATATTCCAATTTTTAGAAGTTCCAGAATATACATGTAAATGTACACAATACATCTCCGTATACAACTCTGTTTGCAAAAATATCTTATAGCAGGTGTATAAAGACTGAGATCCATCTCTATTTCCTTCCTTCCAAAAAAACCCCAACCCTCCCCCCCCAAACAAACACCCCCCACAAAAATTGCAAACCCCCCTTTCCAAACATGAAGGAGCAGAACGAGAAGTGTTTCCACGGAAGAATCTGTTCAGCTCGGGGGCCGAACGGCTGCCTCTTCGGCCACTCGAGGTCTGTGGTTCCTTCTGCTCGCGGGAGGAAACGGACCTGGGCTCGTTTGTACAGATACCGACTCTGCTGACAGATGCGTGCCACCACCACAAGCCAGGCTCTGGGGACTTCAGGAGATGCTGCCTCATGGCACAGATCTCATGCTGTCACCAGGAAGGTGCGGCTTCCTGCCACCACAGAGAAGGCTGGTGCTGACCAAGCCTGGTGGGGAAGCTCTAGTGGCATGCCCAAGGGACCACAGGAGCTTTCCAGGCACAGACCTTACGTCTGCAAACAAGGGGGAGGGAGCCCTGGAGCAGGGAGGCAGTGACACATCTGAAATCCAGTGCCGTCCATGTGGAGGTGGGGCGGCAGGGCTTTGGGGCCTGACAGGAGCAGGATCCAAGCGCAGACAGGGATGTTGGGGGCCCCCCCCTGACGCTGGTGCTAGTGAGGAGCAGCAAAACCCAAATGCCACCCACGCCTGCCAGATTTAATGTGCAGGGGGGGATATGCAGACCCACCCTGCTGGGACCGCAGCTTTCGCTTGGAATCAACTCTCCTCGCCACATGGAAGCACCCAGAGATGTGAAATGCTACGGACAGACAGCTGGCCCCTATGCCCGGACCTGCCTTCCCCTGCCCTACGCGGCTCCCACAGGCTCTCGGGACAGGGGAATGGTGCGAGCCAAGTGTTCCTTGAGCCTTCAGATGCTTGCTAGGACTTTATCCTACGGTGTGATCTGGGGGAGGAATAAATGGCAGGGACCAGACTGCTGTAGGGAGCAGAGAGCACTGTGGGCCCTTCTCTCTCCCAGCTCCTCACTGATCCCCTCACTGTCCGGCCTTTGCGATGCCAGCTGGAGGGGCTCAGTGGCCAGCTGGCTGTCCACAGAGCATGGCTGGAGAACCACCGTGCTGGGGCGAGCATGCTCAACATGGCTCGAGCCGCGGGACATGCTCTCTTCGGCACTCATCCATCTCTGACAATGGAACGCCCAGATCCTGGGGGAGGGAGTGCGGGGTGGAGACGCACTAGGATCCTGCTCAGGTCTGGACAAGGCAGGG
This sequence comes from Gavialis gangeticus, assembly GCF_001723915.1. Taxonomy (NCBI): domain Eukaryota; kingdom Metazoa; phylum Chordata; order Crocodylia; family Gavialidae; genus Gavialis; species Gavialis gangeticus. The sequence continues at coordinate 14,371,578 of NW_017729018.1, read as the reverse complement.
AACAGAACACCAAACACTTTAGAAACTATGTACAACTCCAGCAGCAGCTGCCCCAGGCAACAAGCCAACAGACCTCACTGCAAGAGCTCCATCTCTGCGGAACTGTCGCACCTGATGGACTTGCGGCCCCGGGGACAGTGGAACAAAGCGAGTCTCTGACCACCCCAGCTAGCTTCCTTCCTCCTCCCTGCCAGTGCTCTGAGGCAGTGAGCAGGACCCTCGGCTCTGAGCAACGTGGAAGAGGGAAGGAACGAAACACTGCAGGGCTGGCAGGAGCAGAGTGGCATAGACTGTGGTACAGAGGGCACCCTCTGTGCTTGTGGGCTAGTTCTTCATGCCACCAGAGAGAAGAGACTGCAACACAAAGCCGCAGGGACAGAGCACGAGCGCCAGGGACTGCCATGGACATGCAACCTGGCTGCCACGGCAGGCTCAGGCACCTGCTCTGGCGCCCGACTCACTGCTGCAGCTTCTTTGGAAATGGGCAAAATGGAACAAAACAGAACAGAACAGCACCCATCCGAGCCCCTCCGGCAGGTCATTGCAGTAACAAAATAACTTATCTGGGTAGCTACCAACCAGCGTTAGTAATACTGCAGCGAGAGACAGGACAGGTTTGGAAACACTTGGCCTAAAAGGAAAAGGGAGGCACAGGTTTAGAAAAGATGCTCTTTTTTTTTTATACAAAAATAGACCATAGTCTCATTAGCAATTAATAAAATTGGCTGTCTCAGTATAAAACTAGAAAAAAGTCAGACGGGCAGGTCTCCGGCTTCCGGCCTCTCACACCGCAGCGGTCGGCCCAGTCTGCGCCACCCGTTCCAAGCGTGCGCTGCAGGAAAGCTTCCAGGTACGAGGCATCTGGCATCAGCACTAGACCCCGCGGGCAGCGCAGTCTCCTCCGACCGACACCCGCCCCGGTGGGCGCAGATTGGACAGGACGATCCAACTCAACCCCCCAGGACTCACGCTGCTCGTGTGCAGAACTCATGCTGCTGGCACAGGAACAGTCGAGGTGCCAGAGGAGGAGGTGGCAACCTAGCAGCATTCCAGTTCCTCGCCATTTGCAGAACAGAACGGGCAGTGCCGGGCTGGGACAGCTCCACGCCGCTCCAAACCTGAATCCGAGAAAACCACCAGCTCTTTACCTTTGGGAGTTGCATTTGCCTGGGGTGAGTTTTCCCTTAAGTGTCAAATGCTGGCTTCAAGAAATAAAAAAAAAAAAAAAACAGCA
>NW_017729018.1:14365319-14370264 GCF_001723915.1 Gavialis gangeticus | reverse complement strand
AAAAAAAAAAAAAAACAGCAGATTTTCCTTTTGTACATTCCAATGTTTGGAGAGGGGAAACTTGAGAGGACCACGCCAGGCACTGCTCCCTGGCTCGGACCAATTCGCCATCACAAATCATGCCCAAGTTCTTCCAGCTATGAGGCCTTAGTGCTCCTCTCCAAAAGGAATCCCGGCTTGTTGTGGAACGGGCAGTAATGTCCAGATCAATGTTTTTACCCTTCCCTGTCCAGATCCTAAAGCCAGGACTAAAACTGCTGTTGGTCATACTCTGCTATCAATTTTTTTATGTGAGCCAGTTTGTTGTGGAGGTATTCGCAGCGGTTCTTCTCCTGACTGTAATTCGGGTTCGTCTGCGGGGGAGAGGGGAAGTGCAACGACAGACATTAACTCTCCAGTCCCACCCTCCCCTCCTTGGCAGATGGGGAAAGGATCAGAGCACCCCGGGATGTAAGCATCGCTCACAGGACTGCCACGCTAGTGCTGGATGATGACTCTTGCTGAAGCAGTGGAGGGGCAGTCGCTAGCCCTGAGTCCAACATGCCCCGCAGTCTGGCTGCCCACTCCTGGTTCTCGACTCCTACTCTTCTTCTTCCTCCCCTAAAATGTTCCTGAGCCCTAGTGTGCAGCATGGCACAGCTTCACTGGCAGCACACCCAGGTCAGCCTGCTCTGCCTGCCTCTACCTCACCTCCCTAGACAGTGACCAGGACAGCAACCAGGACTGTTGGCATGTCTGCAAGGCATTATGGGCACAAAACGCATATGCCAGCATCCTCAGCAGGGGATCTGTATGCCCACACCAGCTGTTACTAGTCATTTTGAGCACAGATTATATCCAAATCCACCAGGAACCTCCAGTCACAGGTACGCAGACCAGCGGGATCTGCCTGCCCTCAGGTCACACCTCCAAGCTTCAGTATTGTCCTTTGCTACCTCTGATGCTGATGGCACTTTAACCCAGGCGTGCTTTGACCAGCAATCAGGCATGTCAAAATGTTGACTAACGTGGCTCAGAGATGGATCCACTACTGAGCCACTGAGCACTACTGCAACAGCAGAGGGAGCGTGGGCTTCCAAAACCCGGCCAGATGCACCCCAAGGTAAAGCTTAGCACTGGTAATCTGACATATGAGAATTACCTGAGACTTGCTTGCTTGTCAAGTGAGGTCCATTTCTTACAACCCCCAGCCCCAGCCCATGGCTGAGAGATTCATACTCACCTTTTTAATTTTCCGGTATTCCTGTAAAATTTGATCATGAATAGTCTGAAAAGGAAAGGACACCATTACCTTCTGCTGCCACAAAAACAGTAACACGAGTCACTGTCGTGCACAGCACATCCCAGATACCCAGAGCTCAGGACAGCAAGAAAGATCCCTTTTCCAGAGCACAGTGCTCATCGACGAGCAGACAGTTAAATTTCCCCCAGAAGTGTAGAGAAAAGCTAACTTAATAGGTAAAAATGTGCACTTGCATATATGCAAAAATAACCAGGTGGCAAAAGCCAAAGGTGAAAAAGGCAACCAGCTTGAGAGGGGATGGAGTGGGACATGCGCAGAATACAGCACAACCACCTGCCAGCGATGTAGAGCACAAGCCTCAGCCTTGCTACACTTCACAGCTGCAGTCATGGCTGTGGGAGAGAGCCTTGCTGTGTCACTTGGGTTACAGGCTGAAGGATCAAGCCCATGTGCCAGTCATTTCTCAGGGGCGAGGAGAGCCCCCATCTCTGCTCCACAGGGAGTTTAATCTACAGCAAAATTGCTGTTTCCTCCACTGAAAAGTCTCGTTTTTCTTGGACCATCAAAATAAACCAACAGAGAAAAGCGAGGGCATTTCAAAGGGAAGGAAGGACATCTGAGCAGGAAGGAAATGCTGCCTAGTACAATGGGGACCCTGTAAAGAATAGCTTTTTAGTCTCAGCAAACTTATTTTCTCAAGGTAATGAATAGTTAAAGCTTCTTGGAATCAGTCTGACAGGTTGAATAATGCTGGGCTATTAAGATGGAAGCTTCAGGAGAAACAAATGACCCCATGCTAAGCCCCTTTCCAGCTCCAATACCCTCCCATATGTGTGAATATCATTTTTCTGGCTCGGGTGATGTACTAATAGCTGCCAGCAGGTTTTGGCTGGGGATGCCGGTTGTCTAACTGAGGCTGCTCCCTGTCAACAAGTACTGCAATGCGTGCTCCGACTCAAAACTGAAGGTACTGGGTTCTCGGACAAGCCGCCTGCGAAGCTGTCAGCTGCACGCACATGGCGCATCCATCAGTCTGGGGCTGCCCACAGCACATCCCACACACACACGCAGCGCCTGAGAATCCCCGCCCTCCAGCACCCCACAAAGCTGCTACCAAAATGGCAACAGCAACTGCATCCCTGCAAGTGGCAGCCCGAGTGCTGCTGCAGCGATTTGCATCTCTACCTTGTATTCTTCCGAGCCCTGCGAAAGCTGCTTTAGCTGCGAGTCCAGCTGTGTGAATCGGCGGGTTATCCTTTCTATCCGGGCGTGCAAGTCTCTGTACTCATTGTACTCTGCGTTGAAGTCGTTCTTGTAGCTCTGACGCTGCTCCAAACAGGAAATGGCCGCGTATTTTCTAAAGGGAACAGAGATCAGTTAGTCGATACGAAGGCCTCTTCCCAGACAGCTTCCCAGGTTACTATGGTGCCAGAAAGCTGAACCAAGGGTCTCTCGGGCATTTGCCTTCCAAGGCAAAGCTCACTTATTAGAAGTGGAAGCTGACTTGGCTTCCCCTCTCTCATCTCTTCCTTCTTCCACTCGCAGCAAGACGAAAACTTAGGGCACTGATACACGTGACGGACCTCTGCTCCAATGTGTGCTAATTAGCATATGTTGGAGCAGACTCGATTCTGCTGGAGCGTGCTAATTCGCACGCTCCGGGAGCCTCCGTGTCACATGTATTCAGCATCCCTGTGTTTCAAAGTGGCAGTGGGGGTGCTTTAACTAAAGCTCGAACAATCTTTAGTTAAAGCAGCCCTGCCACCATTTTGAAGTGCAGGCCGCTGAATACACGACGCTGTGGGAGCTTTAATTAGAGTGGCTCAGAGCTGCTTTAATTAAAGCACCCCCTCGACCCTGGAGGATGTATAGATGCCCTTAGATTGTTAACTACTCTGCTCCCACAAAAGTCAGAGGGCACACAGAAAAAGCAGGTAAAAACAGACTGCCCTCACTCAACCTGGCATGAGTTCCACAAAGAGGTTCAGACTCAGTACTGCGACTGAAAGCGGGCTAGTGGCATGCACTCTGAACCCCGAGGTGAGCAGACTCTTGCTGCAATGGTTTCAGTATCTGTCAGTCAATGTCCTGCAACATCTAAAGACTAAGAAGTTACAGATCGATGCTCTTCCCAACAAAACATGGGAAAGCAGATTTTCACTTCCCCAGGACACCCAGCACACAGGATCTCCAACACCTTCAGGACTGCTGGTGTTGCTGGGCTGGTGGTAAGCAACTGCACTGCTGCGCACTGAGCATGCTGGTCCCTCTCACTGTTGCCGTCTATACCATGGGATGTGTTTAATCCTTGAAGTCCCTTCTGGCCCAGGCAAGGCTCAGCAAGCGCTTTTGACAACAAGATGTTATTTTAAGGGCAGGTGTCATCACCCGCTGCCCAGAAGGAGGTCCTTGACTTCCAGCATCAGGGAATAGTGAGAAGACCTGCTCTACATCTCGTTTTAAGGCACACATTTGTGAATCTGGACCCATTGTTTTGGCTTTTTCCTCTGTAACTAATTTGCTTTCCAGACTTTAATACAATCAGCAAGCCTAACTGAGTGGTAATTGGCAAGTCTCAGCATGATGGACCGACTGATATACTTACAATAAATAATCAGGCATTTCTGAAGTTAACGTTGGTACAGTAGAGTTATTGCATGTTCCATTTAAGCCTGAAAAATAAAAGCCCAGTCACATCAGTCCCACATCTGACAGGGTCATTCATCAGTCCAGCTTCATAAACCCATTTAACCAAATCCTTGATGCGCACACTGACTGAAGGCAAAGTGTCAGTACTGTGATGGGGCCAAAACCTCAGGACTGCCAACAGCCCCACACAAACCACTACACTGGCAGTGGCCAATTCACCAAGCTGCAGAGACATTTCTGAATTTAACTGGTTTATAAATATCGCTGCGTGCCTGTAAGCAGGGATAACATGCTAATCCCCACACCGGTGAGCTACCAAACATGATTCACAGCGTCCAGATGGGCAGATTAGATAATGGAGCAGGATGTCCGCATCCCCTCCAATCTAGTTCTGTCGCTCATCCCACGGCCCCCTTGGAGATGGGGTGAAGGGATACATGTGACAGTGCCTTGAGGGGTTTCTGATTCCACATGGCGAACTATTCCTGTCACTCATGCAGGTCTGTAGCCTAGGTCAGCTCCAGACAGGGCACACCTGAGCACCCTCCATGCCACGGAGCTGGAATATCAGCAGCCTGTAGACAGGGAGGAGCGGAGAGGACAGAACCCTTGGGGGCTTTGCAGGGGAACAGAATAGTGCACGGCAGCAGGAAAAGTGCACGCTGTTCAACAAGTACACCCAAAGCAGACATCATAGCTTCAATCTAAACCTAGCTTGGAATTACTGTTTCGGGGAGGACACAAGCAGTTTGGAAGGGGACTGGTCCTTTCTCAACTGCGTAACGCAGTGGTTTCCTAAAGCCACAGAACCCAGCCCCCACCATATGAGCTGCTGCAGAGCCAGACAACCCGGCCCAGCAATGGCAGCACACTACCCCTTGGCTGCTCTGCCGTGCCTCCCCATCTCTTTGTGGAACCCCAATGAACTGTCACAGGACCCCAGAGTCCTGAGGAAGCCCCTGGTGCAATGCATGGCCACGCCCAGCTGGAAAGTCAACCTCGGCCCATAAAGCAATGGGGGCAGGTAAGTGGCTCCAAAGACCCAAAACGGGG
>NW_017729018.1:14341590-14365236 GCF_001723915.1 Gavialis gangeticus | reverse complement strand
GAAGGGATGCGGGGCCAAAGGTCCAAAACGGGGGGGGGGGGGTTCTTACTCCTCCACCCAACCTCTTCTTCCAGTGGCTCAGCCAAGCAAGCAGTGCAACTACCCGTGGTCCCGGAACACTGAAGGCACACAAGGGTGGCAGCGTAAGCCCCAAACCAACCCGCATGGCACCAGCAAGCGCTACTCTGAAGCAAGCCCTCCAGGGAATGCAAGGGAGCAGGAAGCCCAGAAGCTCTTCCCAAGGCAAAGCCTGGCCCTGGTTTGGCCCCATGGCTGCCAGAGACTGGAAAGAAAGGAAATCAGCAGCAGGCCCGGGGAAGTGGGTACGAGCCTGGACCCTGCGGCTGGAGACTGGAAACAGTTTGCCCCAAAGTCCTCCCTACTCTGGATCAGGGAAGAAGGTGGTGACTGGGGCCAAGGTCGAGGCAAAGCACCAGGGACAGAGGAAAGCCAGCAGCAAACAACAGCTATCCCGGAGGTTTCTTCTGTCTGGGAGCGCCACCTGCTGCCTGCCGTCAGGGGACCCAAGGCGAGCGCCGCCTCTCCACATCCCAGCGGCAAATGCTCAATCGAAGCATCCTTGACTTTGTTTTGTTCCAGTTTCTTTTAATCCCCAGGCAACTGCACACTGAACCGAGCCACCCTACATGTTTCATCAACGCCGTGCGTGTAGCCAGGCTGTGACAAGGAACTCATGTGAACCACTACGCTGCTGTTACTGCTACTACCCTCCTACTTCACGCTCTGGCTTGGGATTTTTGGCAGTGTCAAGAGCTCAGAAACTGAGAAAAGGACTGGGAATATTTTGCTATTGAGCAAAGAGTGTCAGGAGAACAGTGTGCATATTTTACAGATTTATGCCATGGTCAAGGAGGAAAAAAAAAGTAAAAGGGAGGGTAGATTTGCACCTTTCAGACTATCCAAAGTCGATTTTATCAGAGCGTCTGAGTTCAAGGGCACCCTAGAACCACTCTGGTAGGTGCAGGAGAACAGGAGACCCAGCGGTGCTTTTCACTGGTGTTAAATCGCCTGCTGCTCTCAAGCTCCCTCTTCGCAAGGTGCTCTTCCCTCTAACCAAAATACTTCATTCTACTTGTAAGGACTCAACTGCATTGTCCCAACACCACATGCCCCATCACATTGGTCAGCTGCTTCCAGTTGTAAGAATCTCTACGACTAGCTTTCACTATGGGAACGAAAAGAGTCACTAAGGCGGCCTTGATAATATCAACATAAGCCTGCTGGAACACAGCCTGGCACCCACATAGTCGGAAAAGCACTGTGTCCAAAAGACCTCAGCCATCACCAGCCACCCACCCAGGTGTTAATCAGGCTTTTCATTTACTGAGGAGAAGCGTGACACCATGTGATGTAGATTCCAAAGCAGCACAAGATAAAAGGCTAAAAACAGGAAAAACTGGAATGGTTTTGCTCAGAGCAAGGTGGTTTCCTGATCAAGAGGGAGAGATGGTGGTAGTGTTTCAGCAGTGGTAGTGGGTGCAGCTAGAGGCATGCAAAGTATTCAGAAGACAAACATGCAGCTACAGTCTACATAAGCACTTCTCCTGCCCCCCACACCTTTCAGCAGTGACTTACCTGGGACATCCTGGGGGGCACCGATTAAGCCAGCACTCTTGATTGCTTCACAGTCCTGCTTCTCCTCTTTGCACTTCTCATCACTTTTCTTCTCTTTTCTCTCTTTCTCTTTGTGCTTTTTGGATTTTTTCTTGCTTTTCACGTGCAAGGAGCTAGAGGGGAGTTTGCTGGTTTGGGCACAGTCTGTTGACAAAAGATTCGTCAGTCTGTCAGCTGCCTCAGGGTTCTCACAGTCTCTGCCGTTGTGACTCAGGTCATTGCTGACATCCGAAAGGGGGTCGTGAGGCCGTGGCAGCTCCAACACGGGCAAGTGGGAGCTGGAGCCAGTGGAATCAGCTGCAGCTGATGGCATGGCTGGAGCAGGCGCCTCTTTCCCATTGGAGTTGAGTTTCCCATTGAAAGTGGGCTGAGTTCTGTGGGCCAGGTGTGATATCCTTGACTTCTTGCTAGCTGGTGGATCGATGAACTCCAGGGGCTGGGAGCGTTTCTGAAGACAGAGAAGAACGTTTTGTTTTTGGAGTCTAACAAGAAATCATTTCAGTCCTGGGCATTCAAGGCTCAGCTGCCACGAGGTGGCGCTGCTGCATCAACAACCACACACGTCACTGCAAAGGAAACACAAACACAGCACCCTAGCCAGTCCTTTGCTAACCCCCAGAGACCTCTTAGCCACAGGCCTGCTGTGCAACGAAGCCACCAACCTGTAACCTCTTCTAGTCACTGGAAGCACTTCCCTCAGATGCTGCCTTTGCAACACACCTAGGTGGGAGCCGGGTAAAGGTAGCAGCACCTGCTCAGGAGCCAAGGATATCACTCCCAAATGAGGACAGCTTCCTGCTGCCTTTGGTCACCTGCCGAAGACTCGTAGCTCAGTTGCTTCCCCTTTAAACTGACAATAAAGTTTAAAGGGGAAGAGAAAATCCCCCCCGCCTTGGAAATTAATGATGGGGGCAGCATTATCACAGCCAAACACCACAAGTGCCAACAGCTCAAGTAAAAGACTGAATGCTGCTATGTGCAGGCTGCCATGATCTTTGCTCCCCTCGTGTCTGAGAGCAGGGAGAGGGCAGAGGCTCTGCCCTCGCCAGTTGGGACAGTGACAGATGTGCTGCTCTGGGGAAGGGCTCTGATCTTTGGGGATAAAGCCACAGCTGATGGAGATGGCAGCTGTGCTCTCATCTGCATCGTCTACTTGGTGGCTGTTGCTGGGTTACAGGTCAGCAGTGGAGGGAGAGTTGGGTCAAAGCCAAAAGCTGCAAACGCCGAGCTGACTGCAAGTGGAGAGGCAGCCAGATTATCTGGGGAAGGCCTCAGCACTGCAGCACCCACCCGCACGGCTGCACAAGCCTGAAGCAGGTGATTCACTATCCAGTGGAACACAAGGCATAGTTCTGACTGGTTTCTTTTGGATACTTCTTTCCTTGCTGTCTCAGATTGGACTGCTGTGTTTGCACATGCAATTTGATCCCCCACAGGAAAGTGAGTTTGGAACTGCGATGCCAGTCTGGAGATGGACATCCTTTTTTCTTTAGTTACTCCCAAGGGGACATTGCCTGGTGACAGAAGGTCCCTCTTTCCAAACAGGCACCAGTCAGAAAGGCTGCGGAGAGGAAATGTTTACTCTGCCAGGTACTGGTGGGGCAACAGCACTTCCTGACTGCTTTCAGTAACACAAACACAAGTGGCAGGACCCTGTGGGTGGGAGAGGGCTGAGGTCCTTGCATCTCAGCAAGGGCTGCATGCTTTGGGGCCTGCAAATCCTGATGGATGTAAGAAGCAGAACAAATGAAGAGCTGCTAAGTTCAACCTTACCTCAAGGCCAGCAGAGCCTTCCTCCCCTTACATGCCATGGGCCAAATACATGCACAGGTCTTCTAAAAAAGTTCAGTATGAAACTAAAGCATAGGACAAGACACTTCACTGCTCAGTGCAAAATGTGGCAGCCAAGTAACTGAGCCTCAGACAACCTACCCACAATCCCAGATCTAAATCACTGGAAAAAGCCACTGCCTTAAGAGACACTACAGCTAAATCATACATGGACCAGCACATGGCAGCAAGAGAAAAATAAAGGTGGGCTGTGGCTTGCCTGCTAATCCCTCACTAGTCGCACTGGAACCATTCTGGGTTACGTATTTGCCTGGAGCACATTAGTACCATGGAGAGTAGTACAAGCCACTGTCCACTGATAGGCTGCAATAAATAATTTATTATTCAACAGCCCTGTGTTCAGATGCTAGTCAGTCAGATGTTACTGGCCAATAACTCCTACATATTTCACTTCCTTTTCTTTCCTAATAGATGAAACCGAGAGACAGACCACTGGAGAATGCCAGGTTTTGTATTCAGATTCTTTAAAAAAAAAAAAAAAAAGTCCTGAGTAGAGTTTAATGAATTGACAAGTAGAAGAACTTCAACATCCTCCCACCTTGCTCAGTGAAAAGAATTACTCTCTAGGTACCAGGCAGGCAGCCAAAGAGCAGCAGGTGGGGACTGAGCTTGCTTCCTGGTAAACTTTGGGTTGCATGGTTGATTCCTGGGCTTGATGGAGCAGTGCTTCGCCTCCCAGAAAGCATTTTGTTTCCTTACCTGCTAACAGTCACTGCTACTGATTCTCAGCATGGCTGTCCAGGCAAAGCAGGCCTTACGTATTACACTGGCAGGAGGATGATAAATACCTAGCTTCCCTGGACTACCCTGCAGGGTGCAGAGGTGGTATGCATTTCACTGCTCAACCAAAGCACTGAGGCCAGAACAGATCAAAGGCTGGTTGAGGGATGCCCTAGCAGATGAGCCTTTTGGTTGGTTATCACAGAACACAGCTTATACCTGTTCAGACCACTAGTATAGGAATGGGATGGCACCTGCTTTTTGAGGTAAAAGCAAGGAGGTGACAGCTAAGTTAAGGTGCTCGCCTCACAAGCTATTAAATGCCAGACCCTACTGATAGGGAAGAGGCCAGCTATGGAGAGCAGAGTCTTCCAGCTGATGCAAGAATACAGGTCAGCTCAGACTCCTTTTGCCACAGGGCTTCTACAGGCGAGAAGCTGACGTACTGGTAGCCAAGAGCTACTTCATGACGCAAAGTGCATTCAACAGCTGTCCAGGATTATGGGTAGGAAGGCTCCAGGAGATGCAGGCTCTGGAAACCTGGCAACAGGCTACGTGAGTAAACATGAAGGGGCATATCCTCATCTCCAAGAAGCTGCCCAGATATGCATGCGGTTTTCACAGCTCGGCACACCAGCAACACCCTGCTTTGATCACTGTAATCAGACCGCAGCAGCCCAAGGTCTGAACACCACTTTGTTCTGCTTGGGAGCTGCTCATTACTGCTCAGCTCCAAACAGCTATGGGTAACGAGTGGAGTAAGCACTCTCATCTCATCGACTCCCAACAGAAGTTAGCCGAGTGTCAGAAGGCAGGCTATGCACCACCCCCTCCCCCTGATGCTGAACAACTTGACCAGGGTCTAGAGCCAGTGCCCAGCTTAGTGCTAGATGCTAAGGTTCTCTCTCGCCCAAAGCCCGTCCTGCACGTACCGATCCCAGCGGTTTGCCACCCACCTGCGGTGGCGACGCAGAGTTTGCGTGGTCTTTTGGCGGACTAAGGGAAGAAGCATCTGCTGGAAGGCTGCTGCTGTTCTGGGGCTGACAGTGTTTCCTGAAAGACAGAAGTTAAGAGGGGTTCATATCCTGTGCACAAGATGCAAGCATGCCCCAGCAGCAGCAAGTTATACAAAGCAATCTGAGCCCAGAATAAGTTCCTGACCACTGGACCTCCAGTGGAGCTTCAGCACAAGTGTGGCTGCAGGCATGCAGGACACAGGGATGTGGCACTTTCTGCTTGGCTCACTACAGCTCTTTGTACCCAACTAAGCAAGCAGTGACAGTGCCTGTAGAAAGAAGACCTCCTCACCTGAGGCAAAGCTGTTCCACTCACCCCAAGCCAGGGAAAAAAAAAAAAAAGGTGGGGGCAGGGTGCCAAGAGAACATGGCCTCTCCACAGGGAAAAAAGGTCAAGATGCATAAAACCTACAATGCTAAATAGTGGCAAGGCGATCTCTTGCCTGCTTTCCCATGACTGTGCAAGTCATCAGGAGGAGAAGAAAAAGCTCCGTGTGATACCTGCAAGCATGTCAGGTAGGGACACTCGCTGCTTCATCATCTGAGGTCAGTCTGGATTCCATGATAGAAAGAGGACTTATTTGTGCTATTCTCTTAACTGTACATTTCTGCCTGGCTTCCCCGGTGGCCAGACACAAGTAATATCACAAGCAAGTGCTCCACCTTACACAACAGAAATCAGTCTGTGAACAAGTTACCTAAAAAAAAATTCAACACCTACAGAGTATTCAAGCTTGTGCTTAGAGGCCAAATCATCATCTGAAGAATTAGTTTCAGTTCAAATAGGTTATCAATGGTCCTTCACACTTCTAAGGTGAAGTCCACCTTAAAGAAGCTATTCAGTAAAGCAGACACTCAGCAGGTCTCTGCTTTGAAGGTGGTGGGAGGAGGTAGGAAATATATCATCTCCATCCAATTAGACTGCCTCCATGAGCTTTCCTGCATACTGCTTAACACCGTGCAGACTTATGACTCAGTACTAGCCTCCACCTCCCAGACAATCCCTCCCTGCAACAAAAATGTCTTTACCAAAACCAAACCCAACACCTGCAGCTCGAGCACTGAGCTTTCGTTAACCTTGTCCACATGTCTCCAGGCTCTCTGGTTTCCATGAAGCTCTTCAGCTCCTGCAGTAAGTTTCAGGGAACATTAACTTTGCCCTACTTTCCCTGTATGATCCAGAGAACCCATGTCTTAGTCACTCAGGAAATAAACTTGACTGTTGAGTCAAGCTTCACTGTACAGAAATTAACCCTGAAGAGGCTTTTTAAAACATGGTTTTCATGTACAGGTTCTGCAGCCCTCTCTCTCATGGGTACTAAGGTCTGATGCAGAAGCAAGAGCTCAACTCGATCGCAGCACAGTTAAATTATCTCTCTCCTTTCCTTAATGTTTACAAATTGGGAGGACTATTACAGATGCAGCTGTTAAAACTCCAGAGAAACTTGTTTCTTTACCTAACTTGAACCTCTGACCACACTTAAGCAACACTTTAGATATGGACGCTCACTAAACTCACATTTGCTTCATTTTAAAGAGACTTTAATTTTAAAAAGCAGTAATTTCAACCCAAACACAACCACATCTCAGATGTGAATGGATCATCTCAGTCACGTGACAGTTCCTTGTACAACTATGAAGGAAGTCCAGGACACTGTGGCTTGCTGCAAACTGTGCAACTTTCTCTGGAAGTCAGCTTCTCACTGAGCAGCTCAATACATTTGATATCGCTGTGTAAGCAAGTTAAGAGAAGCACTCCGACCCCGGGCTTCTCCAAAGTTTACCAAGGGGCAGAGCCGCAACAGAGTCCCTGTCAACACTCAGAAAAGAATTGACTATAATGTGGAAGGAAGGCTGGAAAAAGTGAATCAACCCAGCAACTATAACCTTAAAGAAATTCTTGATCCATCCAGAGTGGAGACCGAGTATGAAAACCAGAGAGTTGGACTGCTGCAAAAGGACATTAACAACTGGGATCAAGCAGCCCCAGAGGCAACCATGGCACACTCTGTAAAGCCTTACATCTGGTGCCTGTGCCCTTTGTGAGTGTTTTTCTACCGGCTTCAACCCTACATGTTTTTTCCATTTTGTAGCCTCATTACCTGCATTGGCTGTGCAGGTCTTTGTTTGTACAGTTGAATACATCCTTTCCAGGGTTTATTTTTAGATCTCTGCATAACTGAATGCCACAGTTTGAGAAAAGGCAGTAAACACTGCTTTGAGACTAGGAAGAATCAACTTTTTTGAAAGCAAACTGTGTGGATAGTTGTAATTTTCCATTCAATTACAATTCAGCATCAGGGATGTTTAAATGAGTTACAACATACCCATTTGAGTTTTCCTAAGTATGCCAAAGAACATTTAGTGTTAGACTTTGTTAAACCAAAGTCTCATCTTCAAGCCAATTGTGCTTTCAAATCATGGAAACTGTTCCAACAAGAAGAGTTCTATTTTATGCTAGACACATTCGCAATACAATAAGCCTCCAAAGAAGTCAAAGCCAACCTGGGTAACAAAAACAATAATTAAATACATGGAGAAGCCAGAAGGGGGGTACGCAAGCACTAGGGCAGGGCAGGATCACAGGCCAGAGGTGGAAGAAGGATGTCTTTTTAACTCCTACCTGCTAGCACCTCCAAGCTTTACCTAGGCAAAAACTCAAAGGCTCACAAAAGCAGATGGGAAACAAAAGAGGTAGCAAGGATGGCTTCTAAAGGCTGCTATCAGATAGGGACATGCCTACAGGTTGGAGACATCTATCCAAACTGACTCCTGGCAACAGAGACTAGACAGATGGACAGAAAGGCCACTGCTGTGAGGTGTGGGGTACTCTGTGAAGGGCTGCACTGCCTTGCTAGCTATAATCTTCACCCACACAGTTCATATCATGACCGAACCTCAGCCCTTTTAGCCTGAGGGCGATTCCGACACCTGTGTGACCTATAGCACAGCAACACACAAGGGATGCTGTTAACAGCACTAAATCTATCAAAATGATGCTTGAGAAATCAGTGTTGAGACCACTGAAGCATCTGAACATAGACAAGGCCCAGGAAGAGAAAAACCAGGAGCTGCCCACTAGCGAGAGAGGAACAGCTATCTGCAGAGTGGAAAACCGGCCATTGAGCAGCATGTTGAGAACGCGGCTGCTGAGCCGATGTGGGGAAACAAGGGTGGAAACTACAGGCACATTGTGCAAGATCCAGTGGCCTACATCATCAGCCTGTGCAGCTGACTCCATCAGGGCTACACAGACCAGTACCAGCTGCACTGGTTCAGCACGTACATGACAAACAACTCAGGGACGCAGGCAGCAGGAAACAGCAGAGAGCGTGGGGGAATTTACCGAACAAGTATCCTCTTCAGTAACTGTTGATCTCCTTCGGAGTAGCCAGGCCAGTCCTTCTGCACCTCTCTGTACATGCAGTCTTTCAATGTAAAAGTGCTGTCCTTGGCACTCAGATTTGCCACCTAAAATGGAAAAGTAATTTGCAGGACACATTAAGATTTGGTTCTCACAGTTTACAAGAAATCCAAGAAAGACTTAACAAAAACTGCAGCTGATGTAGCACAAGGCAGAGTAACCAGCGCCAGCAAGCACCATGTTGAATACCGGCTTCCACAGTCTTCACCAAAACGTGCCTTCCCTTTTTTACATGGGTGGCAGGACAGTAGTGGAATATTCACTTACAAAGCACACATCAAATTATGGATATACAGGTGCAACACTGGGGTCCAAGTTGAACAGTCATTTGTCATTTTTAATGTCTAATCATTGACACTAAATGCTCAGAGAAGCACTGGGAAGCAACCTTCCCTCCAGGAATGGGCAGACAATTTATCAAACTGCCCAACACCCAAGATGACGCAGCTGATACCAAAGCTGTGAGGGTCTAAGTAGTTAAGTGCCGCCACAAGACAGACAGTACCTGGCTGGCAGAGAAACAGAGTTAAAACTAAAGATGCAATATTCCTGCAGGGCAGTGAAGAGAATGCTTTCCTAGTACTCTGTGAGAACCCCAATACGTCTGCATGGGGCACGGTTAAACACAGCAGAACAACCTGCTTGCTCCCATCAGAGAAGAAAGAAACCAGTTCATATCCAATCAGAAAGATGGTAAAACAGAGCCTTGTACTCCTAAGCTCTACAAAGCGACCCCTCATCTCACCAAATGCAGCACATGGGCCTAGGAGGCTTTTTATCCATTTTGTCAAATCCTTCCACATAGATTTCTTTCATTCAGAGGCAGTATTTGGGGCCTGACATGAGACCCTGCTGGGACAAGAAACAAGCCAGGATGGGGACAACTTAGAGCTGCCCATCAGCTTGGTCTTTCAATAATTTTAGACTGAAAATCGGGCTGAGAGTTGCAGTTGACAGCTCATCTGGAGGAAGGAAGGTTAATACAAAATTAGTAACTCCTCCGTGTTGGGGGAACAAGCCTTTGGAACGGAGCAGCAGCAGTTTGCAAAGCACCTGCACAGCATCACAGCCTCTTCATGTGCATCACACGCGTTTGCAGAAAGGGAAACGGAGGTGCCAACACAAAGTGACTTGCCCGAGGTCACACTGGAAGCTGGCAGCGCTGGGACTGGAATATCAAATCTCACAAGCTCAGACCCTACTCTGTCGTCAACTGCACTTGAAATTGGAAGCAGCTCTCTCGTTTAGTCAGTGGACACACTATTTGTCTGGCTGCAGCTTCACTGCTTACCCAGGGCTGCAATGGCTGTGTTTTAGGTGGTGTTTGTGCAATGTAAGACTCCCTGACAACAATGTTTGGAAGTGTGCTACTATATCATCCATGCACACTAAGTAAGGCATCCTCATAAAAACAAAGTAAAGGAGGAGCAGGAAATATACTATCTATCTAACAGGAAACACCATGTCACAATCTCATGTGTATTTGCTTCATCACAGCTGAATGTGGCCTAATGTTTTAAGCCACCGTTAATTTACAAGAAAAAGGGTTCCAGGCAGCTAAATGCTGCGAAGCATTCCAGATACGAGAGATAAAAGCACGCAGTTATCAGCTTACATGACCAACACTTTGTTTTTCCTTTCGGTTCTGTCACCGTTCCAAAACCCTAAGCCAGCCAAGATGAACTTGAGTTCTGTTGTACATTTAAGCTACCCAGTAAACATACCCAATATGAAAAATAAACCAAAGAATTTCAGCTTAAGAAAAAGCCTTCCTGATTAGGAACCAAGTTTTTTTTCTTTCCTAATGCATCTTCAATGTGCCAGACGCTGTAAAGAAGGGCTTACAATAGAGGCAAAACAGCTTCTCAGGACTGTCTGAACAACTTTGCACTCCAGCCAGACCTAGGTACGTAGCAACTGTGGGGGCCTGGGCACTCCCCAACCTCCAAAGTGGTGTCTTCTCAGAAAATGAGACTGTTAGTCCAAAAAGCAGAAGTCTGGTCTGGAAATATGGAGCACAAAGGAAGTGGCAGCTGGGCACACTTGGGCAAGGCAGGGAGCAGTTGCTATATGAGAAAAGACTAGAAAGGCTAGGATTCTGTAGTTTGGAAAAGAGGAGGCTGAAGGAGGATATGATGGAGGTCTGTAACACCATGAAGGGTGCAGACCAAGTGAACAGGGAACTGCTGCTCACAAAGTCCCAGAAGACTAGACCTCAGGGACACCCACTGAAATGAGTACAAGACAGGTTTAAAGCAAGAGAAAGTAGTTTTTCAATGCAATGCCTAGTTAACATGTGGAATTCACTGCCACACGAGGTGGCAAAGACAGAGAGCATTGCCAGGTTTAGCAAGGGACTAGCCACATTCACGGATGACAGATCTATATTTGGAGGCGTTTCCCCTGGCATCTCTAAACCGATGGTGGTGGGTGCCAGGGAAGGTCGTGAATAGGGGATAGACCACTCCACTGAGTGCTCTCTTTCACTGTCAGAGACAGGATACTGGGCTAGATGGACCATGGGCCTGACCCAATCTGGCTCTTCTTATGCAAGGCATTTCAACACAGCCAGTATTTGGTAGCTCATCAGTATTTGCAGGTGGTGCTGAGCAGGGACAGTTTTACAAGTAGTGTTTCCAAATAACCCAGCTACAGTATTCGCTCAGTCATGATGCTGATGGTGCTGTGACTAGAGAAGACAGCAATCTGGTAGAGGTTTGTGACTATTCATAACACAGGATTTCCATGCAGAGATTTTGCAGCAGTCAGAAATGCAGGGGTTCCTAGCACTGTTCTTAAAAAAAATTGAAAAAAAAAGGTCTAGTGGATTAATAACCAGGGCAGGGACTGTCACAGAGTGATTAACCAATTTAGCTAACAATTCGTGGTGTGTCCCCGGGCAAGCCACTTCCCCTCTTTGCCTCAACCTGGTAATGACAAGACATGAAGAGGTGTGCTGAAGGGTGGTGAACATATGAGGTGCTTTGAACAGGTAAATGCTATGCAAGTCCTAAACGCATTTCCTGCAACTCTCCAAACAGTGCATTCACGAAGTGAAAATGCCAGGAGTTACTGAACTGATGCAATAGGAAGACAGCTTTGACGTCCATCACACAGGAACAAGCTTAGCAAGAAGCTGCCCGATCTTCACGGCTCAATGCTTAAATACAATTCCTTTATGATGAAAGCATGACTCGAGAGCAGCCCAGGGACCCTGAGTGTGGAGGATAGTTTTCCCCACTTTTTATGGAAAATAGTGCATGTGCTTATTATATATGGTATATCTTTATGCATGTACAACAAGAAATAAAATGGAGACGGTTCAGTGGTTACAACTATTCAAACTCAAAGGCTCTTCAGTGTTTACCACAAAGCCATAAAAGCAAGATGTCACAGTTTGGGACTGAGTGTCTTAGTCACTGCAGTGCAGTTTGAAGTGTGCAAGCAACAGGAACTACTTGTAAATCTGGCCTTATCTGGTGGACTGAATTAGTACAGATTAGTTACAAACACTTAAAATTGAAAATGCTGAGGGACTTCTGCTGTGTGCCTAGCAAATAACAGTGACTTATGCCTTATCTAGTCAGTCAGCTCCTACTGGGCATACTCATTAAAGAAAATTAAGCTACAGCTTATCAGCTGGATAGACTAAGTATGTGCTAAGAGTAAAAGTCTGTCCACATAAATGACACCATATCTGTCTTTGCAAGTCAGGCAACTATCTAGGTAGGAGACAAACCTGTTGCAGGAAGCTGTCCAGCAAATCCTTGTCCTGCTGGGAAAGTCCATCCTTCTGCAATCTGAGAATAAGTTCAGGTTTCTTATAGGGCTTTAGTGCCAGTAAGTGCATAACCCTATCTCTGAAGGGTCTCTGAGAAATCGCACTATTGCCTCTCTTTATTGCACTGGCAAGGTTGATTGGTGTTGGACGCTTCCTTGAGGGAACAGCATCGGACGCTCCTGGTGCAGGTTTACGCACCTGAACCTTCTTGCCTAAAATAAGATGAAAACTCAGTGAACTGCAGGAGTCACCTTGGCAAACGCTGGACTTCACGACATGCATTTTGTACATAACAGCACAGAGCCCTGGCAGGCAGCAACAAAGGACAAACATACACCACCTAGGACAGATACTCTGCAAAGTGGAAGAAGATTCAAGTTAGCCTTGGAGAAAGTAACAGGGAATTTAAAACCCCAGCACCCCACGCTGCAAACCTGGCTATTCTTGGCTTTAAGCCGCAGACTATATCTGGATCCTCTGCGTTTATCACAATTTTACGCATCTCTAGTCAGCGTAGCCAAATGTTTCCCGTGACAAGGAATGTGGAGAGAGCTGCAGCAGTGGCGAGAGCAAACTGGTCAACGGGAGGCTCCCTGGCTGCTGATCTCAGCTAAACCGCTTCTCCCGCAGATGTTTCTGCTTTTAGAACAATAGAAACTTTATGGGTCTGGCTCCCCCCTCCTCCCACCCAACAAGTCTGAGGACAGGAATGGGGGCCAACACTAATACACTTGTCTATTCATCCACCAAAATGATCATTTTAATGTAAGAGTTGTTTCTATTTTTAAGTAGTAATGGTTTCATTCTCTTCATGTGTACGCGCACACATTGGAGAATGGCTAAAAGGTTTTAAAAGGGTCAGTTCAAGTCCCTAAAGACAGCTTTCTCAATTCCATTTTAGGAGTTTTGCTTTTATTTATTTCCTTTTACTTATATGCAAATAGATTATTTGTTCCAGCTACCACTTAAAGCCGGAACTTATCTTTTCACTGGAGGTCCCTTGGAAGTGATGTGGAAGCTATGCTGCAATCACTTGCCAGAAGAACAAGCATTTCTCCTGCTAAAAAAAAAAAAAGACTGTTCCTTTATCCAAATGAAGGGATAGCTTTCAATAAAGAGCCAGATTCCTGCACTAATCTGAATAGGCTTCCGCGATACAGAATATTCCAAAGAGTAATGCAGGTGGGGTAACCAGTACCACCAAACCTTCTTTTATTTCTCAGAACAGCAATAGATATTTCACATATCACCATTTTAGAAGCAGACACAGCCATCTCACTTAAAAAACCCTCACCTTAAATTATACTGGCACAAGCAAATTCCAGGCATTTGCTGCCAGAATTTCTGGAGCTCTCACTTCAGCTTAGCAGTACTCCGCTCTTTGGAAGCCGTATTTTCAACTGAGTCATCTAAAAAGACGCTGGTGCCTGTGTGCGATGTTTGTTTATTCTACCAAAATGCTGGTTGCATAATTTTAAGTCACCATTTCCTGGGATCCGATTACAAGTTTGATGCAAATAAGTGAGGTTTTTTGATTTGTGATGTTGAGAGACGTCATGAGAACAGGCTTGTGAGGTTTCAGACTTTCTTTGTTTTTTGTCCAAGTCAGGAGCACCAAAAAGCACCCACCATTTTTGTGGCATTTCATTTTATGGCTGGAACCAAGAGGTTTAGAGCTGCATACCCAGACTGCGAGTTAAATCAAAGCACCCAGAGGCTCAGAAAGGTACGTTCAAGAGTTAGGCTACCGTACCAAACTGCACTGGCTCATCACAAATTTTCATGCTTAATGCTGAATGCCTTTCACTTCCCAGCTATTATTGTTTGAGTGGATACCACACATTACTACAACTAAACATGTATGCAGAAGTGCCACCTCCATTTTTTAGCTAAGCATTAAGAAGCCTGTCTTCTCTCCAGCCAGTGAGTTGCATGCTGGTGGTTCCCGCAGGCCTGATGCACAGGGTATCTATAACCCTGAGCTGGGAAGCAAGACCACCAACCTGCTCTCCTCCTACTTGCACTCCCCTGTCTACCCCACACACACCTGACAGGCTGCCATCATCTCACTGTGCCACCCCTTGCATGGCTGCACCCTCATTTGAATCAAGGGGAAAAGGTTTTGGTAGGAACATTTGAGAATCAAAGCTTTATTCTCACTTGCTTTCTTGGAATCTGCTCTCTCACTGGCCCAACAACTTAAGCTACTTACTGCAATGCTTTCAAATACTAAAAGCTAAACAAAACGATTCTCTACTGTACAGGAAATCAATGCATTTCCTTCCTGATTATGATCTTGCATCTCAGCTTTGAGCGCCTGGCTCGTGAAACAATGAGTCGGGCAATTCTATGTTCTGCAACTCACCATTCTCTTCGCAGACATCCTGCGAGGAGCCGAGTCACTGGAGCACATGAACCATGAGAAAAGCCAGAGGCCCCATGGCAAGGCCTGTTTCTGCATCACCCCAGTTCTACCAGATTTTGACAATGGACACGTCTGCAAGGATATGAGGCCCTGGCAAGCAACTCCAAGCCTCGGCGTAGAGCCAAACATGGGCCCCGCATTGTTTTGTTCCCCAGTTAAGCTTCTGCCCTCAGTTTTCAGGACAGAATGGTTCCTTCACGGGCTACAGGAGGTATCAAGAGCTTGATCCCTTTGAATGAACCTGAACACATCCTCCCATGACA
The DNA here is from genome assembly GCF_001723915.1 of Gavialis gangeticus. Classification (NCBI taxonomy): domain Eukaryota; kingdom Metazoa; phylum Chordata; order Crocodylia; family Gavialidae; genus Gavialis; species Gavialis gangeticus. The sequence goes on along the minus strand of NW_017729018.1, from coordinate 14,350,121 downwards.
TTTCATGGTTCTCCTATAAAGTGTTCCCAGGAGCTGGAAGAGCACTCATGGTTCATATTCATATGCTTGGGTTTGCTAGCCAGCAGCTTGCCAAGAAACACTGGTGAAGCAGTGCAGCAATTTGCTCCCAGGGTCACTGAACAACAGAAATAAGGCATGGGCTATAAAAATTCTCAGCAAGCAAACTGCACAGTCGTCTGCTGCCACATAGGAGCAACAGGACTCCCAGTATCTGGTGGGTAACGCTTCTACATTCAGCATCTTTGCCTCTGAAAAGTCACTCCCAGTAAACTAGTGTGAAGGTACCAGAGCTGCATACACCACCACCTGCTGCTGCTGAACAGGAAAGGACTTGAGGAGATACAGGCATTTGCTTTCACACCACTTGCAGCATCCAGCCAGGAACAGACAACACATCAACATCCCATCTGCAGGCAAAAACCAAGCGCGGCACTTTTAATCAAGGTGCTTCTTACCCACGTATCGCCCTCCAGGTTTAATGACTATTGCACTTCGGCTGCGAGTTTCCTCCTCAGCTTGTGCCATGCTCTCCTTTGCCTTCTGGTAGGAGTCATCAGTAGCGCACACAGTGATTTTATCCTGTATGCTTCCAAGACAGTCCAGCTGGATATTCCCACTGCTGCAAAAGAAGTGTGATACCAGATGCTATCAAGATTGAAAACAGACACACTTTTGTCGTCTTGTATGTGGTATCAAGTACCTGAAGCAGTTGTGCAGATACAAAGTCTTTTGTCCAGTAAATAAATTGATATATTCCATAGAACTACATTAACACCAGCAGATTCTCCGCACATGCAGAGAAGTTTGACAATGAGAGCTGTTGAGCGAGCATTTCCCTCAGCCAGTTGATAAAGAAATAATTGCACTCACATGGCTCCACTATCCACCTGAGCAGCTCAGAATACCTAACGAACAGCACGACTAATATTCCTGGAAGGTATTAACTCCATTTTCTGTGCTGAAAGTGAGGTTTAGAGAGGTTCAGTGACCTAAGCATGCTCTCTCAGAAAGGCTGCAGCAGATCTGGGAACAAGCCCAGCTTTCTGAGCACCATGTCCCAAGTGCCCTACCCATGAGACCATCCTTCTGCACTTGGCATTTCAGCAAAATATATTCAAGGGCAAACTTGCTTCTCTAGGAGCTAATGAGCAAAAGCTGAGTTACTGGTGTAGCCGAGGGGAGTGACAAAACAAAGTTCACTGCCACTATCTTGAAGGTTTTTAAGGCCCGGCTCAAAGCCCTGGTTGGGATGATGTAGTTGGGGCTGGTCCTGCTTTGAGCAGGGGGTTGGACTAGATGCAACTTCCTGAGGTCCCTTCAACCCTCATTTTTTATGATTCTCTTTATTTGCAAGTGCTTGAATTCTTTCCGGCTACTTTTTCCTATCACTTGGCAATACCAATAAAAGTCTCTCTCTCTAGCATTTTAATGCTACAAATCTGGTGGGAAGCAACAGGGAGGGAAGAGGATGCTGTATCCCAGATGCTTAGAGATACTTGGCTCTTGCAATCAACATAACAGTGATCTGTCAGTCAGACTTGCTATTTACTCATTGCTCGGTGCCTAGCCCCATTTCCAAGATGTCTGTCTGCAAAGGTTTTTTTCCAACTGTGCACCTGCCTGTCCTGAAGGCAGAGCCCTCCTTCATCTACGTTGCTCAGGGGGCAGGGGCATGTTATTACTCCTCTCAGACTTTTTAAACTGCTTTTAGTCTGGGTGTGCCCCCAAAAGGGGATGGGGTTGGCTCTGGTCAAGTGTTCTTGCAGAGAATTTCAACAGATGGGCCCCAGACATGAGACGTCTCAACAGCAGGCTGTCGCCCATAGCAGCCACCAGGATTTTTACAGCTGACTTCAGCAGAGCAGAGACAGGGCAGCCCTGCGAGGTCCTGTAAATTCCACCTGAAAGTTTCTGGTGAAACTATTTAAACCAAATTGTACGGCTGCCCATGCTTGCAGCAAAACTGTGAGAGTGATATGGCTTGAGGGTTCGCGCAGGGAGGATCACAGGCAGCGGCTTCTGAAACAAAGTTGGGGACAGCTATAAGGATTATTCAGTGGACATGTGTCAGCCTTTGGGACTACTGATTCATGTCAAGCGGGATCAGGAACAGCTGGCTTTGTCTAAAGCTCCTGCACTGCTGCTGCTGACTTGCTGTGATGGCAGCAAAACAGAAGAATTAACCTGACTAATGATCACCAGCACTGTAGCAGCCATGTTTTCTAAACCTTCCCCAAGGAAAGCTGGTCAGTGTGGTGGTTAAAACACAGCCAGCCAGCCTGTGCTAGCACCTCCACTGACGCTGCGGCTGGAACAGCAGTGACTGCAGAAAGCTTCAGGGAAAGGAGTCCATGGACACAGGCTGTAGAGCAACAAAAAAGCTTCCAGGATATGAAGTTGGGTATGACCTAAACATACAAACCATGACAGCCAGAGAAATGATGTTGGGTGGCAGAGAAGTTCTTCTGTGGATGTTTCCTCATATACCCGCTTGATTTCCCTAAGTAAAAGCCTCTTTGAAAAAGGCAAATATCATTTAGGGCATACTTACACTTCCCCTTAGTCCTCATAGGAGTAAAGACTTCATTTTAATGACAGGCTTGTGGGCAGGACAAGGTAAAAGGAGACAGCTCCTCCTCACCTGGGGTAGTACTCACCTGGATACATACTGCTGGATACAGTCAAAGCTCCCCTGGGGGCTGTCCTTGCCAATATTTGAAAGGTAAAACGTAAACGTTCGCACTTCTGTTGGGCAGTCAGGCCTGGGAATCGTGATGTGCTGTTTGGAAGAAAAGTACTAGTTAGCTGGATTGTGCACAGCCATACACTTCTTTCGTTAGCCACTCTGCAAGCCACTAAGCAAGAACAAACCCTGGGAATTGCTGCAGAGGAAGGCAGAATCATTCCAACCAAGAGGAGCATTTTGGCAGCATCTTCATGTCCTTAGCTGTTGCTTCTCTGAATTCCTTTTTCCAACTACCTATTTTTTTCAGCTCTGCAGTACTAGGAAAAGATTAAGTCTTGCCTTGATCACAAGAGGCTTAGGAACATTATTATATATATATGCCTGTTTGCTACACGTACAGTAGGGTTTAGTGCGAAGGACAAAAGCATATGGAAATTTGCTAGTAAATTAAATCTAAGGTAGCAGTTGGCTCTTTAAATTCTGGTTTACCATAGCAAGCAGCAATATAAACACGTTTAAGGAAGGTATTTCGAGAGGGACGCTTCCTGAAGATCCTACCCTGTCAGCACATCTGCACTAGAAAATGTTGCCAACACGGCTGCGTTGGTAAAAGCCCCAACGCAGCAGCAATTCTGAATCAATGTCACCGCATCAAATACTTCAATAGGGTACGCCAGATAGCATTTTGCTTGGTGTTAGCCCTTATGCCTGGCAGAATGGTGTCTGAACTAGAAGCAGGAGGGCCTGCAGATGCTGAGCAGAGTGGCACGTCTGAACCCCTGCCCCTCTCAGGAGGCTGCACCCTGGGCACTGCCATTCAGCTCGTCAGGTCCTGCTTTTTGGAGAGTGCATGAAAGGCATGGGCTCCCTGAACCTCGCTGCTGAAACTGGGCTTCTGAGCAGCCAAGAGTGCAAGACACACAGGGTGGGAAGGGAAACCAGGGGGACATGGCTCTGTTCCCAGTGACGAGGGGACAGTCCTGCTTCTAGGACCATTTGTGCACTTTATGTTAGACAGTTACTGGCTAAAAAGCAGAAGTAACCCCAAGAGCAAGAAATGGGAATGTCTGCCAAGCCCGAGCATGCAAAAAAGAGCCAGGACTTTTGCTTTCCTTCCTGTTCAGGGAGCTTTAGGCTGTGCTTTGGTTGTATTTGCACACTTTGCATCTGTGGAAGACTAGAGGCATTTAAAGGAAAAAAAGTCCCTTTATTTAGGAGCTGGGACTCGAGCAAAATTAAGTATACCTAAAAAGTGCCAAAAAAATTCAACTGCATGCCCAAGTGGCCTGGCCCTTGAGAGAGATCCTCACTTTAAACAACACTGCCCACTTCTCAGAGGACAGAGAAAACCAGGAAGACTGAACAAACACATGCAAAGCCACATGCCCACAGAAGTGAAAGACAGACAAAGGAAATGGGAGTGAAGAGAGACAACAGGTCAAAAAGAAAGCTGCACCTGTGCCAGAGCACGAGTACGAGGCAATGCCCACCTGCCCATCACGAGCAGAGGGGAGAGCAGTGCTGGTCAGCTGCCCACCCACACACGCTCCCTCCCGCTCAAAGCAGGCGTGCTAGTATCCCCTGTACGTTGAATTGAAAGCATTCAGGCCAGGGTTCTTTAAAAGTCGTGAGCCAGCACCAGACATGGTGCAATGCAAGTCACTGGGCATCATGACTGTTCTCTTTTAAGAGGTTATAATTCCCTAATGAGATTTCAGAGCTCACATTGGAGCGTGACCCTGCTGCTATATGAAATATTTAATCGCATATTAAGCATGCTTTGCAGACAGCTGTATGCACATCTCCAGTACCAGCCTCCTTCTGTTCATTTCCTCACTGGTAAGAGTCATAGGTTAGTCCCACTTTCCTAGCACATTCATTTTTAAATAAAAAAAACCTGCTGCTCGGCCCTTTCTTGTGGCTGTTCAGGACCCAACATGGAGTGGGCCTCTGGGCCCTCCTCCCAGGTATGAGTGCTGGATCAGAGAGGGAAGCCACAGAGGAATGAAAGGACTCTCCTTCCTTGGAGGTTTTGAAGACCTGGCTGGACAAAGCCTTGGCTGGGGTGATCTAGTTGGGGCTGGTCCTGCTTGGAGTAGGGGGGTGGACTAGATGTGACCTTCTGAGGTCCCTTCCAGCCCTCATTTCCTCTGATTCTTTGAATAAGTATGGCTGTCAAAGTGAGCTACTGTTCCAGCCCGTATCACCACACGCGCACACAACGCATACATTTTACATCTATCCTGTGCCCAACTGACAGCTATTTATGGCACATAGTGCTCTATTTTATAATGGCTTGAAGACTTTCCTGGTAGAAGACGCCAAAAGAAAGGAACTCTGAAGTGTTCCAACTGCCCAGGAACATAATTAGAAGTAAGGCACAATATGCACAAAGGTCAATTTTCAGAACAGGCAGGAAACGCTTTAGGAAGCAGGGTTTGACCACGTAAGTGCAGCATTCTCCATTCATTCCTCCCCAAGCATGGGTCAATGCGTCTGTCCCTCATTCCTAAAACTAGGTTTCCTCATTTCACAATAGCAGGTAAACTGGAAACTCGACTTCACACACACAAAACAGCTGAGCTACCAGGTCAGAGAGTTGGCAACTGGCTTCAAATGCACTAGTTCTCGTGTGGACGTGTTCCAACTATCAGTAGGAAGACACAGATCAACTCCTGCACCTCAGCATCTGTAGTAGGAGCCTTGGCCTTCTAGCTCATCTCCATTTGCCCATCTGTAAAACAGGTATAATTCTGACCTACTCTACAAATGAGCTGAGGATGTTTAAAGATGCAAACTGCAAACGAAGGGCTCAGGATTAGTCCTTTCTACAGTTTGTTTCCTCTTTCTATATGACTAACTCAATGCTAGGTGAATGGGTGAACAAGCATCTTCACAGAAAAGACTTATCAAATCACTCTGTCCAAGCAGAATTGCTCCTTATATAGCACATTTCCTAGTGTTTTGTCCAACATGCTAGTACCAGAACACAAATTAAACGACCTAATGCAATTTCTTACACTAGACTCCTGGAGTGCCGGGTTTGGGCACTTTTGTAGAATCTCGGTGACCGTTACAAAGCTGGCTTCCTCAAGGGACACACTGAGACAGAAGTGACAAAGTCTGCAATTAATAGTGATGTTAAGATCTGCCTCTTTCAGTACTGAAAAGCAACCTAGGCAAATCGACAGCATCTAGGAATTATTTTTAGATAAGGCAGAAGGCCTCTGACCACCCAGTGGTACAGGCTTCAATGCAGCCCCCTTGCTGGTGTCCCGTAAGTGCTATGCCACATAACCACTGATGCTCAAAAATAGCCCATTCACAGATGTGACTTTTGTTCTCTATTATAAGCAATCGTTCGAAACACACTACACAGATGAACGGGAGTTTCAGCTTCACGCACTTGTGCCAATGCAAGCCCATGCCAAGAAGTGGGGCAACAATGGCACGTTTCCAGTGAAACTTCTGCTCACGCTTTTGTCAGATATGACGCTTTGATGCAACTTAAGGAAACTTCAGGTTTTAAATAATCTGAACTAGTTTCTTAACCCTATTTCTCTACCCTGGCTGGTCTTCCTCATTAGCACCTGCAAATCTGACCCAGCCGTACGCCTTCCTGAAACAGAAAGGGCTTGAGCCATTCTGGTTCACTTCGGCCTGCATCACCTGCTCCATTTCAAAAGCTAAACTACTGAAATATTTAAATATTAACTGTCACCCCATGTATTACTATGGCCATGCTGACAAAGTCAGCCACAAGACAGTGACGTGACTCCTTGCTGGGAAAGTCGGTCACAAAATGGTGCTTGTTAGGCGGGGCACATCCCACAAACCAGGATCATGCATAGTTTGTGATGAAAAGAAATCAGGCCTCTCAAAGCTTTTGACTCCAAATGTAACCCTGAAGAGGGATCCTATGTGGAAGATCTCGCCTTCTGGGGTGTTAACCTAGCAGCAGTCACATTTTAGGGTAAAAAGTTGGACAGTCTCCTTTGCGTTACCCAGCCAGCGGAGAGCTGCAGACTATCATGTTTTGCTCTCAACCTGAACTCAGTTTCTGATGCCTGGTGATGTCTCCTAACATTAGGAATTTTAAATAAGCAATCATGAAGATGAAAGGTATTTTCAGGCAATTAATGAAGAGCTGGAAGATAGATAGCCAGATGTACCTTGGACCAAAACTAACATTACAGGTTAATGAAGGAGAATGTGTACACAACGCTTTTTTAAATGGGCAATGCAGATTCAGCTGTTATGGAGAGCATTTCTGAAGGGTTAACACCACGGGAAGAAAGCAGGCATTTTAAACCTGTTTTTCACCCTTCTCTTCCACCCCCAGATATTCCAAATAACCCAAAGATTTTTCCTTTTTGCAGGAGGGGTCCATGCAAGGAAAAAAAACACCACGCACGCCTTTTCAAACCATGCACTACTAGACACTTCTTTAACCGGGACTCTTTGAATACAATCCCAGATGCAGAACTTTCTGACCCTCCAAAGTGACATCAAATTCATTTCCATAGCAACGTGCATTGCCAGGTGACAAAAGGCAGCAAGCGAGGGGATTAAGGTAGAGAGGAAAAAACAAGCAAGTCCATTCCAAAAATAAACAGTGGCTCAACAAAAGGAGTCCAGCCTGATCATTTGGATTTGGGAGCTCCTGAAATGATTGAATTTAGCTCTTATCTGTTCCATTTACATTCGAGGACACTCACCAGAAAGTGTTTAAAGCCAAGCTGCTAATTCCTTAAAGCAAGGCTCTATCTTGACATATATACTACACTTAAAAGCAGATGGTTACACAGCTGCCAGCGTCTTGTCCTACTCCGTAAAAATAATAAAAAGGACAAAGAGCTCTTTCTATCTGCCCCAATTGAAACTGGTTTTCACTCCCTTCAAAGCTCTACCTTTGGCCTTTACTTGGCAGTGCAATTAATTAAACAGCTGACAACAAGGCAAGCAGAGGTCAGCTCTGTCCTGCCAACAGCCCCTCTTTCCACCCACAATGCCTCGGCACACTTCATACTGTGCAGGTCTCAATGTTTCACTCTTTAAATGGCAATGTCAGATATAATCACACTGCTTAACTCCCTCTTCATTCAACCCAGACTATAATTACATACGACTGACAGCTCTTTCCATTTGAAAGCCCTTCTTGGGAAGCACTGAGTTATGGGATGAAAATAATAAAACACTGTTTTCTTAAAATATGTTCTAATTACCCACATCGTTTCAAAAAGGGTTTTTTGTTCCATGCAGCCCCTACACACCCTTGGTTCAAGAATGCTGGCCCTGGGTTGAGAGCAGCATCACATGAACCTCAACCTCCCTAAGTACAGGGATGCACTAGCTCAGAGCTGTTTTCAAGTCACCAAGATGAATTTTGTCACTGTTAAACCTGCTTCTGTGAAGGCAAAGATCAAGAGAGGGAACCAAAAGGGAAATTTCTTCTAACACTCACTTTTACATAGATTTAGTGGCAGTTACACAGAGATCCTTAAAAGCCAAACTGAAAGGGGGCAAGGGAATGGTGGTGCCCCTGCTGAAAGGGGTGGTTAGTCCCAGCTATCAAGGTTGCCTGATGTTTCATTTCAAAGCCCTGCTTTCAGCTGCTTAGACCTCCATCGAGCTTTGTTTCAGCTGACTTTGTCTGCCAGGTGTCTCGGGCTGAATTTGTTTATAGTGAAGTTCTGCCAAAAACCAAAGAGAGACGGAGCATTGCTCTGTCCCACTTATTTCCCAGAACCAAAACGTGCTTGCATTTTGCCTTTTAAACTGATGACAACTTGTGTTAGTCTTCCTTGCTTTACTGGACTGCAGA
>NW_017729018.1:14332083-14336590 GCF_001723915.1 Gavialis gangeticus | reverse complement strand
GAGGACAGTTTTCAGGGTAATGCCCATTTCTGTAGAGATGGGCAGAAAAGGGTGTGACAGGCAGCCAAGGCTGTATGGGCTCCTGTTGAATTAGCTGTGCAGTAGGCGTGGGAGCGGAGGTTGTGAACAGACTTTCACCAAATGCAGGAGGACAAGATCAATAGACTGTTATCCTCAGCCTCACTCAGAGGGTGTCTCACAGAATTAGGGAACAAAAGAGAAAGAAGGATTTAAGAGCTGTGATAAAAATAAGAGTTGGCAGGACTGAGATATTACAGGTCTCTGAAGGGTTGGCAGACAGGAGGAGGAGAAGCTAGGAGACCTTTTGTAAAGACATATATATCATTCAGGCATTAGTTATGGTTAGGGTGGGTCTGTATGACCTGAACAGGAGGAAGGGAGCGCTGTGGGTGCCACCTGCTGAATCAGGAGCAGCAGCCCTGTTCGTGCAGCCCTGCCTCTGGGTTAATTAGCTCTGCTGGGAAGGCCAGGTAATTATGCAAGGCACTGCCTTGTTCTGTGCAGACCTAACTCTTGGCATGTTTACTCTGCAACCACAGAAGGGCCAGAAACATAGGATTTACTGCAGACAGTGCAGCAAAACCCCACCTCTTTGGCACGGGTTTGAGCCCGTAGCAAACTGCAGAGCCACAGAACTGCAGAGCACAGGGGCCAGGAACAGCTGAACATAATTCTCATTTCATTTTTAATGAGATAACAGGTCTCTAGGCAGAAACACTTCCCTTTCAGAGGAAAGCCAGTTTTGTTCTGTTCTATTTTACTGCCAGTACAGGGTGGTCTGGGTAAGAAACCCTGCTCATTAAGCTACTGCCTGGAGACTGCTGCAAATAACTAGAAACCAGAGTACAAATCCTGTCCACCTCTACTAGAAACTGCTCTTCTGGAGAAGGGGCTCATCTAGTCCATTCCTCAAAGAGTGGCTTCAGAATAAAGCACAAAAATCCTGCAGACAACTTGTTCTGTACTAAGCTGTCCCCAGGTGGAAAGTTTTCCTCCTGAAACTCAGTTGTTAGGGGTGGATTATTCTCTGTCAAACTCAGCATTTGGTCCAACCACTTACTTCGATCCCTAAACATGGGCTCAGCAGGAGGTATTTCAGCTTGAAAAATGTTGATTTTTTTTTAACCAAGTTGTGCCCTCACTTGAACAACCACAATAAAGACAATGGGATCACATACACCTAAATTAAGTTTGCTCTGTAGAAAGCACACAACTTGTTTCATACACCAGTGCTACTGAAAGCTGAGCAAACTTGAACTGGAGCCACTGTACATTCCCTTACTGTATCTTGATGTCACACTAGAAATTACTTTTTAAAAGGGAATTATTTAAACCAGAAACAAAGGTAAGGAGTTAAGGCAGCTAACTCATTTAATAAATCTCATTCCCATGCATCTCACCACTTCCAGAAGGCCAAATTTTGAGGCAAGCAATAGTTCACAGCAAAGAAGTGCGTCAAGGACCAGGCAGGAGGTTTAAAGCAGAATTCTTCTTTTTGCAGTTAAAGCCGCAAAGTTAAACACATACCTTTTCACATTTAAAGATTTACAAATGGCAGTTGCAAAATGGATTGGAAGCGCTGAGTTACTTTAATAGAGATAACAGCAATTAAGCCTCTATGCTGTCAGTAACCGGGAAGACAGTTTAATGCTTCTATAAATATCTTAGATGAATGTAGCATTAAGAACAGAACTTATAAAGGAACCAAGACTCCTGAATAGAAGAACTTGGTGGTATATTTGGGGTTGGGACAAAAGAATAATTTACAGCAAACTGGAAGGGGCAGGGACTTACTGTACTAACCCACTGTCTGAAAGCACCTGCCCTGAGGTGAATGCGCAAGCTAACCCAAGACAGCTTACACCTCAGTAAAATGGGTCTAAAGCTGCCTCACTTCAGCTTTTATTTACCATAGGGTAAGCGCGTTCAGACAGCTACCGTAGAGCAGTCCAGGTGCAGTGAGTCCAACTCCCTGCTCCGTGTTCATTTGTCCATGCCTGACAGGAATACACCAAACCAAAACTCTTGGACACTTAAGTCAATCTACCAGCATTGTCCATGTTATTTTGAACATTAATTATCTTCACACCAGGGCATAGACAAGTCCAATCAACTGAATCTCAGTTTTCAGTAACTTCTACTTCCCAGGATTAAGTCTTGCGGCACTCAGCACATTAACTGCACTGAAAACAGTGAATCTGAACCAGACATCTCCTGGTTGTCCTTGCAATCTGCATTGACATCTTGAAAACGGCCTTCGATCCTGCCTTAGTGCTTGACTAGATGATATATAGGTCCCAGCCAACCCCTTTTCCTGCAGGATCCTAAGGATCACTGCACACTCTTAACACATACCAGTGTCAATTTAGTTTTTTGGTTTTCCTACTCCTCTTGGAAACAAGGCCATATACACAGTAGTTAGCAATCCCACTGATAGCAATGTTTTCCCTGGACCAAGTTCAGAATGGAGATTTTTTCAATGCTTTCAAGGAGCCAGATCATCCATTAAAGGTAGAATCTGATCCATGCACAGTGGACAAGCTCACTGAGGTTAACTGTCCCAAACTGTACATATATTTACACCCACTGGAAAGCCTTCTAAAGAAACCAATATAAGAAAAACCCAAACAGAACTTACCCCTTGGCTCCCCTGGAACTGAATTGATGGTTTCAAGGCCACAGCATTCTACAAAACAAGGAAAAACAGCATTAGACGCCACCATAGTATGCACTACAAATAATTCAATACGAGTCAAAGAAAATAGAAAATATGCTTTTAAAGGGAAGAACTGCATAATTCATAGTACTGTAGTTGATTTTAAGTAGAAAATTGTAGAAGGCATCTGCCCTTACAAGAAGGGGAAGTGCACACAGAATCAGATCAGTAGTTTCTTGTGCCTTCAATAGTGGTCAATAGCAAAAAAGTAATAGTCCAAGTTCTTCATACATGCTACAGAGGGAGACAAAAGAAAAAACAAAACGCACACAACCCTAGCCAGCCAACTTCAACAAACCACACAAGGAATTCCTTCCTGATCCTCGTGCTCATTAACTTATACCCTGAAGCACGTCAGAGAGACGCAAAATCTTGTGGTTTACATTTGCAGTGGTTATGTAGTTATTAGTTAAAAGAAATTAGGAGGTGCTAAAGGGAAAAACTTATCAAAGCATTTGTACAACTTTCAATTTGAACAAATGACTGTTTCACCCGTGTGCAATCAGCATTTCAAAACTGCCAGCAGAGTTAGGTTATTTGATAGCCTGCTCTCTGCATGTCCTCTCATAACATTTCATAGAATAGCGTGATGAAGCAAGCTGTTGCTCACAAAAGCTTATCCATTTAATCCAGTTAGTCTATAAGGTGCACCTCTACCCTTCCTTCCAGGTATCCAGGAGAGCTCAGCTGGCCACCCCCCTTCCGATAGAGAGTCTGTTATTCAAGAGAGTTGCTGTAGCTCTGGCAGCAGAAAAGCTCCTGCCTAGAGACCAACATTCACACCCAGGGCCCCACCTGCCTTACCTTTGCCACTATAGTTAGGCAACAGCCACTTCCCTGGTACAGGTGTGGCCTAACTCTTTGAGCTGTACTGCTTTGCCAGGCTGCTAACACTATTCTGAACCAAGGAGGCAATTGCTCCAACTGTCCACTTTGAGATGCAGATGCACATGGCAAATTTCTGGGCACCTTAACCTTCCTTCTGGAGGGAGAGGAATAAATAAGGAGCAACAAAAGTCACTAGATATCCTCATCAAGGTTTGTAAGAAGGTGCTGATATATTTCAATTTGTATGAAGAGTGTATGTAATTCTGGACTGAGTCTTCTCACTTCCCAAACCATACAAATTTGTCAGGCTCTTCATTAAAATAGCCCAGTAACCCAGTGCACACGTTACAGGCAGGACAGAGTACATGGCTAGTGAAAGCAAGCTCTTTGGGTAAAAAAAGACAGATCAAGTTTGCAAATATTTAAGGATGTGTCATTGCAAATTAAATGAGCTTCTCTTTTTATGTGAGAGCAGTTTTCAGAGGAAACATCAAAAGGAAGGTGATTTGGAGGAAGATGCACGTACTAATGCAGGTCAGTGACTTTTCTGTACTAAGTGCACACAATAAGGAAAAGCTTCTTGTGCTGCTTGAACATGTCCTGATCTCCTGGCACCTCAGACAAGCTGATTCTTCATTAAGAAACCTCAAAAGAAAAGCATGCGAGTGCAGCAGGTGCTGAGCAGTGAAACAGTTAAGAGCTTGGAAGTCCATGAGGCAGAGTTTTCCCAGTCAAATCTCGCAGGCCCCGTCCAATTGCTTTCAGCTCAGGAGTCTCAAGACTAAGCCATAACATGCTGATGTCAAACTCTTGCTAATAGAGGAAAAGGTTTTTTTTACCATCAGCAAACAAGCTTCAAGCAAGTTGAAGCCTGCTGGATTTTCCACTGCACATCCAATATATTTTCATAGCTTCTAGGGTCGGAAGGGACCTGAGCAGATC
>NW_017729018.1:14325640-14332072 GCF_001723915.1 Gavialis gangeticus | reverse complement strand
GCTTGGAGTCCCACCAAGTCTCCGTAATCCCCACAATATTTTAAGAGATTCAAATTACTTCCCAAACTGTTACCAAGCCACAGGAGTTTAGGGACAGTGGGTTTGATGAGCGGTCTCAGACTGGGAGCAGCACTCGCTTCTGGTTTGTAGGGTACCGTCTGCAGATAGGAAATAACCTCTATAATAAAACGATCAACAATGTTTCTCTCTTCCTACCAAGATCACTAAATTCCTTGAGCGCCACGACACCACATACCACAGCACTCTGTTCATAGGCAGACGGGCCAGCTTTCGTTCATAGTGTCAGCATGTACTGTACAGTGTGTGTCCATAAACCCATATGAATGTAATTTAGAGGACAATGATTTTGAAGGCATTCAGAAGCGTACTGCCTAAGTGTCTCTTGCATCTAATTTTAGATTGAAGAAGCTTCTGCAATTAAACCAGGAAGATTACTGAAGTGGAATAAAAAGGCAAAACGACGTACAGAAATACTGTTATGCAAAATATGACAAATTTGTAATCATGCAAGTCATTTTATAAAAATTCACCTAACAATCAACATTCACTTCCAAACCAGTGCAGCTGGAAGGACTATTTATGCAGGATTCAAGCAAGTGAGTCATCAGGTGAATTCACTTACAGATATCAGCTTGTCTTCTCCATTGGGGGCTTGGCCCCTCTTATACCCAGGTCACCTTTTCTTGTGATCTCCCACAGCTGTGCACCACACTTAATGTACAACATCGCTGACCTCCGGGAAACTTGGGGGTCCTGGCTGCTGCTGTACTATTTAAATGAACTATTTTGTCATAAGAGGGTGGGGGAGGCAGGGATCTGTAAGTAGAATAAGCTTCTCTCTTGTGGTGAAAGAAAACTGGCTATTAGGAGTAACCTACCTGCCCATTCCTGCCCTCCCCATGCCCTGCAGGTAACGACTTCCCTAACTTAGATGAGGTCTACACAGGGACACTCCGAAAAATTAAGCCATATTAACTAAAAGTGCGAGTTGGCTAAACCACGTGACATCCCCATGTCCACACACTTTCAGTTTAAGCTGTCATAGCTGAGAGCTGAATTTGATTCCAGAAAAATCAGACAATCTGAGGTTTCATACGATTTAACTACTTCATATGAAATCGGAGGTTTCATACAATTTAACTACTTCAGGCACATTCAGAGGTTTCATATGATTTGGCTAATTTGCCTTGAATTCACAACTGTTAATTTGGATTAACCCCTGTACCACTTTGTGGGGGTTTCTTACTAATTCCCATTGCCATCTCCAAAACTTTGGCATCTTCTGAAAAGTTTTCCAGTTCTCCTCCCCCACCGATGCCAGAACAGTTGAACCTTGATGCTGAGTATGCTGGAAACCCCCATGCTACCCGCCACTGGTGGAAAGCATGGTGCTCTTTCCTGTTTCTTCATTTCCTTCTCAAGAATTCAGAGTTGCACTCTCTGTCTTCAGAAAGACTGTCAGCAACACTGCATTTAGCAAGCCAGCTTTCCCACAGCGCAGCTTCGAAGTGGTCGCGACATCTCGTACGAGTGAGAATTTCTTAGGGAACAGTTTTGCCCACATACTTAACGTTGGGACAAATTAAAGGCAGGGCTGGCGGAGGGCAAGTTGTCTAAACATTGTAAACCCTAATATAGAGCAACTAGGCTGAGCAGACAGGACACCTGCAGAGTCTGATCCGTTTCAGCTGACATCCTACGCCTATGGTTTCCCCATGAGACAAAAATTAATTGGCAGAAACAAGCGTCTAAAAGCTGACCCGGAAGATGGACTGACTCGAGGCAAACCCACAGTACTTTGAGTAGTTGGGCTAGCGCTCCAGCGCCAGCCACCTCAAATTTAACAGATCTGCAGGCCCAGGCTACATGCAAGACCATGCAACAGAAGTGCCTCATTATCTTTCCAGTCAGCACGCACGTTAGTATCTCAGTGGTCCCAAGATTGCTGGAAGGAAGCAATTCAAGCCCAAACCAAGTTCTAGTCCATCCTCAGTCCCAATGGGATGCAGATTAAATGCATGAAGCTCAGATAATTGAAGCTTGCTATGTACCATTCAGAAACTGCATCACTTGCTGCAGGGATCTCTCACCCATCAGTCTGGATGAGCAGCAGAGCCAGTGAGCAGGCTGGACAGGACCCATGAACTGGCCCCGTGTACCATGCAGGACTGGCCCTGTGCACTGCATGCAGCATGTGGGCTGGCCTGGGGCATGCGGGTCCAGTCCAAGCCCCATGGGCAGCATTGTGGGCCAGACAGGGCTCACGTGCCATATCTGACACCCCTGACTTACTGCTTTCCAAACACAGGAGAGCTGGCAAGACCTCACTACACATGCATGCATGTAAACGCCCTGCATGTACTACAGGTACTGCCTCCTTTCTGCTTCCTATTATTTCCATTGAGGCAGCTCAAGCCACAAGCTCTAATTATTTGTTTCAAAAGTCATAAAGGTTTCACAGCCACAGAATTGGATGAAGACAGGCACCTTGAACCTTCTCTTATCTAATAGAAGGAGAAGAGAAAATAGCAGAGATGGTTTTGTGCTGCAACAGAACCGGATTGTTCTCTCTGTCCTGACACACACCTCCCGTGAAGCGCAGCCAAGAATGTGCCAGCAGAAAGGTTATAATTTCAGTAGATGTAGTCCTCCAAGATCTAGGCATCAGCACAGACAAGTATCACGCACCAACAGGGACCTGTATCGTGTTGCAACAAAAGCACATGCTTGAGCCTTAGTACATATCGCTTCCCAGCATGATTCTCAGAGATATGTCCAAGAAGCCCTACCGTGCACTTGCTTAGAATAAGAAAAGACATTCATCTATTCCAGTCAGGAAATAAGATCCTCCTGACCAAAACCGGCTCACAGGCTTCACACCCTTTCCAGTTCTTCCTAGCTTTGGAGCTGGCTAGTAAACTTGCAGAATTCAAAGTGGCTTCAGTTTCCAGAACAGAGGTGAAGGTAATATGGAGTGACAAGGAATCCAATACAAAAGCTTTGCAGAGGGGGCCGAACTGCAGACCAGAGATCAAATTTTACAAACCAAGATGCTCTTAAATGTCTACACATTATGGCTGCAAACTCCCTATGGTTACCAATCCCATAAGCCTGGGTACAAAGATGCCTTGAGGTGTGAGCTGCCCATTCACCTGAAAAGACTATTAAATACTAAGGCCTCACGATGGGTGCTAGATTGAATGTGAATGTATGATCGCACAGCAAGCAGGACTGTGCGAACTGGTAACCACAGAGCAGAGAGAGCAGCGTAGGAAGAGCATCACAGACTGTTCCTTTCCCCAAGCACACCTACTTCGACAGCAACTTCACTTCTCCGGTATCTGACGTGTGCATATCAGCAAAGCTGCCGGTAACCGAGGCCGGCCTGCTGCCAAAGGTGGACCGTGCTCCCTATTTTATAGCCCGAAACCACTTTTTCTAAAGGCCATCCACAATAGCCCAAAGCCAAGCATGACCCCAAAGTTGTCCCATGATGGTTTTAGAAGACCTGAGACCCCAAAGCAATTCAGTCCAGTGCCTTCAGGATATTTAGAGACTGTAGGCATTTACACTGCAGGCACATTTTCCAGTTTCTCTGTACGGCTTGAGGAGCTGGAAGCTCACGTAATTCCCCGACTCCTAGAGCTCGGCCTCTGAGAAACCAACTATTTTGAGCCAGCAGTACTGCATTCAGTTCTTTCCAGAAGCAGTCCGACGAGTCACCTCAAGAAACACAGATGAGCTGCATACAGAAGCAGGGTGCGAAGGCAAAAAAGGAAATGCTAAAAGACGTTCCCAGCTCCTTTCTTACAGACCTAGTACTAGTGTCCTGGATGGGACGAGGTGGAAGGAAGCCGGGAGGGGAAGGAACATCGTTTAAGGATGGCCACAAAACTGTTCTGACTGGATACCAAAGAGTAAAACGTTTTATTGCAGGTCGCTGGCCGGCACAGAATAAGCACAAGAGCAGATAACTAGAATACGAGCATGCTATATTTAGTACTTATATATGGTGGCTTAAAATAATTTTGTACATACAGAACAGCAAAGACGACAGGACAAAAAAAACCTGTTTAAGTTGCGGCTTTAGAAATGTGTTCCTTATATTTAAAGAAACAACTGTTCTGCTAGGCAGAAATCAAGGAAAGCTGGCATATTATGTTTTCAAAACCTGAACAAGTGTTTCCATGCAGAACCCGAAGGTGGATTTCACAGTCCATTTGGATTAACATTTCCGTAGCAAGCAGATCCATGTAATGGGAACAGGGAGAGAAGAGAAAAGATGTAGATATCTGTGAAATCCACAGGTCTTCAGCTACCGGACAACCACCCCCTTCATTTTCTAGTAAAATAAAAGATATTTTACAAGCATTTCAAGAACCCATTGATTTCCCAGAAGTTCCACTGGAAGACAGTTATTTGCAGAACGTGTTTGCCTGTACTTTATATTGGCACATGCTCCAGTTTTAGGAACAAAACAAAACAAAAACTGGAAATTCAGGGCAAACTGCAGTAAATGAGAGCCTCTGCTTCATGAGGTTGGGCTAAAGTTATTTTCAGAGACTCACACCTAAGCATTGATTTAAAATTTGGTAGTAAGAAGAATTCCAGTAAATGTCTTGAGAGGCTATAAATACCATGCAAAGCCCAAGATCAGCACTTCACCAGACGTAATTCCAGCTGTCATGCAAATCAGGTCATCTGCACTCCTAGTAGCACAAAATTATTCCATCTCAGAAGCCAATTAGCGCGGAGCAAGGAAGCAGTTTAATCTTGAAATTCAAGTGACCTCGGCCCCTCCCACATCCCGGGTTCACCAAAGTCCCCCCTTGAGCTTCAGGCTATGTCCCATTTCTTTTCCTTTTGCCCACTTCACGAGAGGTGAACTCTGTTCCCTCCCCACGTCACCACATGCTGCTGAAGAGCCTTTACTCAGACTTAGCTCAAAAAAGTGTTAATCAAAAAAACCCCAAAACAAGATAATGAATTTAGACCTCCATTCCCCAAAGGTGACTAGTAACTGGAAGCCTAGCTTGGGCAATCCTTTCCCACCTGTCACACGGCAGGTCCAATCACACTTTCTTTTACACACTTAAGAGCCCTAGTTACACTCCAGCATTTAGCAACACCACTCGATTCTTAGAAGGGAAGCGATGAGATCAAACAGACTAATGAAAATGCGTAGCATGTTACCCAAATCAGTTGCAGATCCTTATCCTCTTGTGTCTGGAGACTGGGATAAAACAGAGATGATATGCTGGGACATGAAAGGTCCTGAAAGCAACTTGCATATGCACATTTGATACCTGTTGAGTGAGCCAGGTAATAATTCTGTACTGAGAATATAGGTCAGGCTTGAACTTGCTTCATGCAGCAACGTGCAAGTTTTCTTCAGCCCTGAGCTGCGAACTATGCACCTTCCAGTCCAGGTCAGAAACCATTCCCTCCTTATGGAGCTCGTGGTTTTGTTTCAAGCAAGGCATCAAAAAGGATAAGTGATGCTAACAAAAGCTGGGGGGAAGAACAGGCTTGATGAGATCACACAACTGCTCAGCGAAGGCTTGTGCCCACTGTACCTGTGGGGACCCTCGCTGAAGTCTCAAGTAGAGCAACTTTATTATTTAATTTTCTATTTATAGCTTTGTTTGCATGAAGCATCTCTCACCATTCATACCAGAGAGTACAACTACACAGTAAAAACAAAGCAAAAAATATCCAAAGTCTTGTTGCCAGGAATCACAAGAGAGCTAGAGCTCAGAGTCCCAAAGTTCATTAGAGATCTAGCAGCAAAGCACACAAATCCCCCTGGAAACACCTTCATGGAGCATGCCCCCAAGACCTTCCAGTGGTGGGGAGAAAAACCTCACGCTCACCTGCAGTCGCTCTCTCAAAAGCACTGGTGTAGGCAAGAGATGCCTATTGCACGGCGTTCCAAATATCCAATTGCAAATGGGCACCATCCCACAGACGCATGAAATGTGTCCGCTTGCTACCTCTTCCAAGCAGAGTTCCCATTCAACTGCTCTAGAAAACAAGACTTTTTTACCTTATAACTTTTGCATTCCTTTGAAGCTATTGCAAGAACATGCCCTTCCATGCATGAATAAAAGGATTTCATAGTTTCATAGTTTCTAGGGTCGGAAGGGACCTGAGCAGATCATCTAGTCCGACCCCTGCCATGGCAGGAAAGAGTACTGGGGTCAAACAACCCCAGCAAGGTGTTCGTCTAACATCTTCTTAAAAACCCCCAGGGTAGGAGCCTGCACCACCTCCCCTGGAAGTTGGTTCCAGACCCTAGCCGTCCTGTGAAATAGCGCCTTCTGATGTCTAACCTAAATCTACCCTCTGCCAGCTTGTGACCGTTGTTCCTGGTCACTCCTGGCTGTGCTCGGGGGAACAGGGACTCCCCCA
>NW_017729018.1:14324236-14325076 GCF_001723915.1 Gavialis gangeticus | reverse complement strand
TGGATGTGTGCCAGAATTATTTTCTCAAACAGCTTGCCTCACATTAGAAGTTCTTTCGAAGCATTTCACGGGATTAACTGCATCTCCGCAGGTTGTTTTGAAGAGCACTTATGCATCTATTCACAAAGAAAAATCTAGGCCCAGGCTCAGAAAACTTTTCATGCAGTTTTTAATTCAGACCCTAGTTAGGGAGTCAGGAGGCCAGGTGCCAGTGTCCTCATTTCTTCAAGGAGCCTGGCTAAACACCATTCTCATGGTCCTAAAAAAAGCCACAAGCACTTACAAGTCAAGGCAATGATCTTAGCACCCAAAAGACAAATGCCATAGGAAAGAGTGCGTGGTGCTGAGGATTTCCAGCAGTCTTCTTCCTCGCGCCCAAAGCTCTCAGAGGGAGGACTGGCTGAAGAACGCAAGAGAGACATTGGTTGTGTTTCCCAGCTCTCTGCCGGTCACTAGTATGTACCCTGCCAAAAGCACCAGCGGTCCTGGAGCCCGCATATTAACTACATGTGGGAAAGGACAATTGAGACAAGTGTTTGCATAAGTTTTTCTGTTAACCACCCCCCAATCCAAATGGAGATATACTTCTTTCTTGCTTCCTCAAAATGAAAACACAGTAGTGAAACATTTGTTTGGGGGGAAAAACTAGGACTGGAGTTTTACAAGGACAGCAATTGGGGCTGCTCATTTTAAGTGGCGTTTAGGAAAGCAGGTTCCTAACCACAACCAGACAGATTGATTTCTAGAGACTACAGCACTACAATGCAGTTCTTCAGGACAAATCCTGGTTTTTCTAAAGACCTGAATACACTAAAGCTTTCAACATTTATCCCTGCCATA
>NW_017729018.1:14317169-14319236 GCF_001723915.1 Gavialis gangeticus | reverse complement strand
AACCAGACAGATTGATTTCTAGAGACTACAGCACTACAATGCAGTTCTTCAGGACAAATCCTGGTTTTTCTAAAGACCTGAATACACTAAAGCTTTCAACATTTATACCTGCCATAAAATGTAGGGGCTCAAGATGTGGCACTGCCCAAACAGTGGACAAAAGACAGCCCTTACTGACCCCGCAGAGCGTTTGTAGAGCACCTCTCTCCCCAGGATTACTCTACAGATTAAAACTTGGTGCCATTTTCCTTGCTCCTGAATTACAGCCTCAATTTCCCCCATGCATGGCATACCTTCAGCAGCATTGTTATCCAAGTTTCAGAAGCAACTTGATTTCTGATCCTTTTAGAGCCTGAACTGAAGCTTTTGTTCAAAATGTCACTGCAGTGGCAAAAGGCACTTAGCCAGAGACATAAAGCTTCCAAAATGGTGTCTCTGGATTGGGGACATTCAGTATTCACAGCTTTGGAAAGAGGGGGGGGGGGGGGAAAGGAAGTGTTCCAGGTCTGACAGCACTGTGATATTAGACACGATCACAACACCAACTCACTTCGAGTCCCAGGAAAAAAATAAGTGATGTAGTAGCAAACGCAGGGCAGAAGATGTAGGATTCTGTATTAAGCTGGTAGCTTAATGAAAAGATTTTGTATTGCAAGCACAAAAATCGTACCCTTGGCCCCTAAACGGACAACAGCCTGTATCACCAAACCACAAAGCAATTGAACTCCAGTCACGGGGCGATTGCCTCACAAAGAGCATGCGAGCTGAGTTAGCAGGGAAGTCTCTTCCCATAATGGCCTGAATACCACAACCTCTTCTAATCCACATTAGAGAGGGGCTCAGTCCAGCAGCCTACACCGCATGCATTTATATCAGCCAGGCACAGGGAATTCTGTGTTTCATTTTAAGTTCTCACCTGAGCGCAGTTTGGTTTTCCTTCCCCGTGACGTGCATTACAGGAAACCCAAGGTCATTTTAACTTCCCTGCTGCACGATTATTTTGAGCAGACGCAAACAAGATTTCTAGAACTTCCTTGCAAGAGGAACCAGGCACTCAGAAGTATTGCACTGACAGCAGAACGTGAAGTAGGAAGAAATCCTCATTTCTTGAAACTGGTTTTGAACTGCTCCCGAGTTTGAAAATATAATCTGCCAAAGATTTTTTTTTTAAACAAAGCTACATCACCTCATTTCCTCCTCCTTGTGTACAAAGACACTTAGAGTGTTTGGCTCTGTTTCCTTTTAGCTCAATAAAGTTTGAAATGTGAAGTCTGGCCATACTTGGGGGGAGAGGGGAAGAGGAACACTGACATATATCAAATGTATGCTTTCCTAGAAGAGACAGAGTGCTGACTTTTTACCAAGATGCCTTATCCATCCAAGGGCTCATTAGGCAACAGAACTCAGGTTTTATGGAAAAAGCTCACAGGAGAAAAAATGTAATTATTTCTCCCTTCCGCTGACCATCTCTCAGTCTCTTGACTCTGATGTTATAATTTCACTATAATTGTGTTGGAAACTAATTAACGGAACTTTATCAGAAGAACTTAATACTTTCTTGAAAGAAGTGGAATGCAAACCTCCAAATTAGTAGAGTCAATGCATTTGACAGCTACTGTTTAAGATTGCAATTATTAATTGCAACAGCACAACATTCATCCTCTAAAACTGAACCAACAACTTTCTAATTTACATGGATCAGGCTGAACTCAATGTTTCACCTCAAAAGACCAAGAACTGAGCTTGCTACTGACAGAAGACACGTTTCTGTCAAGTGCATACATGAAGAGGAAAAAAAAAAGAAAAATCACTTGTGAAAACCAAGTTAAATTGCCACTATTTTCTTCTCTGGGAAGTCTAGCCATAATTACAGGATCATTCATTATATCTTTATACAAGATTAAATCTTTTAATCGTTGTGAAAAGATTAAAAATGTCAATCAGAAGAGAGCCTGGATGAATCAACATGATCACTAAACATCCTAAACTATACTCTGTGTGCAAGGAAAAAAAAAAAAAAAAAAAAGTCAAGTCTGCGCAAAGTAGACCGCTATTTCAGATTCCTCC
>NW_017729018.1:14303564-14312169 GCF_001723915.1 Gavialis gangeticus | reverse complement strand
TGCAAGAAAAAAAAAAAAAAAAAAAAGTCAAGTCTGCGCAAAGTAGACCGCTATTTCAGATTCCTCCGTCAAAGCCAAAAATGTCACAAGATTTTAAGTGCTTTGCACATGGCTGGGACAGCCCGACTATGGCTTTTCCAAAATTTTTAACCAATTGTGGACAGACTATAATTCATATTAATCTCATTAAAAGCATCAAGACACAGAACTACTGCTACAACTAAGCCATCAAGACAAGAGGGCATGGAAAGCAGTCTGGCAAGGCGCACAACTTCAAGCCAAGGAGGTAGCATGACTGCAGCCAAAGAGCGAGTCAAGGGGCCTGAAGCCTTGGGCAAGACATTTCAAAGCCACACACAGAATGGAAAGCAAACAGGCAGCAAAGGCAGTCGAGTCCTTCAACAAGAAGCTTGGTTAGACCCAGTCTGCGGGAGAAAGCATTGCAAAAGACTGAATACCTTCAACCAGCAGAGCATGGGTTGGGATGGGACGCTAGTGTTACGAATCTGACTTAAAGCAACACCCTGAGCAAATACAACCAATATGGTTTTAAATGAGCCAAGGGAGCCAACCTCACTGATAAATACAACACGTATGCATCTTTTTTGCATACTGAATGTTTAAACAAGACCCACGGTACAGCTCCTTTAGTGAAAGGGAGATGGCTGTCTTTGCCATGGTGGCCATATTGCGTAATTCATAGGTGGTCTGAGACTTTCCTTGCTCACCCAAGTAGAAAAGACAACATACTAGGATCTGGTCTTCTAGGGCTGTGTCTAGGGCCTGCACAGCTGCTGGTAGACAGTGACTGGCATGTGCTTTCCCATTTCTTTCCGGAAGGACAGCATTAGATCCCCCGAATGGCAATGGGAAAGGAGGAAGCTGTCTGCCTCTGGAGCCAGCTTCTCTAGTCTTGTCTGTTCCCCCCTTCCCTGCAGAGGCAGAACTCCCCATGAATGGATGAAAACGGGTGAAACAGGAGACACGGGCCTTTCTTTTTGCCCCAGCTTCCTTGACCTAAAGCTCTCCCTGTTCCTGCAGGGCAGCAGCTGCTTCAACTCCTTCTCAGGTGACCTGAGCAGGTGTTGCCCCAGCAGACCAAGACAGCCCTGGGCCTCCATGCTGAGCTCAACCATCAGCCAGAAATGTGAAGTACAGTTTGGACTTACCATCACAACAGCTTTGCAAGAGGATTCGATTTGCTACTGAGGGAATGGCAAGAACTTCAGGAGAAAGCAATGTCCTGCTCCAAGACCTGACAGAAGCGGTTCTGCCCCAACATCATAAACCAGCTGAAGCATCCTTAATAACCGATGTGCTGGTCCTAGAGTGATCAGGAACTAGCTTTAAGCATCTCAAAAACTCCTCTTTCCTGGGAGAAGTCACAACCTGGGGCACCTGCAAGAGTTCAGAGCAGAACTCAGTACTGGCAAGGACCAAAAGGAAGGGCCCTCCTGGAAAACGAACAAGCGGAAATGCGCTGAACTCGCTTCTGCTTCATCAGCCAAAGTGGATCTTTTAGAAAGACTCGAGCAGCGATTCTCAATGAGGGTGCCATGAGATCCTTTCAAGGGTGGTGTAGGGTGCCATGCAAGGCTAGCACTGTTAGGCGTACAAACATGATTCACAACATAGACCTAGAGGTTTCAAATAGGGAGCTGCAGCGTTAAAGACTGCCCTGCTCTTTTCTGAGATCTCTGCAAAAGCAAAACTGCTCTATTATTCTCCTGTAGTTAAAAAACACATGAAAGCCAGGAGCTGGTATTTCCTGAAGGGGCCTTGAGTCTGAAAAGGCCAAGAATCATTGGACTAGGGAGAAGAGTTTAAGATTTCCATCTTGAATTCACATTTAAGGAGCTCTGCTAGTCTCCAACTGCCTGTATGCCAGGTGCATTTTTGGGTACAGGATGGGTGAGTAAGTTCCTCACATTTCCTTCCTTGGGATTGGTACTGTGACATGAGACGTGAAGTTGTCCTTCAGTAGCAGTCTTCAACTGGAGTGAACAAAATGGGAGAAGGGAAGAACTGGCTGTGACTGCTGACTGTTTCCAACCCATCTTTCAAAAATAAAGACAGGTTAATGCAGTTTTAGAAGTTTCTTGGTCCTTATATTTAGCAAGAAGAGCTCACACGTGAGTCTTGCCAATACAGGGTATCAGTGTTAGAAAATAAAGCAACATTACTATACTTTATTTATAGAAGCAATTATTTATATTTTAAAGCAATATAACCTTCCCCTTTAAAACCAGTGAAAAATGTTCTAATTTTATCTTGCACTGGTGTCACTTCACTTAAGTAAAACCTTCCCAGTCCTATTGTTTCCAAGAGTTCTCACCTCTTGGTACAGGAACCATTGTTTTTACTTATAGTATATGTGCAAAAATAAGCCTCTAAAGCCCCAGAGAGTAGATGCCTCTGACATGAAATATGATATTCTGAACAACTTTTTAAAACCAGCAGACATATATTGTGAAATGAACCTTTTGTAAAGAAATTCCAATCCACTGCACGCTACCAGAGTGCCAGGCTTCTGACTAGTCCTTGCCTGCAATTGTAAAGTAGACACGAAGACAAGACAGATTTCTTCTGAAACGAGCTACATGCAAACGTGGTTTAGGCACATCTTTCAGAGGAAGACATGCAAAAAAGCTCAAGCGCTCAGAAATACGTTTTGCCAAACTAAGTAAGTTTTGATCTCTATGTATGCTACAAACCGTGCATATGATGTAACTCATGTCATTTTCTGACCCTGCAAGAAACCGATAAACTTTATTTCTGAAAGTTCAACCACTGTGGTTACTAGGTAATAATTTCAGGATCAGGGTATTTGGATCTGTTGAGTGAGGCGGATTCACTGTAAACTGGGTTAAACCCTTCCAGGAGGAAGCTAAAACAATACCTTACTAAGGGGCAGAGTGGAAAACAAGCGGGGAAGCAACACAATGGGTCCAGAAAAGCAACCTCTAAACAAACATTTCAGGGGCAATTATTAGCTTCGAGGGTCTCATATCTTGTTTTCAAAAATGCAAGCTCTGTTTTTGCCAGGCCAACGTGCTTAAAGACAAAAACACTCAGCAGCCAAACGTCTGCAGGGAAAAAGGGGATGTGGGGGGTATCTGTAAAGGAAGTAGGTTGAAAGAGAGAGAAACTCAGCTGAGGAGCCAAGTCCTTCCCCAGACTCAGAGGAAGGTAGGCCTTAGGGAAAGGCACACACAGAGTTCAGACTGGCTTACTATAATAACAATAATAATGTTTACTTTGAAAAATTCTTGTTCCAAATAAATATTTTCCTTTAAAATGCTATTTGGTAACTGGATACTGCTGTTGTTGCTGCCAAACAGAACAGAAGTGCAGGTGCCCAAGTCAAGTCTGCTTATGGTAATCATGGTTTGTACTAGGCAACGCCAGCTCCCAGGCTGCTCAGAGAAGGAAAATCATGCAATTCCACCCCAAAATAAGTTATGATGTGTCTCAGACACGAGGGGATCAGAAGTGCAAGTAGCCTAGAACCCATAATACCATATGCCCACTGCTCCCAATGAAGTCAATGCCAGGTAAACATCATATGCACCTAGAAAAATCAAGCTATTCATCAAGATAATACATTCTGGAAACTCTGGCCAGGACATTTCATACTTGTGTGCCTCTCACTCTTGTAGCACAGCAGCTCAGTGAAATGGCCATATCCCTACAACAAACATAAGCTAGCTTCTTAAACGTTGCTGAACTGGTCACATGCAATATGAAAACACTTGAAACGGGGTCAGGGGTTTGGCTTGTTTTACCCCACCAAGTTGGAATCAAATCCAGAGCTGAGTTAATAGTGGAAAGGTTCAGTTTGCCATTTCAGAGGTATGGCTATTAGACAGGGCCCACGGCCTTGCAGACAAACTGCGTTCAAAACCCCACCACTATGCTCACCGATTACTGTTCGAAATTTTGGTCTTCAAAAACAAAACCTGTATGTTAAAAGGAGTTGAAGGAGTACTTAGCATCACCTTACTCTGACATGTCTGGGTGATGTTATCTTGGTTGTAAACTTGCCTAAACTACTGGTGAATTTCCATCTACCACCAGTTTCTACTAAAGACAGGAAAAAGACAAACTGAGAGGATTCAACATGCAGGAAATGTTCATGACTCTCAACTGCTCTGATGTTTCACCTTTGAACAGCTACTACTTTAGTGGTGGTTTAATTGCTGTTTAATGAATGCAGGAGAGGCCCTGGTTGTTACAGCTTAATTCTTACGTTCTGACTTTTGGCTCACTCGCAGTCTCCAAGTTGTTGTCTTAGCCCTGGGTGAGAGAACATGAGATAATGTGCCAAATTAAACCATCTCCTAAGAGGGCTTCCAGGACAACATGCTGATGCCACTCCAGTACGGTCTGGGCTCAGTAGGAATCAGTACTATGTTTTGAGGTGGTCCTGCTTGGTCCACCTAGAGGAACAGCTATCATGGACCCCCACCCATGCTTAAATTCATAGCTATAGGGTCAGAAGGGACCTTGCAGATCTTCTAGTCTGACCCCCTGCGCTGGGCAGGAGAGAAAAGTGGGCTCAAATGACCCCAGCTACATAATTGTCGAGCCTCCTCTTAAAGACCCCCAGAGTAGGAGCCAGCACCATTTCCCTTGGAAGCTGGTTCCAGATCCTAGCCACCCTGACACTGAAAGTAGTGCCTCCTGATGTCTAGTCTGAATCTACTCTCTAACAACTTATGGCCGTTATTCCTTGTTACTTCGGGGGGTGCTTGGGGGAACAAGGTCTCTCTCATTCACCACTGGCCCCCCTCTAGTAAGTTTATAGATGGCTATATTCAAGACACATAAGTGCAAAGTTTGGACAATAAAGAGGTGGGGAGAGGGTTGTCCAAGAGCTAGAAGCCTCCTCATGATTTCCAGCCTAAATTTAATTCACGAACAGTTTATACCTACCTGTTCTCACAACACTCCTTTAACTAAATCAGTTTTTCACCCAGCACGGTGTTTGCGCCAAGTGCCTGTTCCATGAATTCTCTCTCCTCCCTTCTCCCACGTTTGTGTTAAGAGCAGACAAACTACCCCTAAGGAGACCTCTACAACATGGAGATTAGAAGCAACAAAAGACAATCCTGGGAGAGTCACCTGTGAAAAGACTGTCATGCTGGAAAATACTGAGCAAGTTTCAGATTTTAACTAAAATAAAAGTTCTATACTCCGATAGCTGGAGAATCATTTTAAATACAACTTACTGAAAAAACTGTTAACATAGCACTTCCCAAAACTCATCCTTGACAAAAATAGCAGCCATCTAGTGATTCACTTAGGAGGCAAGGAAACATTTTAAAATGAAAGACTGACCTGAACCTCTGACTCGCTTTGTGGCCAGCACCTCTTCCTTTCTTACAAGACACTGCCATGTATCTTGTAGCACAGATACCAGTAGTATAAGTGCCAGCAGATTTAAAAAACACTCTGCGGCTTAAAGATAGGGACAAAAGATAAAATGACTACATTTTAACTCACGTAACAAGGACATCTTCCTTTCCTATTTCCTTCCAAAACCAGTGGCAGAAATGTTAGCCAAGAAATGCAAGAGAGCTTTTGGACAGGTAATATGCACAGAGCAACCCTGGATATGCTATAAATCAGAAAAGATTGTTAAGTTTATAACTACGAAACATTCCCTCAGAAGCCTAAATGACATAGCTACACCACGTGTTTAAGTTCAGGTCTCACTTGTATCAAAAGTTAATTTACCAACTCTATTCTGGCATGGTTCCCATTAAGACATTTATACCCCAAATTCCCTAGATAATAGTTTTTTGGATGCAATGCTAGTTGTTTTTTTACAGCAGTACTTTATTGGCACTATCAGATGATCTTGTTAAACTGAGAAAGAATTGAAAACAAAACCAATAGAAGGAAAATGAATTACCCAAAATTCAAGTCTGCTCAAAGTGTACAAGTGCTTTCCCCATAACATTTTACCTAACGGTGACCTGGTGGGTCTCACCAGCTCCTCCAGGTCTTGGACTCAGTCAACACTGGAAATCTACAGTATTTAGAAAATGTTTTTAAACAATGTCAAGAAAACTCCTGCCCCCTTATTCCCTTGACACTTGATGGATTTATAGTCATGTTCTCCTAATTTTGAAGCTTTTTTCTTCCTGATATCAGATAAGAGCCACACAAGGAAAAGGGGAGGCTGAACAGCTACAGACAGCAAAGAACTGACCCCTCAAAGTGCTAGAAAGTGCACAGTGTAAAGTGAAAGTGAGAAAAGAGTTCAGACCTGGGCCTCAGATGCGACTTGTCGCAAACAGATAATCAGTAGCATTTCAGTCTGGAAAACAAATTCAAATTACCAGCATCCCCTTAATCACCTAGTACTAAGAGGGCACCTTCAACAGGTGCACTAGCTCAGGTAATGCTTTCCAAAGTCAAGGCAGCCCAATTACAGAACATTTCCAGCTGTAAATTAATACCAAGTCAAAGCAAGCAATTAAAGCCAGTGGAACATCGCACTGCAGCCAGGACATGAGGACAAAGAAGATAGGAGACTCGGCTATTGTGTGGTCAAAACCAAACGAACAGAAAAACTAAGAAAACCTCGTAATACAGTCAGTTTGGGTTGCCATTTCAAGTCCCATGCGGGCAAGAAGCCATTTTGCCCTACACCAAGGAAACAAATACACTCAGAACAGACCACAGGAAGTAATTCTCCACGCAGAAACCACTGAAATGGGTGTGCAGGCCCCAAAGTTCAGAATATCTGAAACGACCAAAAAACAAATCAGATGAAACTTCCCAGGGAACAAAGGTCTTACACAGCACAAGGGCTTTTGAGTCTCAGAACCACACCCAGTCTCTCCTCAGCTGCTCCGGGTGGTGCACCACTGGTCCTTCCCCAAATCTCGCACCCAAACCTAGGTAAGAAACCAGCTGAGTGCCCCAGGCCCCAAGATGCCAACAGCAGCAGCTGAGAAGTCAGGAGCTGGGTCATTTTTGAGACCTGTTTAACCTATAAAAAAAAATCTCCTTCATTAAAACCATCTTAAGCAGCTGTACATTAAAGTCCTATTCCCACTTAAGTTTGTTCCTTGAAAATTGTTTCATGGTAAGTGTCTGGCCTAAGTGGTTCTAATCAAACCTGAAGTTGAAAACTAAAATAAAGCAGCAGTTGCTACTGAACTAACATGCTGCCCTCCTCTCTCGGTACATATATACAAGCTGGTTCACACCAAGCCATGCGCTCCAGGGACTGGGGGGGTATTGTTTTCAAGATGCAGAGCGCCAGTGGAATGGCTATATTAAGTGCGAGACAGGATTTCTAAAGGAAAGACCTGTTCCATGTTATCCACCAACACACAGTATTTTCCACCACCTTGTTAAAGAGTGACTGTCAAGCAAATTAGGTAACAAATGTAAACAATTAGAAGAGCAGTTGTACAAAAAATCTTAATCCAAGAGGGTTTTATTTGTTTGTTCTTTACCTTCAAAAGAAAGGGCATTCAGGTTGGATTGCAGTAATTCCATCTAGGACGTGCAGGGTTACTAAGTACGAACCTGAAGCCTCTGTATTGTGTAAAGGGAGTGAGTCGGAAGAATTAAAACAAACATGAAGAGTTTACTTTAATACACTCACTTTGTGCAAGAGGTCACACTTCAGCAGCACAGGTGAGGCGTACCTTTAGAAGCTAGGAGATGTCAACACTGCCTGCTATGGAAAGGATCCTCCCCCGACTCTCAAATCCTGAAATATGGTAGGACACTTTTTTGTTGTTGTTTTTTTTAAATAATTTTTAGACACATTAGCAGTTTTTCACCTGTGAATCACCACTGATCAACAAACATTTGCACTGTAGGCATAGGGGGGCAGCAGGGAAGAGCAAAATATTAAAAAGTGTTCGAAGGAAGCGCATGACAACCTTCTCAGCAGAGGTGTGCAGGATGCCAACTAAAACCAAATGGGTTTCAGATGGCAGCGAGGGAGCAGAGTGCTTCCCCTGTCCTGATACAGGCGCCCTTTGACGTACAGCACCTCCGACGCCAACACACCAGTGCCTCTCCCACTACAAAAGGCTTCTTTTCCACCACAGGGAACATGCAACACCAGCAGACTCTCCCGATGCCTGAAGAAGGGTGGTTGAGCCCGAAAGCTTGCAAAGAGCATTTTTTCCAACTCTTTAGTTGGTCTAATAAAAGAGATCACATTTACCCAAAGCACCTGATCTCCCACTACAGGCAGCCAGAAGCCAGCCCTTAACCCCATGCAAGCATAGGTCTCTGACCCAACACTCATTCAATTCTGAAGCGACCTTTGTACTAAAAAACAGTTACCAGGCTACTAGCAGCAGGAAAACACGTCCTTCCAACCACTGGGAGCTACTACAATTTAGTACAGACCAGCAGCTGGAACTTGAGTCAATCTAGCCAGGGGACCAGCCTACGTAGGCCAGCGCCATCCTGATTGAAGGGCAGCAGTGACGACATCAGTACTGTAAACCATTCTTGCCCCAGTATTTATTACACAAAGCCAACATTAGCGGCTGTACTTCTGTTAACTGACTGTCAGTTAATGGCTAATGTGGAACACCGCACCGAGACTGAATGAGAAAGAGGC
>NW_017729018.1:14289437-14298564 GCF_001723915.1 Gavialis gangeticus | reverse complement strand
TTTCTGCCTCACCTACAGGTCTCTGGGTTTTTTATGGGTTTTTCATTCTGCTGCCTTCTTTTGTTGAAAACATGGTTATTCCATGCCACCACATGGGGTAAAGAAAACCTTGTTTGTTTTAGAGGGTTAAAAAAGGATCATTCACTGAGTGCACTCGCAGAACAGCCGTGGGGAGCTGATGGAAGCGTCAATACAAGAAATTTTACTGGTTGTTGCAGAAAAGACTATAGCAAGGCAACTCTAAGCTGTCCCACGGAGGAAGCAAACCTTGCTTACCCCATTCATTCTGAGCCTACAATGCACAGCCCCAATTGATTTCCACCTTTTCTCATTATGCCTACCCAGGTCTTACAAATATATTCATCTTCAGTTAGGAGCCTGTAAAACTAGTGCTTGAATCAACCCCAAGACATTCAATGCAGAGGTGGATACAACTGCCCTGAAATGAGGCGCTGCGGGTCAAAGTACAGGATCCTCAGAGGCTGAACATGTACAGAAGTGAAGGGCATCCTGACAAGCTCCCTCAACCACAAAAGAAGTCAAAATGCACCTTCCGCCCTGTTTTCTGGAAGCCTGGACCTCTAGGGAGCCATGCTCTGAAGTCAGTTAAAAGCACAAGTAATGAGTATAACAAATCTTTCATCTGGGCTACTATGCTCAGCCACACAAGAATTTTTCACTGAACCCATTCATTCTTCCATGCAGGCTGCGATGTTTCCGACTTCCACGTCTCGTGGGAAGCGCCCAGCACAATTCCAGCGGAAGTCCTGCTTGCAAAATTAAACCAGCTGCGTGCGCATGCCATCTGCCCAGTGCCTCAGCTTTCTTTCCTTCTCCTCCTCCCCCATTTCCCCTCACCGTGCCACGAGGAACCCCTTTCCAAACAGTTTCTTTATGCAGGCTGAAGCTGCCTTAATTGGCTGGAGGGGTGACTACCTAGTTAAGTCAGGCACTCCCTTCCCTTCAGTAGACCTGTTGGGTTGAGAGAACACAGACCTAGCACTGTTCTAACTACATTTTTATTTGCACAGCCAGGCTGGTTGGTAACAAACCTGCTCCGAAAATAAAAGTAACAAACAGCAGAAGAAAGAACACACTCTTCTGAACTGGCAAAATCTGCCCCCAAATGATGTTTCTGTGCTTCTAGGGGCAGCCTGTGGAAGTTAATGGCTACAACAGACTCCAAAAATGAATATCAAAAGTCTTCAGATAAGAACAGTAAAAACATACTTTGTCCACTAACTAAACAAAACCCCCCACATGCCTAGAACAAACCTTGTGCTGGTCCAAGCTTAAATGCCCCCAAGAGATTTTACAGCCTAAGATGACAGAGGGTCTTTCACCTAACAGAGTGGGTCTAGCAGACAGTCAGCTGTTCAATCTTCACTTCACTGTCTGATCAGAATTGCTGGCATCAAAAATGCAACCTAGAATCCATGTGAATGGGTAAGAAAACAGATACAGGGCATAGGCTCGCTGAGCTCATTTCAAGTTTGGAAGCTGCGTGTTCGCTACTCGTTCATCTACTCTTTCAGAGTAAGTGTGGGGTGGGGAGAAGAGAAAAAAAAATCTTGTCTGGGCTAGAGAAGTTGATTAAAGTTGAATAAATGAAACCCCACATTATTAGCAAGATGCCATTTAAGCCTCTCTTAGGAGACAGATACCACCACGGGGGTTTCCCCTATCTTACCAAAAGCTATAGCACATCATTGAGAAAGCTATAGGCATCTGTCTATCCAACAAAAAGCATCAGTACCAATGACTTCAGCTAGTTGAGGGGACATGCACACAATTTAACTGTCAGAAGTTACGACACAGAAGTAGATGAGCTGGATTTTAAAAGGTAGGGATCAGTCCACTAGTATTTAAACAGCGCTTAATCAATGTTACCACTCTGTTACACCTAAACTCACATGTGGATTTCAGAAGAGATTTAAAAGGACAACCCCGGCCCCCTCACTTACTTCCACAGGCGTTATATAATTATCCTCGCTGCTACCCCCTGTTTACAATAAGCCTTGGAAACTTGAAACTCAACCCAGCTTCCTTAGTAAGCGTATTTGTGTTCCAGAGCTCCCTGTTATTGTAGGCTTGCTCCTGAGCGCTGGGCTGCACATACCGGTTCATTAGAGCACAGTTATTTGCTTGCATCGATTCCCCGGCCCCCCCATCATCTCCCAGCAATAAAGGTCCAACTGGTAAGTGGCCAACAGGGGAGTCAACATCAGTTTTTGGTTGCTGCTTTGAGGCACGGACCTCCCTCCCCACCCGCACCCAAGAGCTTCTAGGCTCAAGACAGCAACAAAGCCACGAGAGCACCCAAAAAAGCAGTGCTCAGGGCTGCGGCAGACAGCTCTAATGGCAACACAGGAAGTGCCAATGCCAGACAGCAGGACAGGCCCCGACACCCTGCAAACCAGGGAGCTAAAAAGGAAACAGCAAACCCCACAGAGGGGCTGGGAAGCCCTCCTCACTGTGCTGTGGGAGGGAAGTACCTGGCTTGGATCCCAATCTCCCCCAAACAGCAAAGCTCCCAAGCCCCTGAAGCCAGGCACAGACTGTAAAGGGAGGTCCCAAAACACTGCCTGGAGGCTTCTTGGATGGGGCTGGGGGCAGGTGGAACTGGTACAAACTCCCTGAAAGGACAAAGCATCACCCAACATCTAGGCCTGACCAGCCCTGAGAGCACTTTCTTAGCATTTCCCCAGAAGCCAGCTGCCGAGTTGCTTTGGGAGTCCGATCCGAACACAAGAGACTGGTGCCCGTGCGGTCCAGCAACAGCCTAGACTGGGCCCTCCTGAGGAAGGCACGAGGCACTTCATAAAAGCAGAGGTGATGGGATAACCTGGCCAAAAAGGAAGCGTCATTCTCCCTGCTGGCAGCCTGCAGCCACTTGCACCCTGACTCACTCATTTTCATCCCTGCATCCAGCCAACACGAGTCAGACGAGTTATTGAACTGCAGAGGCCTAATCAGCCCTGCCCCACCCAAAGTGGCTGTCAGGCTTTATGGGAGGAGCGTGGAAGGGGAAGCCCAACCAGCAGGTGCTGGGTTGGGAGGGGGCAGACCTTTACCTCTTGCTGTAGGAGAACAAGGAACCAGAGACGGCTGCTCCCTCTCAGAGCCGCCCTGCGGAAAGGCAGCCCTGGCAGGAGGTTGCTGCTGCATATGGCTGCCAACCACCAGCTCAGCCTTTCCCGAGGCTGGGCTGAGAGGACACATTTGTTGCGTTTATGCTGGAGGTTGGGGAGCCTGGGAGGGTGAATCTCACTCAGGAGGAGCTGAAGCACCAGAGGCAGCAGCAGATACGTTACCCAAACCTCTGATCCCTTCCCACCACCTCCCTTTTATCCATACATGTGCGATCCTTTTGAGTCCTGCTGCAGGAAGCCTTACAAGTGAGCAACACACTGCTTACGACACAATTTCCTCTTACCGGTTTAAGATCCATCACCTTTCAGTTTTCGTCTTCTGCCACAGCGAGTCTCGTTTCCAGAGTCAAGCCCAAGCACAGCCTGAGCTACTTCCAGTACCAAGATCCATTTTACATTCCAGATGGAAAGCCCCAGCTGCTACTTATGGTAGCTTGTGAACTCTGAACTTAATATTACTTAATATGTTCCCAGGTTTATTTTCCTGCTGATAGCGTCGTCAATGGATGCTGCTTCTGTCAGATCAGCTTCACACACATGGATTGTTTTCTCCATCTGGGTCAAGTTAATGCTTCATCTGACAGTCACAATTAGCAATCCTAAAAACCTACCTTCTGCCCTTTACATCCAGCAGGACTACTTGGAGCAGTCAGGTTAGCGTGATTTAGGTCCCTGTTATTCTCAAGTTCCAGAAACCATTCATCTTTTAATGACAATGCCGGGCTGCAAAGAATGGTGCCCAGCCTCATTCCCAACATAAGCAAGCAGACCCAAAAGCAGATTCTGACAAACCTGCAAAGGCTCTTAAGAAAGTTCCTGGTTGCAAACACAGCAGTGGTTCTGACTTGCACCAGAAAGGCTGTCCCAACTCCACTTGCTACTTGCTTGTGGGTTGGTTAAACCCTTACAGTTATTTTTACTTTAAAAAAAATAAATAAATGTGATCTCTGATCTCTTTTCAACCCTGCTCTGAAAATTCATATCCATTTCATTCACTGAAAAAAATTCCTCCTGAACCAATCATGGACACGTGGTCTGCAAATATCAAAGTGGTTTGCTCCTATATCTGTCAACCAGTGACCAACTGGTACAAGTCACAGAGCACTGCAGTTTACTTCAACCAGCAAGCAAAGGTTTCCTTTGCAAAGCCAAAGATGGTGGCAACGGCAGGGGAGGGGGAGCTAACAAGCGAAGTTCTGTCCATTCTGTTGTTCCCCACTTTTTTGGGAGGGGAGGTGGGGGAGGAAAGAAACAGAGGCCATTTGATTTTTTTTCACAATGATTGAGAGCCAAGAAAAACACGAATGCACACCAAGGAGCTTGCAAGGTACAACAACAACACATACAAACACCTTGTCTAGACACCAAAATGTGGAAATCTGACTCTAAGAACTACCACTGGCGCATAATTTATTGACTGCGGCCCATCATACGATAGACCCTCACTGGCAATATATTTTTATATATACCATACATAAATATAAAAGTACCCACACCTCGTAATATCCTCTGTGGAAGAAGTTTTTAATCCCCTGAAATTTAAAAAAAAATATATAACATATGTATGCACACACAACTTTTTTTAGAGGATTAAAAACTTCTTTCACTGAAGATATTAAGAGGTGTGGATACTCTTATATTTATGTATGGTATATATAAAAATAAAATATATTGTCAGTGAACAGTGACATTTATTTATTAGATTTTTGTTGCCCTTCCCAAAAAGGCTCAGGCCAGCATACAAGGGCCACAAAAACTTCCTTAGCACCCCAATCTTATATGAGCAAGCCTGCAACATGTACGAGAAAATGATTTCTCTTTATTAAAAAGAGGGGCATAACATCCAAACTACATAGTACTTGGCCAGTGCAAACAAGTCTTCCAAAGGGAAGTGTGGCAAAAAGGACATTCACCGCCAGAAGATCTCACACTGATGCACTGACAGAGAGGACTGGCTTGTTTTGCAATGTTCGACAGAACCTGCTCAACTCAACACACAGAAGCACCTACTAACAGGGGTAATGACTAGTGTCACCTCAAGAAAAATTGTCCAAAAGTCAGAGGCAGAATGGTGGGTGGGGTCCCTGGCTTGCAGTTGCACACAGCACGCTCCCAAGCCGCAAGGTCCAGTTTTCTTGCCTGAACAAAATGATACCAGGCAATGGAAGAAAACATCAGAATGGGCTGGTCCCTACACCCTGCCAAGGACCCCTCAGATGGCTACTGTTGGGGGCTCAGAGCACCTTACCAGAGAGGAGAGCCAGTAAGTAAAGCCTTGCTTCTCTGTTGCTAGTCTCCCTTGCATAGCATCAGCCATGCAAGAGGCTCTGCTGCACAAATGAAAAGGAGAAACCAGAGGGTTAACCAAACGCAGCAGGCCATAGCTAGGATCAGGGAAGCCTCAAACTGGGTGGAGGTGGGCAGCCAGAGTCACAATCATATACAGTGACCACTTTTCAAAGTCAAACAAATGCTGGTCTCTTTAAATTAAAGGCACTCATCCAAGGTAAAGAAAGGGGAGACTACGGACAGGCAGCAGTGTGTTTCTAAATCCTGCTTTCTTGCTAGAACAAGGCAAAATGCACTGAATTTCTTGCATCTCCCTTCCTCGTTGCACTGCTGGAATTAACACACTATTGATTTAAGACAAGGGCTGAAAAAAGGACAGAATTCTGTTTAACAATTCTTAAAAAAGTCACAAACAATCCTCATTTGGACACTGGGCAGAAGTGGTCTTAATTGTATTGGATGCTCTAAGCACCATTCCTGCTACCACAGAGAGCTATTTCTATCACTCAGGCTGAAGTCCCTCCTCTGGGTGAGGCCTCCATGTAAGGACTGAGACGTGCTGAGTGGGGAAAGCAGGCTGCACTGTAGTCTGTTTTGTACCCGCTCAGTGGATGGGATGTTCACCAGGGGGCTATTTAACTAGCTCATTTCATTAGCACTAAATTTGCTCAATAGTAAAAGGTGTTCACAAAAGTGTAATTAACCCTAAGGCTTCTGCGATAAGCAGGAAGTTATTAATGGTCCTGGAGTTATTGGTAACATGAGACAGAGCAATTCTCCCTCCCTGCTCAATAAAAGATGCCCCTACATCTTTCCTACTGTACATACAAGTCTGAACACTTGACAACATGGTCCCAGACTACTGGTGCCTTTCCAAACCTTACTCAAACCTGCAGAGCAGCTCCATCCATTCCAGCGTCTTCCTCTCACGCAGCATTAGCAAAAGTACTTTGCCAGCCAAAATGTACTCCCTCTCCCATGGATTAGCTGGCACATGTTGGTGTATGTGATGCATGCAGTCTTTCCCTTCCTATTTTACAGCACACACAAACACCAGAGATTTAGAGACGCTTTGTAAATTCATACTCACTTCTGCCCACAGCCTGTACTGGGGGCTGGGCAAGTGGCCCAGTAGATAAGACAGCACTGACCACCCCTCATTTTACAATAACATTTGAATGCTGCGTAGGAAAAACTGCCCACCCCCCTCCAATTTGGTAACAAAATACTCAGCTTTCATAACAAAGCCCACACTCTGAAGTGACTGGCTCCAACATAACAGCAGCAGGTTCCCTGCCAAAGAATATCATCATCAGCAAAAATGAAGACGAAATAAAGTGCATTTCAGAAAGGTTGAGAAAAGCGAGTGTTCCCAGGTCACCGGCTAGGAGCCAGGGCTCTGCCTACAAGCCACGGAGACATGTCATTTACAACAATGCAAAATGATCTGTCTAAAGAACAGTCAACTGGGCCTTACAAGAATAGCTTGAAAAAAGCAGTTTTGCTGGGGTGCTCACACAGCAACTCCAGTTCTTAGTGTTTAGAGAATTTAAGATTTTCCTTCCCCTGTGGAGTTTAGCAGGGTTTTTATAAAACAATAAAGAAACTACATGATCACACAAGGGAACGTGCTCATGAATACGGTCCTACGAGGTGCCAGACAGCTGCTGAATCGGCACTGAACGTCCTGTACTTTAGGAGTTACTTGTTACGAGAATTTCCAGACAAAGGCAATTTCTCGAGCTAACAGTGTCCCTTTAATGCACAAACTTTCTGCAGCAGTTTCTCAAACATGCTTTCAGTGATAGCCTGTGACAAAACTCTTTTGTCTTTCTACTTTTCACCAGCATGCTATCAATTAGACCTAGGCCTTTCAGTTTGCTACCCCCGTATGAAAAAAGGATAATAGGTTTATAATCTGCCGCTGAATCCCATAGCAACTGTACGTCACTTTAGATGTAAATTATAGACAATTCCTTCCCGTGCAATTTGAAAAGCAGAGAGAAAAATGTATAATTTGAGCAGATCTAAATGGTATGTGGTTGAGAGAAAAAGACTACCCTAAATAATCAAAAGGAAGCAGCCATGGCCCAAAACATTCCTCAAACACTACGTTAAGCCCGTCTGTCCCCTTCCTTTAAACAGGAGACACCGCATTCAGGACAACACTAACAATGTATAATGAGAGTGTGAACAGTCTAGATCCTGCCCTGTCTTTGCTGATCACGAAGGGATGTGCGTGTGCAAATACAGCTTCCTTTCTAACCAGCCGCCTCCTCTCTGATTCATTTAGCCGTGTCACAATCCCATGTTACTGATGTCATAATTGCTTCAGTTCTGACAGACCAGCACCAGTGAATTAATCACGCCAGAGAAAACCCAGGTTACAGGGACAGAATAATGATGCAAAAAGGTTTTAAAATAATGTAATGGGTTTTGATCGATTAAAAGCCACTCGTTATTCTCCCTCCGACACCTGTAGAAAGCTTGTTACTCAAACCAGCACAAAGCATCGCCCTGAACAGTCCATACTGAAAATAAAGGCCTGGTTTTCCATTCCCCACTTCAAACATAATAGGAACAACAAAAATAGAAAGGAAGCCACCTATGACAACACGCTGGAAGAGAACTTGCTCTGCAGGAGAATGTTTAACCAGACCTCTTACCCCCAAGCCCTGCTGCAGCAGTCTTCGCCATTGAGAAACAAATGGTTATTTTGACTGAAAAACAAAAACAAGCATCAACTGGCACAGGAGAGGGACAGCCAAGTCCTTGGAGGGTCAGATCTGTCAACAGGCTGAGGGCTCCAGGATTTGAGCCAAATATTATAGCATGCTGCAGATGGCAATATGCTTTAGTGGTGTCAGTGCAGCCCTGAGCAAACACCCTCGTGTTCGTGGGGCCTGGCGCAGGTGATATGGGTGCAGCAGTGGAGATGGGCAAAGGCACGTGGGTGGTGCAGGGCAGCACCAGGCACCATGTGCCACCTCAAACCAATGGCACTGGCATCTTGCTTTCACCCATGCTAAAATCCTCCCAAAGAGGAGGAAGGATGAAGAGCAGCTGTCACGTCATGCAATGGGAGGGTGAAAGTCTAAAGGTTCGCACAATACTGCCCTTTCCCTGACAAAGTGACGGTCTAAAAGCGTAATGCCAGAGCACCGCAACGTACCCGGGACATGCCAGGAGGGTTTCCAGCGGTCCAAGCAGCTGTGCTCATTCTCAGTCCCTATCATGCAACAGCAAAAGGGGGGGCTCTGCCTCAGCATCCGAACCACAGACCACGTCCCTGGCCACGAGTCTGTGCCCACGGCAGGGTACTAGGGCTAATGCGAGGTTCGGAGTCCGAAATGACCCGGCAGTGAAAACGATGCAGTGAGAGCACGCGGGCAGGCAGAGAGGTGGGGGCCGACCAGAAAGGAGTTGCAAGGAGTGGGCATGAGGCAGTGGGCAGGCCAAACCCATGCCAATGGCCAGAGGAGAAGAAGGGCAAGACCAACGCCCGAGATGCAGCGTACCCCCACCCTAGGTCCGATCCAGCACCCTGAGATGTGGCTCTCGTGGCCCCCAGGCCGCACAAAGAAGGCAGTGCTGCAACCACAGGGTCTCGCAGCGCCACAACTGCCCGGAGCCCTGCCTATCCTGGGCTCCGCACCGGCTCACCAGGCGGGCGGGCAGGAGCCTCG
>NW_017729018.1:14283724-14284437 GCF_001723915.1 Gavialis gangeticus | reverse complement strand
TGAGACCCGTCCCCGGCAGCACTGGCTTCTGGGGCCCAGACCCTGGAAGTGCTGCAGGGGCTCTGGGCATCAGAGCAAGCACTGGGGGCCCCGGAAGCGCCTCAGGGGCCCAACGCCCTTGGAGCAAGCATGGGGGGGGGGGCAGGGGGGCCTGGAAGCAGTGGAGGAGCTCCAAGTCCTCGGGGCAAGTGTGTGGGGGGAGGCTTGGAAATGCCTGCAGGGCCCAAAGCTGACGGGGCAGGTGCTGAGGGGGCTTGGAAGCACCTCAGAGGCCCAAAGCCCTTAGGACTGGGGGGGGGGGGGGCTGGAAACACCTTGGGGGCCCAAAGCCCTTGGGGCATGTGCCAGTGGGGGGCCTTGGAAGCACTAGAGGAGCCTAAAGCCCTTGGGACAAGCGGTGGGGGGGAGGGTTGGAATGTCTCCGGGGCCCAGAGCTGTCGGGGCAGGTGCTGGGGGGCCTGGAAGCACCGAAGGAGCCTAAAGCCCTTGGGACAAGTGGGGGGCGGGGGCTTGGAAGCACCGGAGGAGCCTAAGGCCCTTGGGACAAGAGTGGGGGGGTGGAAACGTTTGCGGGGCCAAGGGCGGGTGCTGGGAGGGCTGGAAGCACCGAAGGCGCCTAAAGCCCTTGGGACAAGCGGCGGGTGGGGGCTGAAAGCACTGGAGAAGCCTAAAGCCCTTAGGACAAGAGTGGGGGGTGTGGAAGTGTCTGCGGG
>NW_017729018.1:14278493-14278724 GCF_001723915.1 Gavialis gangeticus | reverse complement strand
GCTGTCTGTGAGCTTGACGTGGAAGACAGAGAGGCGCGTGCCCCGGCCGAGCCGCCCGCACGACAGCCCGTAGCCGCGCTCCGCCTGCAGCGCCGCCATCTTGGGACCGTCTCCCCGCCGCGCCGCGCCGCCAGGCCCCGCCCCCTACTGCATCATTCATGAGGGCCGGCCCCGCCCCCCGCGGCCCCGCGCTGATTGGCGCGCTGCGCGGGCTCCCGATTGGATGCCGGG
>NW_017729018.1:14271473-14278199 GCF_001723915.1 Gavialis gangeticus | reverse complement strand
GCGCCGCGGGGGCGGCTGGGTAGTGTAGTCCTGGCGTCACCGGCGGAGCACGTGTGAAGGGTGGGGCGGACGCACGAGGCTGCCAGGCGGGGCCCGTGCGCTCGGGCTGCCCGCGGTGGGTGCGCATAGCCCTCGTGGGAGGGGTGCACAGCGCTGCTCGAAGGCCCTTTCATGCCACCCCGCCCAGGCGCTGAGCACCGCTCCCCTGGGCAGGTGGCACCGGCTCACCTGGCGCCGCATGGGAGTGACCTTACCTGTGCCCACACAGGTGCCCTTCTCTGGGGACGCGGAGCAGCCCTGAGACGTGTGCGCCCCCAGCCCGCGCCCGGGGGAAGGGAGGGTGGTCCCGCGGGCTTGCGGCAGCAGGGACTCCTTCCCTGCTGTGGTGTTGGGGTCAGGGCCCCAAGTATGCCCCCCCCCGCGTCTCTGCTGTTGGAGGGGTGGGCTGGAAGCAGCTAGACGGATCTGCTCCAGCACCCCTTGGCTGCAAGCTGGCCTGGGCATGGTGCCGCAGACCACGGCGGACCAGCTGGAGGACGTGCCGGCTGCCCTCGCCGTGCCGCCCTCCTGAGGGCGGGTGCCTAAGCACCGGGGTTATCTGGAGCACAGGATGTGGTGGAGGAGCCGGCCTGGCACCCACCATGGCTCCCGTGTTGGCGTTGCTTCCTTCCTCTGTTTGGAGAAGCTCTTCCTTTCCTGCCTAGGCAGTGAAGCAAAACTGGGCAGGGGGAAGCATCTGCAGCGTACAGCAGCCTTGCCTCCTCACTGCCATTGGTGCTCCCACGTCCTACGCTCGGCCTCTGCAGCCAGAGAGCAGCAGGTGAAGCTGGGGCTCTCCAGCGCTTGACCGGAAAGCCAGAGCTCACCCATGCTAAGTAGTTTCAAAATGGATGCATCACGTTGCTGGTGTCCTTGGAGTGGGTCCCAGCTCCCAGCCCAAGCTGCTGAGGTCCCCTGCCCAGCATGGTGCTAGCTGTGGGCCCGTGGCTCTTGCCCCCACACCACAGGCAGGGTAGCGGGCAGCAGGGCAGCCATCAGCGGTCACCCTGCCCTGTTCAAGGAGTTTTCTGGAGCCAACAGGCTGGCACAGAGCAGCTGCCCCAGGTAAACAACACGTGGGAGCTGCCAGGTGCTCTGGGCAGCTGGGTCAATAGAGACGCAGGCTGGCTTCTCAGTCACTCGCGGCTGACTTGTGTCTTTAGGAGCTGCTCCAGGGGCCCTGGAACGAGCTTCCGACCAGCACTGAGCTCTCCAGCAGCCCGTGGCTGTGGGGCAGGTTACATCCCTGGGTGAACAGGGAGACATGAGCTACTGGCTTCAGAGCACCCTCTTCTACCCCCAGCCTCCCCCAGGGCTGGCCTAGAAGGGAGAGGCTGCACTGGCCTCAACCCTGCCACCGGCTGGCCCCTTGCTTGGCCAAACAGAGTAGCTGCCACTTGGCTCCCACTCTTGTGGTTCGTTGCAGGCTGGTCCAGCGACCCCCGTACTTGGCCTCACTTAAAGAGCCGCTGCAGGGCAGCTCCAAGGGTCAGCACACGACTGAGTGCCAGGCCCCACATGCAACACAGCGTGGGGCCAGGCATAGAGCTCTGTCCGGCTGCAGGCAGCTGAAGGATGAGCAACAAGGAATTCCCCTTGCACTTCCAGGCAGGCAGCCATAGGGGCAGGGAGCAACCTCTGGGGCTGATGTGCAGCGTCAAGGAGCTCAAAGGGACCTTAAGAGCAACCCCTTGCTGCCAGCACTGCTGCTGGCTTCTCTGCTGCCCTCCACCCGCTGCTGGGCAAGGCTGGTCAGCAACACCCACTGAGTCTGTGCCACAAACAACTGGCCATGCAAGGGTCCCCCAGGCACGAGACACTGCTGGGCAGGCTAGAGGAGCCTCCGCTGCACCCAGTACAACACAGACCAGCAAACTAGGGTGGCTTCAGGAATCTGCCACCCCTGTGGCCCCTGCTGCATTATGCTGGAAATAAAGAGGCCCTGGGCACAGGAGATGCAGTGAGACCTGTCCTTTAATTGGGGGTTTCACAGCGAAGTCAGAAGAGAGGGCAGGGCCGTGCCCACAGACAGCAGCTGGGCCCTGGGGCACAGCACAGAGACAGAGCAGCTGGGAAATGCAGGCACAGGAACCGAGCTGGCCAGAGAGCTGCAAGGCGGAAGAGGTGGCCCAGGCAGGGGGAATGCCGGGAGGCCGAATCTAGGATGCAGCCAGGAGGAGGTGGAAGTGGGGACACTCAGGCCTTCCCCTCCTGGGTTGTTCCTGCCAGCTCTCTCTGCCACCAGGCATCGTGGGCATGGGACAGCTCTGAGCTGTGTCTCCCATGGCCCCAGCACGCTGGTGAAGGGGGGGGCATGGGCCAGCAGTGTGCCCATGCAGGCAGCCCTCCTGGAGAGCTCTGGGAGGCTCACGGCTCCTGCACTGCTCCGGCAGCAGGCTGCATCTAGGGTGGGTGCTGGGGACCCCCTATGCAGGAAGCAGAGCTCAGCATCAAGCAGCATGCTAGAGTCCACTATAGGGGGAGCCGCACAGCTGGGATGGCCAGCGCTAGCAGGGCTGGGGCAGGCAGCCGAGGCCGCGCTCGCTCCGCTGCTGGACCTGGCAACAACCAGCTGCATCCATGGGTCAGGGCGCTCTGAGAAGCCCCCCAATGCAGGACAGGGCAGGGCAGAGCAGCCAGCCCAGGGACCCCAGCCCACACACGCAGGGCTGGCCTGGGCTCCTTCCCTCCCAGCCCTGCTCCTTCTGCTGAGGCCACAGAAAGAGCTGCACCCCTAAGCACACAGGTGCTGCTCCTTGCCTGGCGAGGACACCACGGTGGGTGGCACCAGCTGGGTCACGTGGGCTGCTCTACTACCACCGGGTGCTGCAGGGGCGAAGGTCACAACAGCCCTGTGCAGGGGAGCCTCTCGTACCCTCTCCTGCTGCAGAGCACCCCTGGCAGCCACGACTGGGGCAGGAGCTTGGTGCCTGGACTGGGCAGCAACTTGGGGCTTTCATCCTCTACGTACAGGTATAAGCCAGGGCTTCCCATCCTAGCAGAGCGACTGCGGGTGTGAGGAGGGGGCAGGGG
Organism: Gavialis gangeticus; assembly: GCF_001723915.1. Classification (NCBI taxonomy): domain Eukaryota; kingdom Metazoa; phylum Chordata; order Crocodylia; family Gavialidae; genus Gavialis; species Gavialis gangeticus. The sequence continues at coordinate 14,275,127 of NW_017729018.1, read as the reverse complement.
TGAGTGCTGGATCTGTCACCAGGGGCACCGATCACCTCCAGCAGAGAGAAGTCGTCGTCATCATTGTCGTTTTGGCAGTGCATGGGGAGGGAGCGCTGCACCGAGCTGAGCTCACCTTGCCAGGCCCAGCACAGCCGCTCCCCAGGCCTCTCACAGACTGGCATCAGTTCCTGGCAGCGATGACAACCGACAAGGCCACACCACCCAGCGCCACGGCCGTCGCGCCAAAGAGCCACTTCCAGGGAATCGACTGGAGGGAATGAAAGTACTGATGAGCACGGCCGGACATGAAGCCCTCCTCAGCACACCCCGGCCCAGCACAGAGGCCTGCTCCAGCAGATGGGGAGCACGAGGGGCCAGTCCCAGGCTGCTCTTGGACTAGCAACCCCACTCCCAAGCTGCGGCCGAGACACCGCGGCCAGAACTCCTCTGCCTGCCAACTGGAGGATCCCAGCACAGGCAACCACTTCGATCAGAGGCCCAATCTCTCCAGCTGGCACTGCCGCCAGAAGCAAAGCAGCAGCTCTGTTTTTCCCCAGTGAGGCAGGAGCACTCCAGCAGGCACAAGACAAGGATGTCCATATGCGCCTGGACACTGCACCCCCGGCACAAAGGAGTGGGCCCACAGCGAGCTACCACCCACCAGAGACCATGGAGGAGATGCCACGTGTCCTCCCCTCCCCGTGTCCGCACACCCCTGCCACTCACCCAGGGTGACTTGTCTTTGCATTTAACAGGGGTGCTGCCAGGGCTGGGATTCCCCAGCATCTTTCTGTACATCTCTGTCTCCACAGTCTTCTGGTCCGCGTGCTTCTTCACCAACTTGGAGAGCTCTGCGTGGATTGTCTGGGGACAAGAGCTTGCACATAACTGGAATGACCAGTCCCCTCTCCCTGGCCCAGCCCGTCTCCAAATGGAGAGGAGCTCCCTGCAGAGCAGAGCAGAGCAGAGCTCAGTGCCAGCGGGGCTGGGGACTGCCCGTACCACCCTGGGTTTTGCGGGTGCTGCGTGATGCAGCTCCGACACACTCACTACTGCTCATCGCTGGGGCAGGAGATGGCAGGGACAGAGCCTGTTTGCCCCTGCCAGCCAGGCCATCTCTAGCAGGGCTCACACCAGTCCCAGTCCCGGGCTGCCTGGATCCCTCCTCCAGCACCTCGACCCTATCCCAGACCAGCCTGCATCTGTGAGAACTCGCCAGACCCCTCCAACCCCAGGTCCCTCCGAGCACCCAGGAAGCAGCTGCGTGTCCTGCCCGGCTGGGGCTGCTGGCCAGGGCAGAGCCTTCCAGAGCACAAGGGACTCCAGCAGGGCTGGCATCTCCTCTCCAGCGAGGGCAGGACACAGGATGGTCTCCGAGGACGTGCTGGGCAGCACAGGCCCTGCAGCTTGCAGCCTCTCCCAGGGCGAAGCCACAGTCAGCACGGCACACCTTATGCCACGAGACCGAAGTCACGCCTGGGCCTGAGCTCCTGGCAGCCGGGTCTGTAGGTGCTCGGAAACGACCAACGAGCGGAGCCAGCTGCGCCAAGCCTCACTCTCCTGCCTGACAGCCCGAGGTTTGCCTCTCCGCACTGAGGCCCAGCTTGGGTTTGATTCCCTTCCCTCCACTGCCACTCACGTACTGCTAGCGGGCGCGATAGGCCCGCCGTGCCCCAAAGTGCAAGGCAATTCTGAACAGGTTTTGACCGAGCTCAGATTCTCGCCTTTCTGAGCACAACAGGGAGGGCCCGACCTCCGGAGACCAAGCTTGGCAAGATCCAGCTCACAGGAAGCAGAGCCCAGCAGCAACCTCGCCACCCAGAGAGGTCTCCGGGGGCGTTAAGACTAATAAGAAGTTTTTGCCCATGCAGCACAGAGCAGGCAGAGACCTGGAAGCCAGTGTGAAGCTGGACTCCAGCAGGACCTCTCAGCCCTGCTGCACTCCCCAGCACCTTCTGCGCTTGCTTAGCAGCTGTAGTCGTTCACCAGGGCCCAAGAACATGGACTGAGATCTGCTCCCTCCAGAGCAGGTCATTGCGCGCCCAGAAGCAAAGGTAAAAGCCACCAGGTTCCCCGAGGGGCAGGCCAGCCCCAGCACAGCTGGGAACATCGCTCCAGCTGCCAGTTGCACACAGCTCTTGCTCCAGCATGCCCTGTGAAGGTCCCTGTGCTGCAAGAGGTCCCCCCTCAACTCTGCCCTTGAGGCTGCAGCATCTGGCACGCACCCCACCGGGCTCTGGGCCAGGGCCCCAGATCCTTCCGAGCAGCGGCTCTCCGGTTCCCAAAGCCCACGTCAGAGCAGGCGCAGGCCCGGAGGAGCCCGAGCGGGAAGGACACAAGCGTCCTGGCAGGCATCCCGACCCTTGGCCCCGGCCCCAGGCTCAGGCGGTGGCGCGGCGCCATCTGCTGGGGGCTGGGCTGCTCGGGGCAGGCGCGCCGGCGGCTCGCAGGCAAAGGTGCCTCCACCCCCCGAAACAGCCGGGTGCAGCGGGGTGGACCCCGGCCTCCCCTCCATCCCTTCACTGTGCACCATGGCAGGCCCTCCCCACCTTCCTCCCAGATTTCCTCTTTTAGGGCCTTGGAAGAGAAGTGGGGGGTTCACTTTCCAGTTCTCACAGGGGGGCAGGAAAGGGGCTTCTCTTCCAATGGAAGTTTTCACTTTTGTTTCACGGGAATAGATTTTGGTTCTGGGGGAACGCACGTAAGCCGGCTGCTGCTGTGAGAAGGGGGAGCCAATTGCGTCGCATTGTGGGGGCGCATCGTGGGGGCATTCTGGACGGCGACAAGCAAGGGCAGGCCGGTCTGGGGAGTGCTGCTTCCACCAGGCCCAGGCTGTCGGCTGGCTCCATTCAGCTAAAAGCAGCCCTTGATGCCCAATGGCTTTTGTGCGAGCTGCAGGTCCGTAGCCAGAGCAGTCTCTGTCCATGCAAGGGCAGCGAGGCGCTGGCATCCTGCCCAGCTTGTGCAGGACCGGAGTCTGAGCATCAGCGTTATTTACTTGTTTTGCAACAGGCAGCAGGTTCCCGACCGGCAGCCCCAGGAGCCAAAGTCTACTCTGGGCCAGAAGGACGAAGCTACGCAAGTAGATTGCTGTTTTGCACCAGCTGTAATCTCATACATGACCAAATCATGAACTACGTCACTCCGCCTGCCAGATCATTGCAGCTGCTTCCCTGGCAGCCTCACAGCCAGCACTTTGCTGTACTTGTTCTACTGGTCATGGCAGCGTCCTACATTTGGGTCATTTCCTTTCCAAGCACATTAAAAGGGACGAGATCCCTGAGCCGTCCCTGCTCACAGGCATAGCGCGCAGGGAGTGCTGGCAGCCCAGCTTCCACCACTGCTCACATCCCATGTGCTCAGCTGCTGGTTTGCCCCCTCCAACCAGCACAACTGCTCTTTCATCTCCTCTCCCCGACATAAAGACAAGTTCCTGAGCTGACTAACGTGAGCTAAAACCGCAGGACGATGAGACCGCACGTTGCTTGGTCCAAGCCAGCAGCTCAGGACAGAGGACCTGGCGCGCTAACTTGAGTTACGAACATGCCTGCTCTTGAGCCTGGCACATGCCACAACAGTGCATGCTCCACAGGGAAGGGGCTGCTCACCCACCATGTGTGTTCAGCACTGGGTGTGGCAGGGCCTAATCCTGATTTTGGCCGTCAGGTGCTA
>NW_017729018.1:14261914-14266473 GCF_001723915.1 Gavialis gangeticus | reverse complement strand
TGAGCTGACTAACGTGAGCTAAAACCGCAGGACGATGAGACCGCACGTTGCTTGGTCCAAGCCAGCAGCTCAGGACAGAGGACCTGGCGCGCTAACTTGAGTTACGAACATGCCTGCTCTTGAGCCTGGCACATGCCACAACAGTGCATGCTCCACAGGGAAGGGGCTGCTCACCCACCATGTGTGTTCAGCACTGGGTGTGGCAGGGCCTAATCCTGATTTTGGCCGTCAGGTGCTATGGGAAGGTGGAGTCAGGAATAGGCTGCAGTAAAATGCCAATAAATAAAGCAATGGAAACTCCCACAGAGGAGAAGAGCCCATGCCCAGAGCAATGCACAGCTCTGACCCACGTGTCTGGATGTGTGCATGCCATGGCTGGCTCTTGCCGTGGCCCTGGACCCTGGAGGACCTGGTGGAAGCTGCAGGGGCTGGGACCACAAGTGTAGGGCGATTTTTCACAAAGCTCAGAGCTGGCAGAGAGCCCTGCGGGGAGCAGCAAAGGAGGGAAGAGGAATCTCAGGACTGCAGTGAGGAGACCCAGGAGGTCGGCTCACTAACCCCAGGCAGTGCCGGCTTGGCTCTGACCCCCAGAGAGCCCCGCATGCGGAGCTCCACAGCACCCTGAGGCGGGAAGGGTGCACTGGGGAGCTAACAAGCAAGAACAAGGAGCCCCCAGCGAGCAGGTACACGGGTCTTGCAGGAGCAGAGCTGCAATGCCCTGTGCGAGCCTTGAGGCTCCTGGCAGCAACAGCCCCGGGGGCAGATCCTGGCAGCGTCTCTCATTCCCAGCCCTGCTAAGGCCACATAGCCCAGCCCCAGCTGGCAACAGGACAGACACCCACCTTGTTGGAGGGCTCCAGCTTCAGCGCTGCCTTCAGGATGGGGATGGCTTGGCTGTACTCGCCCTGCTGTGCCAAGACCTGGGGAAGGATACACAGTTCACAGAGGAGCTCTGAGCTGTCCCTAGCCCTGCCACACATGGCTGCACCCGGGGTACTGGCACTGAAGGCCCAGGAAGGAGGGAGGCAGCCTGCTGAGACCCTCAGAGCACCCTGCCCCAACCCACCCTCACCTTTCCCTTTCGGAAAAGTGCCTTGATGTTCTCCGGCTGGTGCTCCAGGACCAAGTTGCAAGATTTCAGGGCGGCCTCATAATGGTCCAACTTGAGCTGAGAGGCTGCCAGGTTGTTGAGGCATTTCACCTTCACCTCCAACAACTCAGCCTCCTCCTCAGGGCTGAAGTCGACTGCAAAGAGTATGGAGCCCAGTTACACGTGGGCAGAGGCACTGGTTGCAGAGTATAGCTGCTTCCCGTCATGGCTTGAGCACCAGGGGGACCGGTCACCACCGGGCAGCCTGCTTTGTACGCTGCAGCAGAGCCCATCTGCCCCCAGCAAGGACTGCGTGGGTTTCCCTGGGGACCTGCTGGGAGGCTGCCTAGCCTGGCGCAGGTGGAGAGGAGCCCAAGCAGTCTCACTCAGCAGAGAACAAACTTCACATCAGTACGAGGTGGCCGCAGGGACAGGCGGTGACACCCGTGAGCTGGGGAGGAACTCGTGGGCTTTAGAGGGACTGGAAAGAAGGGAGAACATGATGCAGGGGAAGGCAAGGACCCTAGCATGAGGCTGCCCTGAGAAGATGCCTCAGCAAGAAAACAGCTGCTCACCGTGTCTGTAGCTAGAGGGCCAGAGCGCTGGAGCCTGGAAACAGTCTGGGGATGGTGCAGGCAGAACTCACTCGGGCCCCAGCTGACCCCACCCCCACCAAGCAAGGCCCCCCCAGCAAGCCCCTGCCGTCTCCAACAAGGCTGGAGCCAGTGAGCCGAAGCAGGCAGGCACCTTTGGAGCTGGAGCTGATGACCCTGAGGGCGATGTCATAGGAGTTAATGGCCAGCACGTAGTCGGCCTGCTGGTAGTAGAAGTTCCCGCGCTCCCGCTTGCGGTTGGCCAGTTTGATCTTGGCCTTCCCGCTGAGCAGCTCCAGGTCGGGGGCGTCCTGCACGGCCAGCAGCTCCACCTCCAGAGCGAGGGCGGCGTTGGGCGGGATGTCAGGGCTCCTGCTCGGAGGGAAGGGACACGCTGACGCCTCTTGTGCAACGCGGGGCAGGGCAGGCCAAGCTGTGGCTACAGACCCCCTGGGCTGCTCAGGCCCATTCAGCAGCTCAGTCTCAAGCACAGCCGCCCTCCGCCTGGCAGAGCCCCTAGCACCTGGTATCACTTGTGTGCACCTGCCCACGCACGAGCCATGTGGCATTAGTGCCACCGTACAGCTCTGGAGACAGCTGCTGGCCTGCAGAAACCTCACCCTGCAAAGGTGAAGCAGTGCCAGGCCCGTGACACACTCACACCTGGGCCAGCTGCCAAGGGGGCTAATCAGGACAGACCAAGACCAGCCGCTCGCTCCACAGCCCCCCGGGGAGATCGTCCTTGCGGCAGCTCTGCAGGTATCCAGGGCCACATCTGGCCCTGCCACCCCGAGGCCCCCGCAGGGACGAAGGGCCCACCCAGCCCCTGTGCTCACCTGCCCTGGGGGCCGTAGCAGTACTTCGCATCAGACATGATCGAGGCCGTCTCTCCCGTCTCCAGAAGCTGCGTGCACAGGTCTAGCGCCTGCAGGAGCCAAGAGGGGAGAGGTTAGGGGGGCGCTCCCCTGTCAGGAGCAGAAGGCCCAGGGGGAAGCTATGGTGGGGGTGGGACGGCAGAGCAGCAGTGGGGTCTGTCTGCCAGCCCAGTGCTGCAGCAGGTCCAGGACATGCTCAGGGCCCAGCTCCCAGACGGCAGGGGCAGCGAAGGACCCCACAGCTCAGCACAGGGCATGATGGTGATGGGAGCACGAGCCCTCACGTCCCTTCATCAGCAGCCCTTCTCTTAGCAGGGGCAGCGTGGGGCAAGAGGCGCTGCAGGGCAGGAGGCACCTGGTGCTGGGGCAGCAGGGGACTGGACCGGACGTGGCAGCGGACAGGCTCCAGCGTTCCCATGTCGGTAAACCGGGCAGTGGGAGCCACCGACGCCTGGACCAGGCCCTGCCTGGCAGACCCCTCTCTGCGCCGTAGCCAGGCTCCGTGCAGGGCCCCGCACTCACCTGCAGGACGTCGCAGTCTCCCAGGGTGAAGGTGAGGCCGGGGTTCTCCTCCACCACGCTGCCGTCCTCCAGCATCACCCTGAGCCGCACGGTCACGTTCTGGCCTTTGCGCGGCCGGCTCTCCACGCCCTGGCCAGGCACCAGGGTCTTCTTCTTGAGCAGGCCGTTCCCTGGGCACAGAGGGGAGATGGGAGAGGGTGAGGGAAATGTCCGCACCACTCACCTGCCCTCGCCTGGTCCCTGCACATTCACGCCCTCGCCCGGGAGCGAGCCCCACGCTACGAGGCACTCACCCAAGACATCCAGCCACTCCTCAGCTGCCGGTGGCTCCTCGCCCGCCCCCTCCCCGGTAGGCTCTGGCCCCAAAGCCTGCACGCCCTCCTTGCTGGGTGGCGTGTTCCCTTTCCCGACATCCTCCAAAGGGGGGAGTTCACTCAGGTCCTCCTCCTCATCCTCATCTAGGACCTCAAAGTCCTCCCCGCTGTCCAGCATGGAGGCGCTGGCCTTGGCCTGGTCGGGGGAGCAGCGGTCCAGGCTGGCATCCGCCCGGTCCAGGGAGCTGCTGGCCGGCTCCTCCCCTCCGGAAGCCATGGCAGCGTGGCGTGAGTGACCTGGGGAGGCAGGAGGAGAGGGCTAGGTTAGGTCGGAGCTGCAGCTCAAGGATGGAGGTACCTGAGGGGAAGAACTTGGAGTTTGGAGCCAGGTGCTTGGCGGAAAAAAGGACCCCGAATGCAGCACGGGCACGCCGCTCTGCAGCCCGCTCTGGCTGCCTCTCAGTCTGCAGCGCAGACCGGAGCGGCGGGGGCCCGTGACTGCAACGTGAGCAACTGGGAAGTTGCAAGTGACTCCACCAAGTGCTGGCACAGGCGGCATCGCTCCACGCTCAGGGACCTGTCGAGACCCCCCAGCTGCGACCAGCGACCCCCACCACCCCCCACAGCCAGGGGCTCGGAGCCAGGCAGCGTCCGACGGGCCACATGCAACGCCCCGGCAGCACGAGAAGGAAACCCTGGCCAGCCCCCGCCAGGCCCGGACCTCTCGCCGCTCCGGCTTAGGCTGCGATGCGGCGCAGCGGGAAGGCACCGGGCAGCTGCCAGGCAGGAGAGCCCCGCGGGGGCAGGCAGCGGGAAGAGGCGGCCTGGCGTGGTGAGCAAGTAGCAGAACGGGGTTGGGAGGGACCGGTGGCGGGGGGGCTCCCCTGTGCCCCCCCCGGGGCACTTCTGGGGCAGGTTCCCGCGAGAGGGGGGGTGCAGCCCCCGGCTCCCCGCGCCCCCGGGCGGGTCCTCTGCCAGCGCCCCCGGCCCCCGGGCCGCAGCCCTTCGGCCACGTGCGCCCGCGACCCCCAGCACCCACCGGCCCCGGCAGTCAGCTGCTCGGGCCCCTCCCCTTCCTCCCATTGGCTCAGCTGACCTCAGAGCGCGGCTGCTATTGGCAGGCGGAGGCCACTGTCATGCGGAGGGGTGGAGCCCCCTTAAAGGG
>NW_017729018.1:14253750-14261744 GCF_001723915.1 Gavialis gangeticus | reverse complement strand
TCTTACAACAAAGCATTAAGAACTCACTTTGGACTTGTCCTAACATGCAAAGATGTGGTTAGTTTGACTGTTTATTTTGTAAAAATATACTATCATATTTGAAAAGAAAAGAACGTCTACTGAGTTGTCACTTTCTTATATTTTCCAAACTCTGAAATACTGTAGCTTCACAAACAGCAATTATTTTTATTTTACTACCTTCATTTTTTTGGTGGTGGTGGGAAAGAGGGGTAGTGTGATTTGCCGTGGGGGGCTGCCCCGTGACGCCTCCCCGGGACCCCCGTGTCTCCCCAGGTGGCAGCCGACGGGGCGATGGAGCCCACGGCCTCCGACGTGTTCTGCAGCCGGGTGCTCAGCATGGTGAACGCGGAGGATGTCAACGCCATCATCCTGGCCCAGAAGAACATGTGAGTGCTGGGGGGGCTCGACAGCAGCAGCGTCCCTGCCTGCTCCAGGGAGGTGGGACCCACCCCCGCGAGGCAGCACGTGCTGGTCACCCTTGAGGATTAGCGGGAGGCCGCGCGGCAGGTCCATCCCGCCACCTTTGAGGCCTCGTTCTGGTTCGGGTGGCCCAAGGCAGCCCTGGGCAGGGAGAGCGGGGGCTGGGCAGGAGGCGGTGGGAAAACCTCCATTGCTGCCCTCAGTTATGCTGGGCTAGGGGACAAACGGGCCAGTGCTCTGCAGGGCTGTTACTTGCCCCCATTGCTACAGGACAAAATCAGGATTTTAGGTGGGAAAAGTCTGCCTAGCCTCATTACGCTGGTTTGTCTCTGTCCTTTGTTTCTCCTCCTTCTTACTACTTTCGGGTTTTTTGACCATTTTTCTGGTAACTTCCCTTCGGTAGAGACTAGTTTGGGCTTTGGTCTTGTTCTGAGAACTGCAGACCGAGAACAATGATGACTTCTTGGGGTCCTCGGCAGGGTACAAACCCATATATGTGGCTCTTCAGGCAGAAACGCAGCCATCAGAGTTTCAACACCTGTCTGAGGGCAAGACGGACCATTGTTTTCTTGCTTTGGCTTGGGGGTTGGGGGGTTGTTTGGAGCTAAATGTGGAGAGCCTGGTCTGGTTGCGTTTTGTCTCTGAGAACATGTGGACAAATTCTGCATGTCTCCTTCTCCCCAAACTAGGCTGGATCGATTTGAGAAAACCAATGAGATGCTGCTCAACTTTAATAACCTGTCCAATGTTCGCATGCAGCAGATGAACGAGCGATTCCTGCATCACACCAGGACGCTGGTGGAGATGAAGAAAGATCTAGATAGTATCTTCCGGAGAATCAGGTGGGGTCCCGTTTCGAGGGCTGGGGGGGGCTGCGTGCGGGTGCAGTGCCTCCTGGAGGTGGGGTGGGGGGTAGAACTGCAAGGGAGTCCTGCCACATGAGCCCGCCCCAAGCAGGTTGTTGGGACACGGTGTCTCAAAGGAGACGGGAATCTCAGTCCTGGTGCATCTTTGCGGGGGAGCTCAGGAGGGTTGCACCAACAGGGACACACAAAGTGCTTCTGCTTTGCCAGGCAAGAACTCGGAGGGAATGGGAAGGGAGTAGTGGGGATTGTGCTGCTACGCCCAATAGTCAGTCTTTGCGTGACTGATCCAGTTACTTCACCTCTTGGTCCTTGTGTACAATGAAGATGGTCGAGACCCACCTTGGAGGAGTTGTGAGGCTTGAATGTGTGCAGAGGGATTTGAGGGCCTTGGTTGGAAGGTCTAGAGAAGCAATACAGGCTACTTGAAAACCTCTAGGCTTTTACTCTGGTGAAAGCCTTGCCTTTGCTAAGGTGGTGTTGTCACGAGGCTGCTGCAGTTCTGTAAAGCTGTGGTGGTTTTGCTGATTTACAACAGGTAGGTTGAGAAATGGATCATGCACAACAGCTAAATGCCTGAAGTGGGACGAGCAGCATGGGGAGTACTGATGGACGTGCCCTGAGTGGTCATGCGAGACCTCTCAGCCCTGCAGCGGAGCCCCTTCCCGAGGGAGGGAGGGAGGGAGGGAAGGACTTTGGCCTCCCTTAGCACTTGCTGCAGAGCTTAATGAAAAGCTGCTACAAACACAAACTTCCTCTTGGGGAACAGCTGGTGAAAGGAGATTTAACCAAGATGGTGACACTTCATGCCTCACTTTGTTAAGCAGGGCCCAGATCTCATTACCAGCTGGTGTTAATGTTTGTGTTTGTGCTGCAGGCCAAACATTGCTGCATGAGGGCATTTTACCTTCATCTGCTTTAAGGTTTCATTTAGAAAAGGGCTAGGTAAAAGCTGGTTGGGTTGAACGTGCAGCTGCTGATTGGTTAGTGCATGTGCAGCGCATTGTTTAAGTGCATCTCTCTCTCTTTCCCTTTTTTTACAGGACTCTGAAAGGGAAGTTAGCTAAACAATACCCAGAGGCTTTCAGCAGTGAGTGTCTCCTTGTTGTCTGACTTGCACCTTTGTTGGTTTCCTCGCAAATTGAGGAGTCTGAAAAAACATGACCTGCCATGCTCAAATCTCAGGGTTTCAGAGCAAAAAGTGAAGAGGGATGCAGGCTTGTGCCAGCATCTGACTCCAGTTGGAGTCTCTAGTTTCCTTGTTGGATGCCTCTGTGACACCCAGGAAAGATGGGGGTTGGGACCTGGGGGAGGGGGTTGCAAAGCAGCCAGAATTTCACATTTGAGATCCTTATGCTTTTGCTGGACTGCCACTTACTCTGGGTTAACATGAGCGGCACCTGGGGCAATAATACCGGGAAGCTGCCCACTCCCTCCAGGTGGTGTGAGCAGCAGAAGTACAGAACTTGTCTCTTCTTTCAGATATTCACGAATCTCCAATTCTGGAAGATGATGATGATTTCGATCCTATTCCCAAAAGCACAGCAACAACAATTGCTACCTCTGAGCAGAGCACAGAGTCCTGTGACACAAGCCCCGACATTATTTCTCCAACCATGAGTCAGGATTTTGAGGATTTGTCGCAAAGCCAGTATGATTCACCAGCTGTCAATGGACAGAGTCTCACAGATGACGAAATGGCCCATGACCTGGACTAAGGGTGTCGGGAATGTATGGCACGAGCCCAGTCAGCCGCCGGAACTGTGCAGCACCCGTGGACTTCCTGGCCTGTATTTATATTTGTGTGTTTCCTTGACCATTTAATTTCTGGGGAGGGGAAGTGAAGGTCCAGCAGAGGAAGGTCCCTCTCTGTCTTTCTACCTGCCGTCATCTGATCGCAACCCCCAAGCCTACCTGGGGCAGGCGAGTAAATGGATTGAAATGTCTTTATCTGTTCGCATTTGCGTGTTCAGGAGAGAGCAGGAGCCCCAGTGGGCGGGTTGGGATGTTTAGTTCCTTGGAAACAGGGGTCTTGTGCTCCTAACAGCTTCTGTGCGTGTCCTTTTCTTACAGAATTTACTGTTTCTCACCCATCTCAGCTTCTGTAACTTGCAGTGCATGTCAATCTGGCAGCCCTCCTGCTGGCCTGGTACAGGGCTCTGCTGCAGCGGGCAGGAGGGGTATGCACGGGAAGCAAGAGCTGCTTCCGTCCTGGGGAAATGCTCTCCTTTATGGTAGCAAAATGGCCCCGTAGACGGGGCAAGTGTAAGCCACAGGCCAGTGCTTCCTGTAGCCCTGTGCGTCTTCAGCTGCTGCCTGGAGCCTGGCTCCTCTCCCCGGTACTCTGCTGCCCCATTGCTGCGTGAGGGCTGCTTTTCTAACTGCACATACGCTGCTTAGCAGAGACCTGGCAGCCGGCAGGCTCTGACCAGGCCACGGCTGCAGCTCGCGCTCCCTCTGTGTCGCCGCAAGGCTCCGAGCGCTTGTATTCGCGTGTTTCCCCCCGTGCCCCTGCTGCCACAGGGGCTGTCTGGGCATGTCTGCCTCTTGTGTGTGTCCCTAGTGTCACCCTCATCCATGCCCACAGCACAACCTGCGCGTGGCCCAGGGGTGCGGGGGGAAGGCTTCTCTGGCCCTGGGGAGATTTGAAAGCAAATATTTTTGTACAACAGTGGAGAAAATAACCTGCCCGCGCAAATCCTTCAATAAACGATCCATCCGCACCCTGTCTTGGCCTCGCTACTAATACATGATTCAGGAGCTCTTGTAGTAAGAGGGTTAGGCCCCCCCTTACACTACCATGAAGATCTTTCACATAAGTCAGAATCATCCTGTGTCTGACTTCCATCACTAGTTGCCAAAACCTGTGCGTGCTGGCAAAAGGGATCTCGCCGGATTCATTAACTGCCTCTCTACTTCACTGCTCCAAGTGCCTAGCCCAAACTCTTGTGATGTGATTACTGCTCAGATTAGTTCCTAATCTGGAACGGTCACTCCTGTGGCATGTTGTGGGGGGAGATGAGGTGGGTTGGAGGGGCAAATAATGGGAGAACAGCCACTAGGATGAAAGCCAGGCTGCAACTGTGATTGTTTTCAAGGGAAGTGCTGTGCAGCCAGCCTCTCCTGTACCCGCGGGTGAAAGGGGACACGAGCCTGTGTGCAGAAGTAACTGCTTGAACACTGGAGGTCGCTGGCGCTGTGTGGAAAGCACAAGCAGCTGCAGCGCGGTGCGGGGGGGGGGGACAGACATGGCGGGCACAGGCGTCAGGAGCGGAGGGTGGAAGGGACCTCAGGAAATCATGTAGCCCGCCCAGGACCAGCCCCAGCCCCAGCCCCATCATCCCAGCCCAGGCTTTGTCCTTAGGGCCCTGACCCCCGCCCGCCCAGGGATGGAGACCCCCTGCTCCAGCGCTTTCCCAGCGGGACGCGTTTCCTCGCATCCTCCCTCAACCTCCCTCGCTGCAGCGGGAGCCCGTCGCTCCCTGTCCGGTATCCGCCGCCCGTGCTCTGTGCGCCGCTGCAGGGAGTTGGAAGCTGCCGCTCAAGCCCCGCGGCCTCCCCCGCCCCGCCCCGCCCCGCCCGGTGCCCCCGCTCCGCCTTCCGGCCCCACGTGTGCTGGGGAGGGGGCGGGGCCTTGGCCCAGACATTGTGACGCAGCGCGGTGGGCGGTGAGGTGCGGCGGTTGTGGCGTCAGAGGCCGTTTCCGCTTCCGCTGGGCCTCTCTTCCTCTCTCTCTCCAGCGCGGCGGCGGTAGCGGTGTGTGGGGCCTGGGGGCACGTGGTTGGGACACGCGTGGGGGCTCCCGGGTCACGTGGGTGGGAGTGCTGCTGCTTGGGGTACGTGGGTGCGGTGGAGGGGGTGGTTGGTGCCCACGTGGGAGGGCAGGAGCATGTGGCTGGGACACGCGTGGGGGTGGTGGCCGTGGCTGGGGCCCGACGTGGGGGGCTGACGGCGCCGCCCGCTTCCCCAGGACCCGGGCGCCACGATGCAGATCTTTGTGAAGACGCTGACGGGCAAGACCATCACGCTGGAGGTGGAGCCCAGCGACACCATCGAGAACGTCAAGGCCAAGATCCAGGACAAGGAGGGTAGGTGCCGGCGGCGCGGGCTACCCGCTGGCACCTGGCCCGGCTCTGCGCCCCTCTGGCTCTGGGGCCGCCTGGCAGCCTGGGCCACGCCTAGGCAGGATCGGTCCCAGATGCGTCCGGCGCTGAAACGCTGTGTAAAACGGCCGAGGCATGGCGCGGCCCCAGCAGCCCAGCCTGCCCCGCATGACGCCGGTGTCCTGCTCCCATAAAACGTCCATCTGCACTTGGGAGGTCCCAGGCGGAGGCCATGCCTCTGTCGAGGAAGGAAGCCCTGCTGTCCATGGGGTAAAATGCCACCTTGGCGCCAAGCGCAGGGGCAAGACTCTGCAGCTTTGCTCCTAGCAGGAGAATGGGCGCAGCCCAGTTGGAGGCCCCAGGCATGGAGCTGCTGGGGTGGCAGTCCCACCTCCCCATGCCCGGGTACCCTGCTGTCTCCCAGCACTTCAGTGTCCCTGGTTACATGTTTGCTCTTTGGCTGGCAGTGAAGCCTGAGCTGCGTTCCCTGTTGGATCCTCTCTCCTAGGCATCCCCCCCGACCAGCAGCGTCTGATCTTTGCTGGGAAGCAGCTGGAGGATGGCCGCACCCTTTCCGACTACAACATCCAGAAAGGTATTGCTCAGTGGTGCCAGGCGCGGTCAGTAAACAACTGAAAGGAGGACCTGAGCAGCCAGTGGAGACTGGGTGGTGTCTGACGAGCACCAGGCAAAAGGGTTTTGATTACATCCACCTGGATGCTGTAATCAGCCTCCTAAGAGCCAGGCCTGACTTGTTGTTGCATTGGTCCATGGGGCAGGGCAGTGGCAAGCAGCAGGTACAGCCCTTGAGCTCTGGAAGTAGTCAGGTTTGTATGAACCACACGAGATGCCAGTACAACAGTTTTACTGGGAAGCTGTACTCGCTTCTGGTGTCAGTGCATCTTCTTTTTTTTTTTTTTTCCCCCAAAGGAAAAAAAAATCAAATTGGAAAGAGCTCAGAAAAGGGTTTCAAGGATTATACAAAGTCTCAGGGAAAATATAATAAAAGAACCTTTTTTAAATGAAACAGAAGAGATTGATGCGACTTCAGCTGTTTTTTTGGATTAGAATAAAGCTTGACTGTTAATGAGGACAGCTAACTGCTGCAATAACTCTGGGAAGCCCCTGGTACAGAAATCCTGGCTCTGTTTCCCATGAGAGGTATCAAATAGGAGCGAGTGCCCCATTGCTTCTCCTGACCTTGGCGTGTTTCCCTTTCCAGAGTCAACTTTGCACTTGGTGCTGCGTTTGCGTGGAGGCATCATCGAGCCTTCCCTCCGTCAGCTCGCGCAGAAATACAACTGCGACAAAATGATCTGCCGCAAGTAGGTTCTCGCTGGTGGAACTTGTCCCATAGGCTTGGGGGATGGCAGGGGGAAGGGAGCAGGCTGCTGCCTCCTCTGCATTGGGGCACATGGCTTTGGTCAACCTTGATCAAATGTCTGGGGTCTGTGGAGTGAGCACTCATCGGTGCACTGCTCAGCCAGTTAGCGTAGCAGGCCACTCTGCCTAGAAGGAATTGGGCTGAAGAAGCAGATCTTAACCTACTGCAACACCTGCCAGTGCTACCACTTCTGAAGGGAATTGGGTTTGGGTTTTGCAGCCTGAGGCAGAATGCTCCAGAGAAAATCATCCATTTGCCGAGAGCTGATGGCTTCTCTGTTACA
Source organism: Gavialis gangeticus (assembly GCF_001723915.1). Taxonomy (NCBI): domain Eukaryota; kingdom Metazoa; phylum Chordata; order Crocodylia; family Gavialidae; genus Gavialis; species Gavialis gangeticus. The sequence goes on along the minus strand of NW_017729018.1, from coordinate 14,254,670 downwards.
GGTGCTACGCCCGCCTGCACCCGCGTGCTGTGAACTGCCGTAAGAAGAAGTGTGGCCACACCAACAACCTGCGCCCTAAGAAGAAGGTCAAGTAGAGAGAGCAGCCTCTGCTCTGCCAGTTCGGCCACATGTCATTCAGCTAAAGTATTGGAGCACGCTGGAGGGTTGGTTGTAATGTAGTGTGAGTCCTGTGGGAGCCTTGGGTCCTTCAAATAAAGCTGTGTTGAGTGCTCGGCCACAGGTCTGGTGTCCGTTCTTTTCCCTCTCTGCTCAGGAAGTTGATTTCACATTGAATAAAGCTTGCTGGCTGCTCTATGCCACCTGAATGATTTATCTGATGCTACTGCATTGCCATGTGCAATGTACCCTTGCCTGTCGTAATAAAACACTTGTCTTAAACCCAAGCAGTGCTGTCTCATGGCAGCAGCAGTGAAGTGATATGTCCTTTCACAGGAGCCAAAGCACTTAACGTTTCTTAGTGAGCAATCCCCATTGGTACAAGTACATGATTCAGGAACTCTTGTAGCAGAGAAGTCTGGTAGTGCAGCAGGAGGCCTTGCACAAATCCAGTATCAAAGGTGTTCTTAGCAAGGGCTGTTGCCTCTGCTGGAGTAGGACTGCAAATGTCACTGGCCACATCTAGGCTGCGATGATTTTGCAAGAGACAAAGGTCTCTGGGCAATACCTTATTGGACCAGCTGTAGTTGGGATGGAGTTGGGCAAGGTTTTGAATGCAAGATGTTCTCCTACACCACCCCCCTTACACCACTGTGAAAATCTTTCACGTAAATCAGAATCATCCTGTGTCTGACTTCCATCACTAGTTGCCAAAACCTGTGCGTGCTGCCAAGAGGAATCTCGCTGGATTCATAATCTGCCTCTCTACTTCACTGCTCCAAGTGCCTAGCCCAAACTCTTGT
>NW_017729018.1:14237316-14253282 GCF_001723915.1 Gavialis gangeticus | reverse complement strand
GGCCTGCTGATAGACTCCAGATGACCAGGGCGGCGCCGCCCCAGGCACCTGTGTTGTATTGGAGCCGCAGCCGGGGATGATTTACTCCCCGGGATCCGGGCCCTGGCTTTGAAAACCCCCACCCGACCCGAGCCCCCAGACCCCGCCAGCGGAGGTTAAGCTGTGGGGCCTGCTAATAATAATCCACGGTAACGAGCCCTTCCTGGGGAGAGGCAGTCAGCAGAGGCAATCGCTGCTAACTCAACAATGCTGGCAAAAGGCAGACACAGGAAAATACCTTGAAGGCTGACTGCAGAGGTCACCCAGAGTGTAGGGGAGAGGGCTCCGCTCCTCGCGTAGCCCCGGGGCTGGCCAGAGCCGTGCTGCCCTTGGAGGGCTTCTAAGCCCAGCTCTTGCTGGCACCGGAGTGGCCGCTGGCCCGCACTGCCTGGCCCCAGACAACTCGGCCCACAGACCGCAGCTTCCTCAGCCCCACTGCACAGGGTTGGGAGCGGGGCCTGGAAGGGCTAAGGGAGGTGCCCAGGGTCACACAGGGAGGTGGTGGCAGAGCTGAAGTTTGAGCCCAGCTTGTTGCAGCGCCACCATCCTCCTGCATCCTGGCCTTTGCTCTGCAGGGCCGTGGATGGCTCGCCAAGGAAGCGGGGGCTCTTCTGGCATTGGGGGGAGGCCTTCCCAGCATCTGACTGTTGTCTCCCCCACCCTGACTCACAGGGGGCACCAGGCGTACCTGAGCAGCGCGCCGCACTACGACTTCCCGCGCTACCGCCAGCTGGTGCATGAGATCACGCTGGCCTTCAGCGGCATCTCCAGGGAGATCCTGCAGATCAAGGGGCGGCTGCAGGAGCAGCACGGGCGCCCGGAGCTCGCCCAGCACCTGGCCAGAGTCCAGCAGAAGGAGCAGGAGAAGCTGGAGCTGGTGAGAGGCCACGTTCCCTCCCCTGGGCTGGGGCAGCAGCAACACAGCCTCCCTCCCCCTTCCCCTCCCTGCCAACCCCATCTTTGGGCTGCTGGGCTGAGACCCACTAAACTCATCTCACGCAGGCCACAAAAGGGCAGCAGCTTCCATCACTGTTAGGTGGTTGCAGGAGCCCAGCAGAGATCCGGGCCCTGAGGTGCCCAAAAAGTAGGCACGGCCAGGGAGGGGAGGGGCTTGCCCACGTGCTGGGTGTCAGGAGGCACTGCCCCCTCCTCTCAGCCCATTTGGCACTAGCTGCACTGCCGGCGAGGTCAGGGTGACGCTGAACCTGCTCGACTGCCAGCTCCTGCCGACAGACCCCGTCCTGCAGCACCTGGCTCCTTGGTCCCTGGGGCTCTCCCCACCCCACGTGCAGGCTCTGGGGCTGGGTGCTGCAGCTTCCTTGCTGCGGGGAGCTCAGTCTCCTTTGCCTCGTCCCTGCAGACGGCCCAGCTGCAGCTCGCCAAGCAGAACGCGCAGGACCAGCCCGGGCTGGAGGCGCATCAGCAGGAGGTGCGGGAGCTGAAGCACAAGTAAGTGCTGGTCCCGCCCGGCCCAGCCCCCTGCATCTCCACTGGTCCGGGGCAGGGGCGCACGGCTGCTCAGCAGCGTGAGCCCCTCCAGGCCGGGTGACGTGCATGCCCAACGGGGCGGGCCAGGGCAAGGGAGGTGCAAGTTTCCTGCCGGGCCTCCCAGGGCTCGGGTGGGGGTGGGTGGACTTGGCATGCGCCACGCCAGGGCCTGGCAGCCCCTTTATCATCCCTGCACTGTGGGGCTGGAGCGAGGGGGGAGGAGAGCGCCTCCCCCAGCCATGCCCCCCACCCCGCGCCAGGGCTCAAGGAGACCCAGATGGGGCCTTCAAAAGCGCGGTTGTTTGTGGCCCCTCTGGATTGTTTAGCGATGCTGCCTGGCTCTGCCGCCGCCCGCCTCTCCCGGGCCGAGTGTTTCATAAACAGCGCGGGGAGCGCGAGGCGGCCGAGATAATACGCTCCATATGGGCTTTATTTATAGTTTCCATCCGCTCTCCTAGGCTAATTAAAACCATTGAGGCAATCAGCGAAATTCTCCAGGACCTCAAGTACGATTCGGAAGAAGCTGAGTGATGGGTCTCCCTGTGGGAATGGTTGCAGGAGGCGGGGAGCCGGAGCGGGCGGGGGGTGGCTGCACAGGGTACGCCGCAGGCTCTGCAGCCTGGCCGGCCCCCTGCGATGCGCCGCCCGGCCCGGCCCCCGCTTGCCGTGCAGCACCGAGCGGTCCCCCTTCGGCCACGCGGGAGCAGGGAGCCAGATGGGCAGCGTGTGCAAGGCCTTGCCCCGAGTGCCGCGTTGCTCTTGGCAGCTCGCGTGTGTCTGTGATGGGACGGCTCCATGCTCCGCCTCTCCGCAGGGGCTTCCGGGCTGGCCACAGCCAGACCTGCAGGTCTGGGGGTGCATTGCAGAGCGTCCCCGTGCCTGCTGCTGAGACGGGCTTCGACATCCCCATGGTCTGCGCAAAGCCCACCTTGGAGCCCTGATTCAGCCCCAACTCCTGCCTCCCTTCCCCCTCGTGTCTGCCAGCTGCAAACACGGCCTCAGAGCCCTGGTGCTATTCCAAAAGCCCCTCTGAAGGTCTGGGGCTTGTCCGATGCCCTGGCTGCTGCTTGCGCCGGGAGCGGGAGGGCGCTGCCCAGGCAGCACCAGGCTCATTCCACACTGTGGGCGCGTGCCTGGCGGCTTTGCTTCTGCTGTGCCGGGACAGTTTGTCCTTCAATAAAACCTTTTGCTGGGCTCCAAGTCACTGCCGCCTCTCCTTTTGCAGTGACCAGCGGTGCTGGGTGCCTGGGTCCTACCCCTGGCTTTGCTGCCCATTTGCTCTGTGTCCTTGAATGAGCTGCACAGGTCGTTGCCCGCGCTCCCCTGCCGGGCGCTGCACAGCACGGCGCGGCCCCTGCCAAGAACACGGTGGCCCGGCAGCAGACACTCGTCTGCCCAAAGGCTCTGCTTACTCACCGCTGCCCTGCCGGGCTCCCCAGCCCCTGCTCCAGGGCGGTGGGGGGTCTGCTGCCTGCCACACACAAGGGCCAGCATAAAGACCAAAGGGATCAGCTGGGGACAGGAAGGGGCCTGTGCCTGCAGCTCTTCCAGGGGCATCAGCCCTGCGTGGGATGGGGGGGAGCAGGAGTCTTCCCCCTTCCCTGAGTCCAGGAGTCACTCCCCCCGAACACGTCTCTGGCCACCTGGGAGCTGCACGGAGCCCCGGGCCCTGGTGCGGGTGCAACGTATCCAATTGCAGCAGAGCAGCCCCTGGCCCGGGCTCTGCTTGGAGCTGCCAGGAGCTGCAGCCGCAGCTGGAGATCCTCCCGCAGACTCACTGGTGTTAGGCGCATTCGGTTCAGGGCGTTCTTTCCCATGTGGGGCCCAAGCCGCCACTCCCAGGGGTGGCTGGATGGGTGAGCAGTGTCAGCACTTGGTCCCGTCGGCCCAGCTCGTCCCCATGCTTCCAATAATGCTTGCACGCGCCTCCCTGCCCTGCAGCCGTGCGCCAGGCTCCCTGGCTGATGCCCTTGGGATCACTGCCTGAACCCCCCTGGGCCGTGGGCCCTGTGAGCACTGCGTGCCTGCACCTGCCCTCGAGCCGGCAGGTGGGCCGTGGCACTGCGCTCCCCACCCAGAGCGACATCAGCTGCTCCAGTGCATTGCCAGTGGTGGAGTCTGCGCCAGGGCCCCCTAGGCCCCCCGGCTGGAGGAAGAGCGGCTGGTGCGGGTCTGGGGACGCCAGGCTGCGGCGGAGCTCGCGTCTGCATGGAGCCGCTGAAAGGACCCGCGGAGCCAGCGCTGGGCCCGGCACTGGCCACTGAACCAGGTCAGTCTCCAGCCATGCACTAAACCCACGGGACCGGGCGTGCCTCCCCCTGGGCCAGCACCTTCCCCCGAGCTGCCTCTGCTGCTAGCCAGGCCGACGCTGCTTTTCTGACTCTTTTTTTCCCTTTATTAAATACAAGCGCGGGGCTCGCACCCAGGTGCAGGCAGGCTGGCACGGCCCTGACGGCTGGAGGCCGAGCCCGCTGGGGGGCCAAGGAGAAGCTGCCCTGATCCTGGGCCCGTGGGCCTGTGTCTGGTTTGGCTTCTTCTATGGCTGGCGGTCGAAGGGGCGGCTCCCCAAGCCCTGCGGAGCGGGGCAGAGTCCTGCTGGCTTCATATCTCCGGGGGGGTGCAGCGGTGGGGGCCGGGGGTGAGTGCGTGCAGCCTCTACATGTGGGCCCTCGGCCACTTTCTGAGCTGGCCGGGCTGCCAGCCAGCTCTGCCCGCTCAGTGTGCCCCCTGCTTTGCCCCACAGGGACCCTTGGCAGGGCAAGGCCACTGCTCCAGGAGGGTCTGGCCAAGACCAATCTAGCTCGTCTACCCTCAGGCACGGAGCAGCAGTGCCCAGCGGCTGCGAACACCACGGCGAGTCCCAGGTGGCTCCAAGGTCCGTGAGGACCCCTGTCCCCTGGGATGCTCTCTGGCCCCCTGGGCGCCTGTGGCCAGTAGCCCCCAACCCAAACGTGCCAAGATGCCCCAGGCCAGGCTGTGCAAGGGTAGCTCAGCTGGCCCCCGCTATGCTGGGTGCACAGAGATATGCTGCCCCCAGCTCCCCCCAGGCCCAGGAGAGGGACCCCATCCACCTCAGAGGTCTGGGGTGAAGCAGGGGAGCATCACCAGCAGGGATGGGGGGCTGAACCACTGACCCCAGCCCTCGCGGGGAGCAAGGCGGGCGCTGGGGGGATGGAGGGAGGCCTGGGGGAGCAGTCCAGAAGCCAAGGCTGTTTCTTCCTGTCCTCACTGGAGAAGTGATGGGGGGCCTCCCCTGACGCCACGGCTGGGGGGTTTGGTCCCGCATGGGGAGACCACTGATCTGGCCCCGTGCTCCCACACCACTGCCGAATGGGGCAGGGGCTACAACTTATCGCTGGGTAGAACCTGGAAGGAGAGCACAGCCCAGCTGCAAGCAGAGCGAGGGCAAAGCTGGGAGCCCCCTGCCCCGCTGAGACCCCAGCCTGTCGGCCTGTTTGCCCTCTGGGGCTCATAAAGCCAACGGGACGTGTCTGCTTCCTCCCGTAACCCAGAGCACGGGACGCTGGGGCTGGCAGCCACGTGGGCACAGGGGGGTTTGGCACACACTCAGGCCCCAGCTAGAACGTCTCCGGGAGGCCCCGGCCCCGTCCCAGCGTGGGGCCCGGCTCCCCCGGGCACCCTGCCATCCCCAGCTTGGCTTGGCCGGCGCTCAGGCTCTGCACCACCCATCCAGACACCTGGGGCACGTGGCCCTCGCAGCCAGGTGCTTGTCCCCGGGGAGCGGGCCGGGGGCCCCCTGGAAAGGGGCATGGGAAGCTGCCCCCCTGCACCTCCGGTCTGTCCCGGGGCAGGCAGCACAGCATCCGGTGGCCTGGGCTGGGGGGGCGCAGGCTGTCCCAGGGGCGCTGGTGGCTGGGCCCCTTGAAGGATGCTCTGTAAATCCTGCAGCTGGAACCTGCCCTGGGAGCTCTCCGCAGCGGGGCAGGCATCCATGGGGTCTCCCAGCCCGTCTGCAGAGCTGCGGCTGGGGAAGCCTTGCTTCCAGACCCCTGTGCCCCCTCAGGGCAGCTCCCGGGGCAGGACGGGGGTGCCTGCTTGGGGGTTTGCTGACAGCAGCCCCGTGGGCAAGGGAGCTCTGCACTTTCCAAGCTGGGCGCCGTGTCTCGGGGTCTCCTCTGGGGGTAGGGGCCCATGCTGCCCAGGTCCGAGGCTTTCCGACCGCCCACCCGCCTGCCCACCGGCCCCCCAAGGTAAGAAAGAATCAGCGAAGGGTCCTTACCTACCTGGTTCCGTGTTTTGTGCGATTTCTGCAGCCAGACGCGCCACTGGTCGTACAGCTTGATGCTGAGGTTGGAGCAGCCGTAGGCGTGCTTCTTCACCCAGCCGAAGAACTGCTTCAGCTCCCGCCGCAGGGTGCTGTTCTGCTCCCCGCTCTTGGGGTCGCACACGCCAGGGATCCTCTCTGCACGGGGCGAAGGGAAAGGGGGTCAGCACGGGGTCCCAGGGGACGAGGCAACCGGTGTCGGGGGGCTAGAAATCGCCTGGGCAGGCTGGGTCGGGTCTCGAAGCGAGCTCTGCGTCTGCACGTAGGTGCCTGGGCAAGTGCTTCCTGGCCAAGGCTCCAGCTCTTGCTGGGCTCACGGAAGGGGCAGGCCAGGGCCATGTCCAGCTCGGCTGTGCCCCAGCCTGGCAGGATGCGCGAGCCCTTGGCAGCTCGGGAAGGACCTGGTCCCAGGGGCAGCCTCTTCCCTGCACCTGCCGATCAGGGCAGGAGCAGATGCCCGGGCAGGCGTGACATCAAAATCACGTCATAAATAACGGTGGGGGAGCCGCGGGGCTGAGCTGGCGCGCTTGGCCGGAGGCCGCGAGGCTCGCTCGCTCCCTGCTGGGAAACGAGCGCTCCAAATTGGCTCCTGCGCAAGAAATCCAGGTGCCGGGCACACACCCGGGCCAAGGCAAGGAACAACCTCTCGGCACGTCCCGCGCTCGCGGGAAGCGGGGAGCAGTGCCGGCCATGCCAGGACCCCCCCGGCCCTCCGCCACCCCCCCCAGCACCAAGGCAGAGTGCAGCAGATTTGCATATGGCGCAGGATGAATCGCGGCCGGGAACGCTAATCTAATTACAGCCAGAGCCAGGGGGCGGGGGCGACCCGACTGCAGCAGCTGGAGGGGCGCCAGGCCCCCCGGCACGCCACAGGGAGCTCCGGCTCCAGGCGAGCCACCTGGGGGGCGGGCGGGGGAGGCTTGGGGCCGGATTTCCGGCCCTGCTCCCACGCTCCCCACCCCAGGCGGAGGGAAGTGGAGGAGGAGGTGCTGCGCAGGCCCTTGGGCTCCCAAGACCCCGACTGCGTGCGAGCCGGGGGCTGGCACGGTGGGCGCTGTGGCTGGCATGAGGCGGGCTGCTCCGCTTTCTGTCAGCAGCTGCGGTGCCCATGGCCAGGCCACGGGGCAGGGGACGTGGGTGTGATGTGGAGTCCTCACAGAACTAACCCAGCGCCACCTTCGCCTCGGCGCCTGCGTGCAAGGACCGCTGCTGGGGGAGCTGGGCCCTGCCCTGGGCATGCCTCTGTCCCTGCACCGTCCCTTGCCTCCAGCCAGACCTGCCAGGCCCTGTGGCAGCTCGTCCCCCCATCAAATCGCCGCGGGGCTGCGCCGCTCACCGCTCCGCGGGGTCGAAGCTGCCGTGGGGTTGCTCCAGTCGCTCCAGATCCCGGACTTCTTTGAGCCGTAGATCCCGAAGGGGTTGCACCGGACCTGGACGAAGTAGACGGTGCCGGGCCGCAGCCCCGCCAGGCGGCACGATGTCTGGTTCCCCACGTCGTCCACAACCTGCCCGGGGGCAAAGGGCAGGGCTCAAGCACGGTACCGCATGGCGTTGCCACCACCACGCACGGTGCCGGTGCCCCGAGTGCTGGCCCCGGCATGCCCGCTCTCTGCACTGTGCCAAGCCCAGGCAGTGCCACAGAAGCCAGGCCTCGGTGCTCTCCTCTGCAGCCCCTCGAGGCTCCTGGTGCCCCAGGAGGCATGGCCCCGACTCCAGTAGGTGCAAAGAGGTGGGACGACGGCCAGGAGCCAAGCCAGGTGTCCAGGGGCCGGCCCCCCACACCCACCTTCCACTCCGAGCTGTCCTCCACCCGGTATTGGATCTGGTACTTGGCTTGGAAAAGGAAATCCTTCAGGGCTGGCGGGGAGCTCCAGCGCACGCTCAGCTGGTCCTCCAGGTCCCCGACTCGGCTCACGTGCACGTCCGTGGGAGGGTCGGTCGTGACTGCGAGCAGGAGGGGAGAAGCGAGGAGACACGTAAGCACGGGCAGGGTGGGGGGATGATAGGGATGGGGCTTCCTGGCCCCTGCGCCCAGCTGTAGCTCGGGGTGCGCGCGGCCAGGTGGCAGCTGTGCTGCACCCGCGCGCTCCGGCCAGCCGGCGCTGGAGCCTCGTGGGGACGGGCCTGGGACAGGATCGGGTTTCTCTGAGGGGGGGGAGGCTTTTAGGCAGGAATCTGCACTTGTCACCAGTTCCTTTAACACCCCGGGCAGAACGAGGTGTAAAGTGCAAAAGCATCTCGCGTCCAAGTTCCTGTCCCGTTTTCATGGCAACCAGAGCCGGGGCGAGCACGGCCAGCACGGAGAGGGACCTCTTGGGTCGCAGCCGCCAGCTGCACCGGCTCCGGCCGGGGGGGGGTGCATCCTGCCAGCGAACCCCCCCACCGCAAGGGTGCTCCGAGCCGCCGGGTGCGGCGGGGCTGGCAGGGCAGTCGTGCTGGAGCAGGGGCTGGCGGGATTTGGCCTCCCCGGCCCTGCCAGGCTCATAGGAGTGGGGCAAGGAAAGCAGGGCTGAGGGGAAACTCTCTTTCCTGAGTCTTTCCCGTTTGCTACCAGGGCATAAGAGGTATTTACTGTGCTGCACTTTGTGCAGGGACAATTGCTGGTCTTGACCGTGGCTCATTCCCCTCTCCTCCCGTGTGTGTGCATGTGCGTGTGCGTGTGCATGCACACACGTGTGTGTGCTGGGGGCACCAGCTGGGTCTGCAATAACTGCACTGTCAGGGACTTGCAGCACAGAATGGAGGACCACTGGTCCTCTCTGCTCCTTACAGGCCTGCCTGCTGGGACAGGACAACAGTGCCCCCACCCGCTGCGTCCCCCAGGGCAGAGCCCTGCCGTGGCCGAGCCACCTCCTGGCAGTGCTCCCTGGCCTGGACATCTGGCCACCAGGCCACACAGCTGGCCTGTCCCCCTCGTCCCCGCCTGGCAGCAGGCTGGTGGCGAGCACGCACAGGATGGGCTCGGAGACGCTCCCTGGCCACGCGCCTGCCGGGCGGAAAGGGTTAAGGAGCAGCAGATGCCTGGAGGAGAACTCCGAGAAACATCCTAATTAGATTAGAAGCAATTCTGCTCACATATCGCCCATTTCCTGCGCGCCTCCGCCCCACCGCCTATTACCAGGGACGACGGCATGAACCCAGGATTCAGGTCCCCCTGGAGCTCCCTGGGTCTGCCCCCCACTGCCGAGGTCACAATCCATGTGTGACATCACCCTGGTGACCAGGTATGACATCACAGCCAGGAGGGTCCCCACCGGAGGTGGGGAAGGAGCTGCGAGGACCCTGCTGGCTGCTCCAGTCAGGGCCTGGGGGGTCCCGCAGCAGGAGGCTGTAACCTACGCCAGGAGGTGTCAACAGCTCTTTAACGTGAGAGCTGCCCCCCAAATCCGGCTGGCGCGGCTCCAGGCAGCCGGGCTCGAGTTACTGGAGCAGCTCCGCTCCTGCTTTGCCGGCAGCCGCAGGAACCAGGGCAGTGGGGAGCAGCGGTGGCCCCCGCCAAGCTGGGGCTCTGCACCCAGGACTGAGCGCTCCTGCACCTGCCCCGCGGAGCCCCTCCTGGCACATCCTCCTGCCCCTGGGTGGGGGTGCAGAAGAGCCAGGGGCTGCCCAGCACAGCCTTCCCTACAGGGACACCCTCCTGGGGCAAGACCCCGCCCCCCACATTGCTCGAAAAGGGGTTTCCCGAGAGAAGCAGTGTTTTGTGGCAGCTGGAGGGGGGGCAAAGCAGTGCAAGCCAGGGTCTCACCCACGTCGAGAACGTCCAGCATGACCACGTCCGAGACGGCTACGCCCAGCCGGTTGGAGGCCTCCACCCAGATCTCGTAGGGCGTGAAGAGCGCCAGGTCCTTGGGGATGTGGCAGGAGTACGGCCCCGCGGTGTGGTACTCCTGGCACGTGTTATCCCGGCCGTACCACCTGGCAACGAGAGGCACCATCAGCCCAGTCCTCTGGCCCGCCATTATGGGTCACGCTCTCAGCAGGGCCAACGCGGCTTTGGGGCCAGGGCGGACTCGCTCTCCCCTCAGCCTGCCGTGGGTGCTCAGCCGGACCAGGGGCCTGCCCTCCTGGGGTGCAGGAAAGTGACTGACTCAGCCCGGGCTGCGAGAGGCAGGACGGTCCTTCGGTGCCACGGAGCAGCTCCTAAGAGGGGCGGTGATGGGGCATCGATGGGGCACTGGGGCTGCACTCCCTGCTCGTGCCCCCGGGAGCTCACCGGCTCTGCTGGGGCCTGCTCCCTGGGGGACTCTCTTGTGGCGGTGGGCATCAGACGGGCTAGCCTGGCCCCAGCTGGCCCTGGTTCGGGAGGGGGTCTAATGACCCCAGCTATCCTCACTTGCCTGCAGGGGCCTGGCTGCCTGCTCCCAAGCGGCTCCTGGGTCCTGCTCGCTTGTTCCTGGTTTCCTCCTCTCTGGGTCCTGCTTGTTGGCTTCCCCCCAGCCCTGGTTGCTGCTTGCTCACTCGGGCCCAGACCAGCTGGCTCCCAGCTGGGTGATCTCCCAATCTAGAGCTGCCTGCTCCAGATGCTCTGGCTACAACACGGGTCCGGATCTCTGCCTCCTTCCTGGCTCGTGGCTCTACCCAGGTACGTCCTCGATCCCTTACAGCCCCTTATCTTCTGACCCACCTGTTCCTGCTCCCCAGCCTCTAGCTGGGACCTTTGCTTCCTTGAACTTGTCTATTCCTGATCCTCTAGGTTGCATCCACCCAGGGGTGAGCCTGGTACCCCTGTCCTCTCTGGGGCTACTGGACATGGGATCTACAGTGGCCTGAATGAAGCCCTGCTGTGCACCTACAGCATCGGCACGCAGGGATCTCAGCACCTTTCACCAGTGATACCCCCTCCACTCCTAGGGGCGGCAGGACAGGGCCGTTACCTCCAGTGTACAGCAGGCAAAGCAATGCATGAACCATTCCTCCAGTTTGGTGCAACATTAAGGCTAGACCCCGGGCACCCAGTCCCCACCCTCCACTTCCTAGGCAGGGTCTGACCCAGTGGCCCCATGAGTGATGAAAAGCACCCCACCCCCGGAGCTGCACACCTGCTCCCTCCCAGCGCGCCTTTCTAAACAGTGTCAGGCGCTAGCTCGCTGCCCCCATGCCGTACCGGAGCTTGTACTTGAGGGTGTAGTTGGTGTGCAGGTAGGTTTCGCCCTCCGTGCCGGGGGCCCATTTGCAGGTGAGGTCTTTCATGTTCTTGGACCAGCAGGTAATGTTGACTGGTTTTTCCGGTGGCACTGAAAGGGGAAAGAGCACCTGACATGAAACCAGTTCTGCAGAGAGCCCTCCAGAGCTGCCTGAGATAAAAGCCGCCCGGGACAAGCGAGGGCGAGGAGTGGTTGAGAGCTTTGCTCACTGCGTTTGTTTAATGAACGGCTTTAGGATCCCGGCTTGCACGTAGTGACATTCCTCAGGCGCTCTGCTCAGGTGCCCCTTGCCTGCCGGGACCTGAGCTCAGGACCGCGATTCCCACACCAGGAAACACAGCGTCGTCCCCAGGCGGGAGCCTGGAGATGTGGGGACATGCCCCGAGCTAAGTGCTTGCAGCAGAAGCATCCACCACTGCAGGGAAACACCAACGTGAGCTCAGGCCTTGGCAGGTACATGAAAGAGCAAACGACTTTCAGTCCCTTGTTTTTCAATGCAAATGTATTGGGGGGCGTCTTTACTTCACTGTGTTTTCAATGTCGGCCTATTTATTCTGTTACTGGGCCCAGCTCCGATGGAGTTTTCTTTTGGGAACAAGACGAAAAAATAGTTTTCTGTTCCCAGTTAAGCCTCTATCTTCTGAGAAACTTGTAGATGTGTCCTTAAAATAGCCTAAGATAAAATCTTATGATTATTGATTTGGACAACTGCAATTTCACCGCTGGTTGCCAAAACAGCCTTTCTGCTGCAGAGCTCTCATTGTATTCAAGGGCTGAGGCCATGTGTGATAACTCACAGGATTAGAGCTACATTAATTAATTCTGGGAAAAGCGCTGGGCTGTGCAGATGAGCAGTAAGTGCAAACTGCTGTAAGGACATGAAAAGTGCAAGTGGTTAGTGCCTGAGCGACGGTTCCAGGGGCTCCTCTGCCTCTCAGTCTCAGTTACAATAAACACTTTTATAAATCATTCAATTTGTTCTCACGAAACCTTCAGCCACTAATGAAAGCGCCCGGCGCATGGCGCCACGTGACTGCTGCTCTGGAGAAGTAAGACCCCTCTGAGCACCTTGGGGTCATTAGGAGCCCAGCGGCCTGGCTGGCTTCCAGCCAGGGTGATTTACACGCTCGCTCTCCTAATCCTTCCTGCAGCTCGGGGTGGAGACCCCCTTCTCTGCTTCCCGATGGATGGAGCAGCCCTCCTGCACAGTGGTTTCGCCCCAGGGACAGCTGTGCGTCAGTGGGGAGGAGGCAACGGCTGGGTCTGCCTGGCCTCCGGAGAGATTTGGGAACCCTTTGGATGAACGGCCCCAGGCAGCGTCGGGTCCCGGCAACCACATTCACCCTGGCAGGAGGTGCCACCACCCACGAGCTGCGCCCGGGATGGCCGTGGGCCGAGATGGCTGGCTGGCTGAAAGCGTGGCGCATTGGCTGAAGCTGCCCGGAAGACGGGACGTACGCATACCGACACCCCGCAGGCAGAGCCATGCATCTGGCACGCATATACCTACATCCGACATAGAGACAGGAGCCAGCCAGGATGCCGCCGTCCCTGCTGTGACACACCAGGTTATCGCCCGACTGCTGCTTGGACCCGTTGAGGTGGGCGAGCGCCACGCTGAGGGTGGTGGCATTGAGGACCTTGTAGGACTCGGCAGGGAGCCGCCGGCCATTCAGAGTCCAGTACAGGTCCTCCGCGCTCAGGTGCGAGTCGGTGTTCACGGTGCAGGCCGCGGTCAGCGACGAGCCGATCACCAGTGTCGGATCTTGGGGGGATATGAGCGCGGGGTCTGCAGCAGAGGGGAGAGAGCAGTCAAGGGGCGCTCTCCTGACCGACCCAGAGCTCCCGCCCCCACGAATCCTGCTCCATCTCGCTCTGTGGGCTGGCGAAAGGCCCCCCCCCCATATGATGAAAACATATGAGATGCCTGGGATTTCTACAGGCAGGTTTGGCAGCTTTTGCACCGCAAGATGTACATTGAGGCCGTCCCTCTCCAAGACTCAGCTCTGAGTTATCTGGAGAAGGTGTTTCCCATGCGGTGCTGGGCGGGTCGGGCTCGGTTAGGTTCAGCGTTAGGAGTTGTTTATGCTGTTCTGGATGCTTTGTGCTGGCTTTCATTTCTGACGGCTTAATTTGCTTTCTCTGCGTGTGATGTGGTTGGCTGCGGCCGGCCGGGCGTGGGGGCTGTGGCTAACTTCTTAAATCTTTGCAACAAAAAGGATTTGAAAAGCAACAATGGAAACTTTTTTTAAAAACCCAATCACAGCCAAACCGCCCCAAAAGTGGGGCCCAGTCCGTGTAGCTAAACACTGGCCAATGCCTCTCTGTTCTGGAAGGTCACCCTGGCACTGGGAAAAGTGCTTGGCTTTAAGCGTATGCTTGAGTGCTTTGTGGGGCCGGCACCTACGAAGCACTGAAAATCCACTGCTTCCCCTTAGGAGCCCAATCCATGGTGAAAGTATGTGAGAAATGCACCTGCCACCCCTGCCCCCAAATCCACCCACGAGCTGGGCCACCGGTGGCATGCGTGGCAGGTTGCCATGTCTGCGTGCCAAATGCATCCCAAGCCTGTAGGCTGCTGCCTTTGCAGGCAGGGCTCAATTTCCTGCTCCGGGGGCAGCTCAGATGCACGCTCACAAGCCCCGCACCGGGCGCTCCTCAGCCCGCACAGCTGGGCGAGAGGCAGAAGTGACCCTGTGGGCCCCGATTCTGCAAAGCCCCCGAGCTGGGGGTCGACTGTAAACGCACGGGCCAGAATCCCTGCCAGAGTTAATGTTCAAATGCGACTTGTTGCCCTGGAGATGTTCTCGTGGGCAGCTGCTGCAATTGCAGAGCAGATGCCGCTTCAGTAAATTCCTTACAGAAAAGGCATGTTTTCACCTGGGCGGGTTTTTTTTTCCACCCCTGGGGTGACGTTCCTGCTCCTGGCACTCCGCCCTGGGGAATTTCCACGCGGGGAGGTGGACGGGGATGGGAGAGGGGTGTCTTCCAGCATTTTCGGGCCTTGCAAACGCCAAGCCTGGGTGAGCACCCTTCCTGCCAGGGGCAGGGGAAGGGAACATGCAGCCCTCTGCCTTCCCAACACGCCCGGCTTCGCGTCCCGCAGGCTATGGGCTACATCCACCCTCGTAGGGGTGGTGGCACAGAGCCAGTTCCCCAGGGCAGTCGCTGCCGTCGGCCCCGTTCGCTGTGTTGGTGCAGGGGGCATCTCCTGCCTTGTGCTCGGGCTAGTGCCTACAGCCCCCCCGTGCCTGGGCCGATCCAGGCAGCCCCGCGTTGGACCGTGGTTTCAAGCAGGATGAGCCCTGCTGAGCCGAGCCCGCGCCGTGTCGAGTGGCTGCTCCATAGCTGGGCGCTTGCACGAGATGGAGGAACAAAGGCCCTCGAGAGCGGCCTGTGGGGAACGCGCAGCGTGGGCGACGCACGAAGCTTTCCCTTCCTCTCCGTGAAAAAACAAACAAAGGACATTCCAGCCGCCGCGCGGCCCGGGCCCCCCCAGCCCCACACGCTCGCGGGGGTTTCTACGGTTCAGGACATCCAGCCCAACAATTACTGGGGCGGCAGGAGGCCGAGGCTCCTTCGGTCCTGGGCCCGGGCCTCCGAAAGCGTTCTAGCTCTGGATGCAAGCGTTTCCGTCCAGCCGTCTCCTCCATTAGGCAAACCCCAAGGAGCCGCCGTAGACGGCTCTCTGTTAAAAAGCTGCAGCCTGCCGATAAAAGGGCCCAACGCTCTGGGCCCTAATTCTAGTAAATCTCAATCTAAACAACACTAGCAACACGTATGAGCTTCATAAAACAGACACGTTTCCCGGCCTCCCGCAGAACCGTGGAGAGGGGACGTCTGGAGGGGCCGAGCTTTTTTTTATTTTTATTTTTTTTAAGCGGTGCTTTTTTTTTCGTTCTAGACACAGAAATGAACATGTGTTTTAAAAGGGAAAAGTGTGAAGTTTTCAGATCGGAGAGGAATGGGCCGGGGAGACGCGGCCAGCATGTGGAATGTGCAGCTCGGATCTAACATACCTGCTAGAAGTTTTATTACTTTCCTATTAAAAAAAAATGCTGATCAGGTGCTAAGTAATACTATAAAGTAAAACCACATTTCCAAGGTGTCAGGAACATTTACTCTTTTCTTTTGAATGGCCGGATTTAATTTTATTTTTATATCAGCGTTTTGAGCGGCTGGGAAAGGGCGGGGGGGAAAGAAAAGAAAAGAAGAAAGAGCCTCGGAGAAAAGCATCTGAGCTCACGCAACGAGACAGAACTTTAATAGGACCTGCCCGGATTTAAAAAATAATTGTCTGGAAGATCCCCACGTGGGAAAGCAGAGACAAATTTTTGCAGCATCAAATTTTGTAAAGAATACAGTTAAAACTTCGTCTGACCCGCAGAAATGTGGTCTGCAGCCTCCCCGGTTGCTGGGCTGGCAGGACAACGCTGGCCCTTTCCCCTGCAGCCGGGTCACCCGTGTGCTTTGTTTCTACAAAAACCTCTTTGCGCTTGGTTCTCCCCTGTCACGTCCTGGCTGGCGTTTCCCACACTCCATCCCTCAACTCAGTGGTGGATTAAAGACAAAAATTCAGCTCAATTGCTTAAGTCAAATGTGGGAGGAAAATCCTTGGACAATACGTTTGGGTTTATTTTTCTTTGCATTCAGGTTACTCGGAGGGGTTAATTATTGCACGTCAGACCCGACGGGAGCTTAGCCTCCATGCAGCCGGCATGCCTTTGACAGGGCTGGAACAAAGTTGTGAGCGGCTGTAAACGCCAGCCTGACTTGTGGGAGCTGCGGGGTCGCATGCAGCCTTGCACCGAGTGTGCACACATGGGTGGGCTGAGCTCGCAGGACAGGAGATGAGTCTGCTAGGACAAGGGACCTGTGGGGACGTGGATTTGAATCCCACCTGCAGACGGGGGCTGTCTAATGCTGGGATGCCCAGGAGGAATCCGCTAGACGCACCATTGATGCCCATTGCTTGGGAACCGTCGGGTCCCCCGCAGGGCCCTTGCACCC
>NW_017729018.1:14225768-14227193 GCF_001723915.1 Gavialis gangeticus | reverse complement strand
ATCAGCGTTTTGAGCGGCTGGGAAAGGGCGGGGGGGAAAGAAAAGAAAAGAAGAAAGAGCCTCGGAGAAAAGCATCTGAGCTCACGCAACGAGACAGAACTTTAATAGGACCTGCCCGGATTTAAAAAATAATTGTCTGGAAGATCCCCACGTGGGAAAGCAGAGACAAATTTTTGCAGCATCAAATTTTGTAAAGAATACAGTTAAAACTTCGTCTGACCCGCAGAAATGTGGTCTGCAGCCTCCCCGGTTGCTGGGCTGGCAGGACAACGCTGGCCCTTTCCCCTGCAGCTGGGTCACCCGTGTGCTTTGTTTCTACAAAAACCTCTTTGCGCTTGGTTCTCCCCTGTCACGTCCTGGCTGGCGTTTCCCACACTCCATCCCTCAACTCAGTGGTGGATTAAAGACAAAAATTCAGCTCAATTGCTTAAGTCAAATGTGGGAGGAAAATCCTTGGACAATACGTTTGGGTTTATTTTTCTTTGCATTCAGGTTACTCGGAGGGGTTAATTATTGCACGTCAGACCCGACGGGAGCTTAGCCTCC
This sequence comes from Gavialis gangeticus, assembly GCF_001723915.1. NCBI lineage: Eukaryota > Metazoa > Chordata > Crocodylia > Gavialidae > Gavialis > Gavialis gangeticus. The sequence goes on along the minus strand of NW_017729018.1, from coordinate 14,226,647 downwards.
ATGCAGCCGGCATGCCTTTGACAGGGCTGGAACAAAGTTGTGAGCGGCTGTAAACGCCAGCCTGACTTGTGGGAGCTGCGGGGTCGCATGCAGCCTTGCACCGAGTGTGCACACATGGGTGGGCTGAGCTCGCAGGACAGGAGATGAGTCTGCTAGGACAAGGGACCTGTGGGGACGTGGATTTGAATCCCACCTGCAGACGGGGGCTGTCTAATGCTGGGATGCCCAGGAGGAATCCGCTAGACGCACCATTGATGCCCATTGCTTGGGAACCGTCGGGTCCCCCGCAGGGCCCTTGCACCCGCTCTAGCAGCAATCATCCCTAAACAGCCATGGCCTCCTGGCCCACGCGCCCGTTCGTGCCGTGCCATGCCCTGCTGGGCCCCTCATGCCCTCTAGCAATGCCACGGTCAGATGGCACCTGTCACGCCCCGCTGACACCGTGCATGTCCTCCCAGCACTCCTGGGGACCGTATCAGACTTGCGAGCCCGCAGCCCCCAGCCCGGCTCGGAGTAGGAGTCTGGCCCCTTGCTGCAAGGTCCCCTGCTCTGCTGGGCTCTCTTGGCACACGGCAGCACGGCTGGGGCCTCTGCTCCCAATCCTTAGCCTCATGCCATTTCGTATTTAACGGTGGGTGATTCCTGATCTGTCCCTGAACATCTCACTGCGAGGGAACGGGCTGGGACAGGCCCAGGGCAGCCTGTGCACCGAGGCCCACGTTTCACGGGGAGCTTTACCCCTCCCTTTCCAAAGTACGCTGCAGCAGCAACAGGCCTGGGAGGACGGGAGGATTATCCCGTGTCCTTCCTTTTCCCGGGAGGACACGGGCAGCTTGAGGCACAGGTGTTTCGGAGCGGAGCTGCCCTGGGCGCGATCGC
>NW_017729018.1:14219068-14225014 GCF_001723915.1 Gavialis gangeticus | reverse complement strand
CAGGCCCGGGCTCAGGCCGGGGCAGCCGGGCGAGCGGGGCAGTGCAGGGGGGGCTGGCTTCCTGCTGGGGCCGCGATAGCGCCGGGCCGGGCCGGGCCGGGCCGGGCCTGAGCCCTGCCTTTGTCCCGGGGCAGGTGGTGGGCGACGTGGGGAACCAACCCCCCCCCCCCCGGTCACTGCGTGCTCCGGCTGGCTCTTGCTGCGCACGCGAGAGGGGGCTGGAGGCATGAGCCCAGCGGCCGGGCCCCGGTGCGCGGGGGGGGGTGCGCCCTGCGGTCACAGCATCGCCCACCCCCTTACCCGGCTCCTGCCTCAGACGTGGCTCCCCCTCGCCTTGCCCCCGCCACCCAGCCGGGCCCTACCCTTCCGCGTTGTGGTCAGGCCAGCCCCCCTTCCCCCTTGCTCCGCGGGCCCGGGGGGCAGCAGGGCAGAGGCAGGCTCCCTGCTCCGTCCCAGGCTTCGCGGCTACCCCAGCGACGTGGGGAGCCGTGCAGGCGAATCCTGCCAGGCCAGGCGCCGGGGCCCAGCACGCTTGGTGGCCATGTGGGGACGGCCACGTGCCGTCCGGCTGGCCCGCGGGGCCGTGCGGGGCCGTGCGGGGAGGGAGCGTGCTCGGGGCAGACGGATTCTTTGGAAAATGGAGCTGCCAGACTCCGACACGTCTGCGCGGAGCGTGTTCAGGCCGGGACTCTCAGCGGCTCTAACGTTGATGGGGCTGGCAAAAGGCGCCTCCCTGGCACGCGGGGGGCGGCCCGCTGCCAAGTTTCACAGCGGTGCTGCGCTCCGAGGCACGGGAGCTCCGCAGCATTTCTTCTTGTTTTCCCACAGACACAACAGTGCGTTTTCCCCTGTCCTCCTTCTCCAAAGCTCCCGGCCCGCCTTTGCTGAAGCTTCCCCAGAAGGCCAGGCGGAGGCCGGCACCGCAGTGGGAAATTTCAGGCCACGCAGGGGAAGCCCGGCTGCAGGCACAGCTACCAGGTCCCCGCAGGGCGCAGCCACGCCGTCACCCCCGGGAGCCCACGCGGGCAGGCCCTCACCTGTCTGCAGCCGCAGGGACGTGCCCCGGGGCCCGCTCTGGAGCATCACAGGGAGCACAGAAAGGCTGCCCCCAGCCATGGGCAGCCCCCATGATGCGGGGTGCTGCATGCACCCGGTGCACAAGGCAGAGCCTGCCCCGAAGCGCTGGCAAGGGCAGAGGCAGGGTAGACCCACGCCTGCGGATGGACGGCGCCGTGCCCGCCCGCTGGACCTCCACTGCAGTGTGGCAGTGCCCAGCATTCGGCTGCACGGCCCTGGCACTGAGCAACCCCGAGAGCCGGCACGGCCCTGTGGGCCCGCGTCTCTTGCAGAAATACCTGCCACGCGGCGGGGGGGGAGATTTCTGTGCGCGAGGCCGGGCGCAGCCTGACCGCCATGCCAGCCGGGGGCTCGGGGCCGGAGGGGCTCCCGCCCCAGCTCAGCCGCGTGACGAAGCCCGCAGAGAGCCGGCGGGGGGGGAGATCAGACAAAGCCGCGGCGGAGAGACTCATCCCCCCATCTCTGAGTCAGCGCGGCAGCCAGAAAGCAGATGTGGTTTTTGCCCTTTGACAGCGACCTTTAGCGAGCTGACTCCATGGACATGGTCCTGCCCACAAACCGCCTGGGCTGAGCTCAGAGGCTCGGAGCAGGGTGTGGGACCCACTCGGGACACGCTTGAGACCAGGGGTGGGCGAAGCCCTTGGGTGGCGGCCGCAGCCATCCTGGCACCATGGGCAGGAGCTGCTCTGCTCCCCCCAGGGCTGGGCCCCCTGCACCAGCGTTGCCCAGAGGGGGATTTCCATCTCCCCGCTCCTTTAATCTGTGTGTTATGGCAGTACCCAGCACCTCCCCGCCCCCCGCCCCGGGACCCAGCCCCTGGGCCTGTTCTGTAGCCTTGTCCTGGCCTGTCTCCCTCTGTGTGCGGCCCCGGGGCAAGGAAGCTGGCTCACCTCCACCCTCACAGGCCCCAGCATCAGTGCCCAAGGGTGGGAGTCCTGCAGACCCTCTGATCCTGCCATGCCCACCCTTGGATGCTGTCAGCCCGGGTCCTGCAGCTTGGCTCCCAATGAAGCTAATGGCTGAGTTTCCCAGCCCGGGGCTCGCTCAGCTCCGGGAAGTCTTGGGACGGAGATAGCATTTGGCTCCAGGGCAAGGGTGTAAAAAACAAACCAGCAGAAGAAAGCCTTGGCCAAGCTCACAGCGGATCTTTGCATATTACTTTCTGCATCCTTTTAAAGTGACCTGGGGGAAAAATAAAGAGGCTAGAAATGCGAAGAATCCAGCAGTCCGGCTTTCCTTTCTATTCTTCGCGGTAACGTTTCCATGTTAATGGGTAATTTATAACCTGGTTAACCCCTCCTGCACCACCAGGACGCGCGTGCTGGGCATCATGGAGCCCTGCCACCCCCGCCCTTTGGCAGGGCCGCCCGGGGAAAGCACAGATGGTTGCAGGGGGTGCAGGGGGCCGGGGGCAGGGAAGGCAAGAGGCTCGTTTGCTCATCTCAGGGCAGGGGAAATCCATGACCAATGAGTCCAAGGCTGGGTCTGACAGGACGGATGGACCTGAGCGGTGCCCATGGGGGGTGGGGGCATGAGGGCACCTCCCTGCAGGGCATGGTCTGTCTGGGTGAGTGGGCAGAGCTGGATACAGACCAAGCAAACACAGGGACATCCTGAGCTCAGGCCTGTGTCTGCATTTCCCCCCGGGCTGCACTTTTTGCGGAGCGGGTCCTGGGCTAGAGGATCCTTGGAGAAGCTCAGGTCATTTTTGAGATGCTCAGAAAGCATCCATGAAATGCGGGGAGGGGGAGATCACCAGGCTGTAGAGATCTGCCAACTGGAATCCTGCTGCCTGGGAAGGTTTTTTCTATTAAAACTTGGGTGGATGTAGTGCTCGTGCAGCCGAGGGGCCAACAGCGTGGGCTGGAGCCAGGCATATTGCAGGCAGGTGCGGTGCAAGTGTTCCCCGCACGCCGCCCCGCCGGTGCACTGCAGTCCTGACCCGCAGTCCCCCGCTGCTCCAGTGCTGGGCCCACACAGCCCTGGCAGTGCGCTGCAGTCCGGCCCCGGCTGCCCCTGCTCTTCTAGCCCTAGGATCCTGGCTCTGCCCCCGTCCTCACCTAGGGGCCCTGGCTCAGCCAGCGCTCCTCAGTCCCGAGCCCGAGCCCCTGCCATTCCAGCCCCGGGGGTCTGCAGAGCAGCATGAAAACCGCCCCCAGGGTCTTGAGCCCTGCAGAGGACAGGACCGCACTGGTCCTTCCTCACATCTGGCTCAGAGCCCCATGCTTCAGCCTGGGCGGGCATCCCCAGCAGCCGGTCCCTGGGGAGGTCAGAGGGGAAGCCCTGCCCCTCTTCCCCGGAGCTTCGGGAGCCGTGTTAGTGCAAAGCAGTGCCCCCAAGCCTGCCGGGCGCAGGGAGACAGCTGTGTGGCTGGACAGGGCAGAGGGTGCCCAGGGCAGAAGGCAATTAGCGCCCTCAGCAAGGCCACCTGGCTTCAGACAGGCACCAGCCGCAGGGGAGCAGAGCAGGCTGGGGCTAGCGTAGAAGTCCAGACCCTTATACAAGCTGTAGCACCTGGGCCTGTTCCCCTTCAGCCTGGCTCCTGCCCACCCTCTTTGGGGTCCCAGATGCCCCGGCTCTGCCCGGACTGCGCACACGGACCCTGCTTGCTCATGGGGACTGTGACCTGGACTCTGGCTCTCACGCAACCTCAGATCCTCCAGCTCTGGCTCAGGTTCTTGTTTTCCCCCCATCCCTCGGGGCTGCCCAGGACCCAGTCCATGCACGCAGCTCCAGACCCTGCCTGCCTGGTCTTCAGAGGCACCAAGCACCTCTGGCTCCCATGCTGTCAGCTGGAGCCCCGAGTGCCCGGCACCCCAGAGCAGCTCGGAGGCCACTGGCCCGCCAGCAGTGCCAGCAGAGGTATCTGCACGGAGCCGGGGCGGGGGATCCTGCGCTGCCCCATGTTCTGACTACGGGATGTCTGAAGAGAGGGTCCGAGCTGGAGGAGCTGCCAGCCAAGGGGGCATCAGCTGGGAAGCTGGCCCAGCCTCTCCCCGCCACCCCCGTGCCCACAGTTCCTGGTGCGTGGTGGAGAAGCAGTGGCGCAATGAAGCCCGGGTGGTGCTGCCCGCCCGCCCGCGGACGAGCGAGGCCAGGACACAGCGTTCCCTCTGTGCAGCGCAGGGCGTCCGGTCCCCGGCCCCGGAGCCAGGGCTGGGCGAGCTTGCGGGGGAGCAGGCCGAACAAAGGCCGGCCTGTGCCTTGGCCGGCTGCTGGGAATGCGCAGGCTTTGCCAGGGAGATCCGTGCGTGGCTTGGCCCTGCCTGTGCACCCAGGGCGGGAGCGCTGCCCGCTGCGGCTCCGCGGCCGCCTCGGCTCTGTCAGGCATGTGACCGCTTGCCGGGCCGGTTACTGTGACGGCTCCCAATCTATTCAATTGACTTCGACATTACTCACCGGTGCAGGACACGGAGGCCGAGGAACTGGACCAGGGCCAGGACGGGAGGGGGGTGGGGAGCGGAGCCAGAGCCAAGCCAGCAATGTGCGAGCCTGTCCGGAGCAGACTTTCCCTCGGCCCCGGCTCTGTGCGACATGGATCAGCTGGCAGCGCGCAGGGGCGCGCAGCGTGGGACCCACCACCACTGCCTCCGCGGGCACCAGCCCAGCCCCGTGCGCCGGATCGCTGGCCCAGCCCCGTGGGACCAAACCATTTGCTCCTGTGGCTTCCACGGGGCTCGTGCCCCGAGGGCTGGAGCAGGGAGGAGCAACCCCTCGACCCCGCCACTGCCCCCCGCCCGAGCAAGCCCCGCTGCCCCTTCCCTGTGGCGGGACAAGGCAAGAGCCCCTGCCCCTGCTGCAATGGGCTGGCGAGGCGGACTGCCGCGGCCCCTGCCCAGGTGTTCCCCATTAGGGGTGTGAGGTTATCAAAGCCGGTCAGCAGCCCCTTGCGCCCATCAGGGTGCCCCATAAATCACAGTAATGAATGGGGCCGCGACAGCCCCGAGGAAACATTTGTATCCTAGCACGAGATTGACACCGGAGCTGGGGGCAGGCGGGGGGAGTCTCTCCTCCTGCCTATTGTGTGCAGGTTTTATTTTATTTTAAACCCTGTGAAATAGAAGCTGTAAATCTCGGGTGTCAGGCGAGACCCAACAATGCGCAGCTTTGTTTGCAGGCGTCCCTTGCCGAGTCCCTGGCCCGGGCGGCGGGCACTGCGCTCGCACGTGTGCCGCGGGGGCCGGAAGGAGGTGGACGTAGCCTCGGCCTCGGCCTCGGCCTCGGCCACGGCACGAGGGGGTGCCCGCGTGGAGGAGCTGGCGCTGCAGGGCAGCCTGGCCACGGCTCTCTCTACCATCGGGGCTGAGGTCACGCCGGCGCCTGGAGCTCCTGCCTCGCAGGCTGGGGGAGGCACTGGGGACACGGGCCAAACCGCCTTGCATCTAGGAAGCTCCAGGGCAACGTGGGTGTCGGAAGCAACGTGGCAAGACCGTCTGTTGCAAGAGGCAGAGATGTCCTCTCCAGACCGAGGGATTCCCACGCGTGGCTCTGTCCAGCCAGCTCCCCGCTCTGCTGGGCCGCGAGGGAAGGGCGTGACGCGTGGCACCGGGGCTTGCCAAGCAGGGCTGAATTTGGGGAGCCCGAATGAAAGGCAGAGGCCCGAGAGCCAGGCCCAGCTGTGGCCCCAGCACCCAGAGGTGGGAGGCTGCCCCGGTCTAAGCACGGCTCTACCACGGTGCGCCCTGCACGTCTGGTGCCCCGCAGCGGGGGTCCGGGCGGCCTTGCCCTCCCGCCACAAAGATCTCCGTTCAAGTAACGAGGGAAATGTGTCCAGCTGGAGGTGCAGCGGGCCCCGGTGGCGTGACGCGACTGGCCGCCAGCGACGGCACAGGGGTGCGCGCATGCCGGGAAATGGCCGCGCCGCGCCGC
>NW_017729018.1:14212997-14218567 GCF_001723915.1 Gavialis gangeticus | reverse complement strand
GACGCAGCCCCCGCATCCCCGCGACAGGGATCGCGCCGGGCCGGGTCTGGCATTCGCCGGGGGGCACGGCGGCTCGGCCCCACGCGCGGGAGAGCCCCCCGTGCATGACTCCCCAGCCCCGTGCGGGTGGGCAAGGGCCGGGCGCCGGGCGCAGCCAGCACATGGCACGCAGCACCAGCTCCTCACTCCCCCTCTCCTCCCGGCAGGACGCTGCTCTCAACGCCTGTTACCGCGGGTGCCGGCTGTTCTCCATCTGTCACTTTGTGGATGCGAGCGCGGAGCTGAACGCAACCAGAGCTGAGTGTGAATCAGGTACAGGCCCCCCCGCCCCCTTACACTGTCCAGGAGTCGCTTCCCCACTTACTCCTGTCAGGCTGCGCCGGCTCCCGCTCGCTCGCAGCTTCCTGCCGGGCTGGCACGGTGCCCCGGGCCGACCCCTTGCTGTCCCACGCCCGTGGCACAAGCCAGAGCCCCCTGCCCCTGGGAAGTCGGGGCTCCGTGGCTGCGAGCAGGGGAGCAAGCCACAAATGGCCACTTCGGGGTTCGGACGCACCAGCCGGGCTCCAGCCTCGGCTACGGCTGCTCCAGCACCCCCAGCATCTCGCCCCGCGTCTGGGCAGTGCTCCCTGACTGCTCCCTGCCCCCGTTGTCTTCCAGCTTGTGTGGAAGCCTACGCCAAGGTGGAGGAGCAATTCGGCTGCGCGACAGGCTGCAGCAAGCAGCTGCCTGAGATGGAAAGCAGGAGAGACAAGGTGACAGACTCCCCTTCCCCTGGCACTGGGTGCCCCAAGGCCCGGGGATGGGCCCGAGCAGGGAACACCACTGAGGCAGTAGGAGCAGCCCCCGGCACCCATCGTCCCCAGCCCAGCTCCCGTCAAGCTCCAGGCGGGGAGCACGTGCCTTGGCTTCCCCCACACCGGCTTTGACCCGTTGCACCGTGGCCGCATGGCACCCTGTGGGCAGAGGTGCTGCCTGCCCTGGCAGCGCTCCTTAGTGCCCAGCTACTGGTGCATGGCCTGGGACGTGATCGCACGAGCGATGCCCAGTGCTGGAGAGTGGGGCGGTGCAAGTCCACTTTCCTGTAACCTGATCAGAGAAGGCGCCTGATGGGACTAGAGCCCTGTGCTCTGTTAGTCCCGGGAGGCTGAGGCGCCCATGCTTGGCTCTTTCCCTGTCCCTGTGCTCGGGTGGCCAGAGCTGGGAGGCAGGACTCCGGGCTTCTCTCTCTGCAGCCAGTGCTGGTGTCCCCAGGCAGTGGCAGGGGATCACGGAGACCGGTACCCTGTTCCCTGTCCTGGTGATGATGGGTGGAGTGAGACCTGCCCCTGGGGGAAGCCTCCCCCAATCCTGTTAGAAGGGCGCTTGGGACCTTCTTTGCTTTGCTTTGGCCTCTGCTCCTTTCAGAGGCCAAACCTGACCAGGACGAGGCATGGGGAAGTGAAGCGACTTGCCCAGGGTCAAACAGAGAACTGGTGGCGGAGCCCAGCGGTAGGAGCTGGAGGCCTCGGTCCTTGGCTGTGTGCAGGGGCAGGCTCAATGCGTGGTGCTAGCAGCTAGAAGTTTGCCATGGGGCTGGGGCCTGAGCAGGCCAGTCCATGCGCCTGCATTCCCTGCATACTCCCTCCAGCCAGCCCCTTCCCTTGGGCGGCCGCATGCATGCACAGGCAGGGCCAGGTTAGCAGGCCCCATGGGGCATTGGTGGTAGGGGCAAGGCACCGACCTCAGGTCTCCTGCATCCCAGGCCCATGCCCTCACTATGCTGTTGTTCCCAGCCTCACTGAGGACAGGGGTGCAGTGGGGGATCGGACCGGAGACCTGGTGCATACACCCTCAGCCCTGAGCTGCATCGAGTCGGGGCAGCAGGGAGGGGCAAGGGGGGTTTGTGCTCAGCTAGCCGTCTCCTCCTTGCCGGTCTAGAGTCTGGAGCTGAAGCCTGCATCCTTCTCCATGTTCAACTTGGTTTCCTCCTTCTGCAACGACATCGTCAGCTCAGCCCAGAGCTTCATCTCCTTCACCTGGACCTTCTACCTGCAGGCAGACGACGGCAAAGTGGTGGTGTTCCAGGTAAGGCGGGCTCCCTGCATGGCTCTGGTCACAGAGACAAGTCAGGGCAGAAGCTGTTGCTGCAGAGGACCCCATCTCCCTAGCCAGTGACCAGGTGCAGGCACCTGCCTCCAAAGCAGGAGGCCAAGGCCAGGCGGGCAAGGGTTGCAGGGCGGTGAGAGCTGGGCTGGTCCAGCAGGGAGGTGGGATGCTGGTCTCCACAGAGCTGTGGCCTGGTGCCGGGCTGGATTCTCTCAGCCCTGTGCACATACTCACTGGAGTGAGACTGACCCCACTCCATAACCAGCCTTAACACTGTCTGGTGCTTGGACACCGCGTGCAGGCAATGGGCACTGAGAAATACCCCGGATGGACAGACAGACTGACCCACTGACCAGCCAGTCAGCCAGTGCTTTGGGCCTCCACGGTGGGCTCCACGTCCCTGCCAGATTCACGGTAGCTGCTGCAGTTGGTCTCCTGGTGCCAGGCGTGGCCCAGACCCACCGAGAGCAAGCCCCTCCACGTATTCCCTTGTGTGCAACCTCAGTGCCCAGGTCCCATGCGCTGTGCTCCCGTACGAGATTTTGGGGCCTGGTCCTGAGCTGCTTTTTCTCCCTTTCTGTTCCTGGTCATGCGTCGGTTGCTCAGTCCCAGCCTGAGATCGAGTTCCCGGTGCCCGAGGTGCAGGCGCCCAAGCTGGACCTGACGGAGAAGGCCCAGCCCGTTGCCAGCCCCGACACCCTGCAGCCCCACACAGGTGCGGCAGGCATGGAGCCCGGCTGGCCTGGCTGCTCTGTGGGATGGGGACAGGGTGGGGAGCTGCTGGATGGCGCTTCTTCAACCTCCCCCAGGCCAGCGTCTCAGCCGTGTCGTGCAAGCCGGCACTCCTGTCTCTCGGAGAGCAGGGGTGGCTGTGCTCAAACTACTAGGCACAGGGCATCCCTTGGACTCGCATGTCTTCCCCCAGATCCCCGGCAGAAGCTGGAGAAGCCCCCTGTGAGAGAAGCCAAGGGTAAAACCAAGAGCCAGCACGCGGAGCCCCAGCAACCGGAGCACGACTTCCTGGGCTGCATGTCCAAGTAGGTGCCGCCTGGCTGGGGGCAGTGAGGGCAGGGTATTCGGGCTAGCTGGGGGGAACACTGTGCGGGCAGGTGGGAGTGCGTCTCGTGGTCTCCCTGGGAGGGGGTGCTTGCCCCCAGCCCCCTGGGCAGCCCTGGCCCTGGTGACCCGTGTAAACTTGTCATCTCTCCTTGGCGGGGGGCACTGGGCTGCTGCAGGCGCTCGGGCCTTCCTCGCTGGATCCTGGCTGCCTGCCTCTTCCTCTCCATCATGGTGATGCTGTGGCTGAGCTGCGCCAGCCTGGTGACGGCCCCAGACCAGCACGTCAAGACCCAGGTACGGAGCTGGCAGCCCTCCCCTCTCCTCCAGCTCCAGGGCGGGGGTCACCCCCTGCAAGCGAAGAGCTGCATTTCAAGCCACGGCAGGAATAAATCCTTTGGCCTCTTCCCTGCTTTGCTTTGGCCTCTGCTCCTTTCAGGAGCCTCATCAGTTCCCCGCTCCCATCTGCTTGACACCAACTACAGCAGCTGGCTGCAAATATGCTCCCGCCACCAGACACCCCCCACCTCTGCCCCGCAGCCCTGCCACCCTACACTGCCCTCCTGCCTGGCACAGCTCCCCTCTGCTTCTCTTCCAGCCACTGAGCATCAACGGGGATAAGGAGTACCTGGAGGACCTGGATGCCCCGGCCCCCTTCTCCCTGCACCCCGTCATCGCAGTCACCATCTGCCCAGCGGACGACAGCGAGGAGGCAGGGCCGCTGCCAGTCAAGGTGGACCTGGACAGCACCGTCCTGTAGAGCCCCTGCTGCCGGCGTCGTCTCCAGGCCTCGTCCCCTGTGAATGCTTGAATGCAGCCTCCCCCTCCCCTCCTGTTTGTTCCCTCCCTGCTCCATCCGTCCGCAGAGCAGCCGGGCAGGGCCGTGCACCACCAGCACCACAGGTGTGGTCATGATGCTGCCCCGTCTCCCCCCCCACTCCCTGGGCCTGGCCTTGCTATCCGAGGAGAAGTTCCCTGGGGCTGGGGCTGGGTCTGCAGAGGTATCACGTGGAGCAGAGCTCTGTGCTGACTCTTTCTGCCTGTGCTCCTGGGTCATGTCTCAAGCCCCCTGGGGTGGGAGAGCACTGGGGAGTGCGGAGGGGTGGGGATCTTGCCCCCACTTTGGACTGCCTGGGACCGAGGAGGGCACGCAAGCTGCCTGGACAGTAGGAATAGCCTCCTGTCACCTTGCAGCCCCACTCTGGCCACCTCAGAGGGGATCCAGCTGGGGGTCCTGAGTGCATCTGGGGCTCCGGTCACGGTAGCTGGCAGGCACCTCCCCAAGCTTGTGGTTTCCTCTCTCTGCCCCTCGCCCTGCAGGATCTGAGGGAGATGAGGCCCCGCAGGGCTCGGTCTAGCTCCAAGAGTGCGGCTGTGCACTCGGGGGTGGCCCCGAGCCGCGGGGGAGCATCTCACTCTCATCCTCTCCGGCCTGGTCTGCATTAGAGCAACCCGTGCAACCGGTGCCAGGGGCTTGCACTGCTGCGGCTTCCTTCCCTCCTTGCAGCCAATCCAGAACATAGATGGGGCCTGGGGGCTGCAATGCAGCAGGCAGCACAGCACCCTGCCTTGCTGCCCTCTGCTCCTGGCATCCGGCAGGGCCCCGGGCTGTGGCAGGAGCTGCCCAAGTCGGTCACACTTGGAGAACAGCTGGCAGCACCAGGCTGCTGCTGTGGGATCTGGCTGAGTGCTGGCGGCCCCGAGCCAAGCTGGAGGAGGTTCCCTCCGGCTGCCAGAGCAGGAGGGCAGAGACCCTGTCACGAGCTGCGGGGGAACCCTGTTGTCCTGACGTGGGTCATGCTGCCTGGGCTGCTCGGGTGGGCACTGTGGTGCTGGGGGCAGGCCAGCTGGGAGGCCCTGCCCTGCTTTCCCAGCTGCCCTGAGTCCAGTCCCAGGTCCTGAGCACCAGCCCGAGCAGACTCCAGTGGCAGGGTGGGCCCGGGGGGCCACTCTTGCTCCTGTGTCCAGGGCCCTGGGACGAGCGGGCCAACTGCACCGCTTCCTATGGCTCCAACAGCTCTAGGCTGTGCGCTGACTCCCTCAGCGGTGCCACAGGGCCACCGCCTATCCCCGACGTCCCACGTCCCTCTCTCATGGCTTTGCCTGCTCTGGCATGTGGGTCTGAGTCCCTGCAGCATGCTCCATCCATGCTGCCCTAGAGAATGCCCTCTGCAAAGGACAGACAGCTGGACAGCAGGCATGCCAGCCATCTCCTCGCCTGCCGAATGCTGTCTGTACAGATTAACTTATTACCTTCCCCTCCCTCGCCTGTGTTTTTAAAGATATATGTCTATATAGAGATCAAGCCGTCCCTTTGCTGACACCATCTCACTGGTTTCTGTAGAGTGCGTCACTGCACAGAGACTTCTATCCCTTCCCCTTTGCTTTTTTCCTGTTGATACATAGACTGTGTCTTTTCAAAATGTGCC
>NW_017729018.1:14206453-14207997 GCF_001723915.1 Gavialis gangeticus | reverse complement strand
TGCTTTTCATCAGCGCAGCTCGGTGCAAAGCTGGTGGAGTCTGTGGTGTTGTGCTGGCAGGCGTGTGCAAGCCGTTAATGTTCCCGTAGTGGAAAGCCCGTCTTGGCTGTGGCTCCGGGGGGAGCTGGGTTGAATGAGGGGGGCGGGGGGTGGAGAGTCGTGGGGCAACTGCAGATCCATCTGTGTATCCATGTCTGTCTAGAAGTGTTGGAGAGAGATGGTTTGTTGTTTTCATTTAAATTAAGAAAAAGCCTGGGGTGGGGGGTGGGAGGGGAAGCCGTGAGGGGAGCGTGGGTCCAGCTGGGAGGAGTGGAATAAAGGTTTGTAAAAGACCCAGCGGCGCGTGTGGCTTTGTCGACGCTACGCGGCCGTCGGGGGAAGAGGGTTCAGGTCTCGGCGCAGGCACAGCAAGATAGCGCTGTGGCCAGCCCCCACCGAGACACCCAGGGCCTCTGGAGCTGCAGACCTGGGTGGCTGGGAGAAAGCTGGGGCATCCTTGTCACTGGCCGGAGATGCCTCTGGTTCTCGCACAGGGCCTGGCGTCCAGCTGGGCTGCAGGGCCTCGGAGCCGTTCCTTCCCTGCGTGATGGGGGCTGTACAGAACAGATGCCCATCTCCCTCAGGCCGGGGGCAAGCAGGAAGTTGCGGGGGGTGGACGTGGGGCAGACTCTTGGCTCTGAACCCTCTCCCCAGGCAGGGGCAGCTCTGGGCCTTCCTGCCCCGTCGTCCTGCACTTCCATGCTGCTTTCTCTGCCTCCCTCCAGACCTCGCTCTCTCACCTGCTAACACTGAGGATGGCCTGCCTGGAAGAGCATTGCCAGCCCCGAGCAACTCCAGCCAGCTTGAGGAGAGAGGGAGACTCGTGCCAGGTCAGCCCAGGACACCACTGCCTTCTTCCAAGACCATCCCATCCCTGGAGAGGAGGCCCCGGGGACCAGGCAACAACCATGCAGCGGGGCAGCGGCCCGCTGCGTGCAACAAAGGAGACTTGCCACCGGCTTTGCTTAAAAGGAGACACCGCATTCCTGGGGAGAGATGGAAAACATTCCCCTGCCGAGCAAACGCCCCGGGCCGGGGTGGGTGCCACGCGGCGGGTTTCGGGAGTGGAATGCGTGCTGTGTCTGTGTGATTTGGGGGTTGTTATGGCGACACGACGGACCGGTTCCAAGTCAGCCAAGGAAGGCTGGAGTGGAAATCTGTGTGAAGGGCTGGAGCTCACGTCGGCCGGGCCGGAGGCGAGCGGCAGCGAGTGTCCAAAGGCTCCTCCGGGCAGCCTCAGCTGTTGTGGGAGGCAGCGCACGGGGGCTGGCAGCAGTGGGAAAGGCTGCAGGGGTGTACACACGCATATACACACACACACACACACACACACACACAGCCTGTGAACTGCTTTATGCACATGCAAGTGTTACACACATGCATCCTCTCAGCCCATAAAGGGTGCACACCTATGCTGCAGGCAGATGCAGGTGTTGCACATGTGCGCACGTGTCCCTTCCACCATGCACACGCACACGCGTGCACGCACGCTCCATGCATGGAGA
>NW_017729018.1:14196165-14201453 GCF_001723915.1 Gavialis gangeticus | reverse complement strand
TGCACACCTATGCTGCAGGCAGATGCAGGTGTTGCACATGTGCGCACGTGTCCCTTCCACCATGCACATGCACACGCGTGCACGCACGCTCCATGCATGGAGATAAGGGAGACTGTGTGCAAGGGCCTTGGAGTCCTTCCCTCCAGGTTCCTGCCCCTCCACAGGCCCCTCTGTGGCAGCCCCTGAGGAGCGGGGCGTGGGATGCTTTGCAGGGGCTGTTGTTTGCTTTCCAAGGGAACGAGGTGCTGGTGACAGGAAAGCGCTGGACCGAGCCCTGGGCTCATTTCTCTGCTAGGGCTTCTCTGCACCAAGGGCTGCAGCCTGACGGCCTCCCTCCAGCAGCAGCCAAGAGGCACTTTGGGCCAGCCGTGTCCAAGCCAGCGTGTCGGGCCCTGGCCCCAGAGCACAGAGGGTGGACCGCATCGCGCATGCGGCCTCTTGCCAGCATGTCTTGCCAGCATGCCGGCAGGGACCCCATCAGCCGCTCTCCAGGCTCCAGGGCCCATTCGATCTGTGCTCGCATCTGCCAAACAAGGAGTTGTTTTTGCAACAGGCGTCGGCATCGGCGCCGACTCCCGGGGGAGAGACCTCTACCCGGGGGGACTGGCTGCGAGGGCAGAGTGGCCCCTGCTGACTCCCTCCCCACAGTCGGGGTGGTGGTATTTGGGTTGCTTGGTTACGCAGTAATGTTTCAGTCCCTCCCCTCCTTCCACCCAGCCTGCTGCTGCCTCTGCTGAGCTCCCCCGGGTCTCCAGCCTGGCTCCCTGCTGGCATCACAGCCGCTCGGCGCGGCCCTGACCCCACACCCTTGCCCTCTGCGTGGCCACGTCTGGGTAGGCAGCGAGGCCTCTGCTGGTGGTACGGCAACTATGTTTCCATGGCGACTGATTTCTGCAGCAAAGCTGACACGTTCCCGTTGGAAAAGTAGGTTCACAGGTGCCCTGGGGTGTGCAACGCCAGAAGAGTGGGGGGACCGCAGGGCCACGGAGCAAGGGGTGATGCCCGGGGGACAGAGGGCTCAGCAGCTCCCAGAGGCAGGGATGCTTCTGTGCCCCTTGGCCTCCCTGCCTCTGCTCCAGGTGTGCCCACTGCACAGTCTCCGGAGAGAAACTTGCCAGCTGATGGGTCATCTCTGCCCGTCCCCGTCTCTGCACCGTTACCTCGGGCCCTGGTGCTGCCGAGCGGTGCGGAGGGCCCGCTCTGGGACACTGGGCTGGGGGAAGCTCCTAGGCTCGGATCATAGTTTCATAGTTTCATAGATTTAGGGTCGGAAGGGACCTAGTAGATCTTCTAGCCTGACCCCCCGCCAGGGCGGGAGAACAAAAAAACCCCAAAACAAGAAACGGGACTCAAATGAGTCCAGCCAGGTAGGCATCCAGCCTCTTCTTAAAGACCCCCAGGGTAGGGGCCAGCACCACTTCCCTTGGAAGTTGGTTCCAGCTCCTAGCCGCCCTAACTGTGAAGTAGTTTTTGCGGATGTCCAATCTATACCTCCTCTCCATCAACTTGTGCCCATTACTCCTTGTTATGCCAGCGGGCGCTAGGGGAAACAGCATCTCCCCCAAACCCTTCTGGTCCCCCCTAGTGAGTTTATAGACGGATCCAGAGCGCTGAGCTGCTGAGTCCCCGCTGCGGCCATCTGGGGAGCAGGTCTCATTCCCACTGCCCGGCCCACGGTCCTGTGCAGCGCCTGGAGCAGGCTGTGCCTGCAGGGCCTCTGCAAGGCCTGGGCACCATGCCAGGCCTGGTCAAGCCCCAAAGCCTTGTAAGACCGGAGGATTTACCCAGCATAGGGGCTGCGTTAACATCCTGGTGAGCTCTGGCCTGCAGCGCGCCACGTCCCGGGCTGCAGCGGGGATCCCACGCGTGGCTTGCTTTGCACAGAGACCAAGCCCCGGTCCTTCGGGTCAGAGTCCAATTCCTCTCTGCCAGCTTGGGGGGAAGGAGGCAGCCTCTGAGAACAGGTGAGGGGAACCCGGCTCTAAGCGGGAGGCGATGCATGAAATGAGCCCGTTCCGCTCCCCCAGCGGGCAGCCAGTACATTTCTTTCGGCCCCTTTTTCTCCCCCCCCCCCGGTCTAGTTTTCGCAGGGGAGGCAAAGCTCTCCGTGTGTGGCCCCGTCTGCGAAGAGAAGAGAAGAGAAGTCAGCAAATCGATCTGCGACGGAGTCGCCTCCCTCGCAGCCCCGAACGACAGCTGATGACACGGTGGGTTTTTCCCCCTTGTAAGTGACCTCCTCCAGCAGAAAGCAGCATCTGCGCTCATTGCCGCCCACACAACCTCGACCGCCTCTGCGCATCCCCGCACAGGTTGGAAGGAAATTCCAGGCCGGTAGGTGGGTTGTGTTAGCCGCCGCGGAGCAGAAAACACCAGCCTCGCAAGGGATGAGCCGGAGAAGCACCCCCCGGCCCCTACCCCACCCCAGCCTCATCCGGGCCATGCCTCGCAGTCTCTCTCCTCCATTTGATACCTCTCAGCTGGTGGCCAGGAGCTTCGTTCCTGTTTGGAAGAACAGATGTGCGTGGCAGTGCCTACCCGGCCGACTGCTGCCCTGCCAGCTCCGGCCCTCTTGCTGGTGGCTCGGCGGCTGGAGGTGGGGGTCAGCGGGATGCATGTCTTCCAGCCGGGGTCTGTTTCCCCCATCTGTTGCTCTGCAGTGGAGATGCCGCTCCCCTGCTGCTGTTCCCACCTCCCAGAATTGCCCCCTGAAGAGTCTCAGCTGGTGCAGGCTGGCCCCGTGCCACGGCTCCAGGACACGCCAGCTCCTGGGACCTCCCGTTCCCAAAACCTGCCTGTGTTCGGTGCCCCAGTGGTCGGCTGCCCAGGCCGGCGCACTGTGGGCCTGCAGCTCAGGGCTTCTAAGTGTCAGCAGCTCCCGGTGGCCTGAGTAGAGGCGTCTCCAGCGGCCAGGAGCTCAGTGACTCCCTCTGGTCTTTATGCCCAGCTTGTTCCCGTCACAAACCCCTACCGGCACCCAGCACCACGGAGTCTGCTGGAAAGAGGCCCCAGGCAGGATGAGGCAATTCTCAACCGGTCCCTGCCCCGTGCATGTGTCTGGCTGTCAGACTGGCCAGCAGCCGCCTTTCTCTCCGCTGTACAGATCCCCTTGCAGAGGAAAAGGAAAGAGCTGCCGTGTTTCAGCAGGAAACTCCGCAGCCTCCCACCGGCCGCTCAGGAGGTGGGTGCACGCGGACAGCACGCCCGGGGGTTTCTGAGGTTGGGCAGGTGCGAAAGGGGCTTTCTCATGGAGGACTTGAAGCGGGTTAGCATGCAGTTTGGTCAGCAGACTTGTCGCTGCTGAAGACACCGCCAGGGGGATCGTAAAAGTGGGGGGTCAGGCTCCTTGCTTAATTGGAATAGGGCAGCCATTCATGAGCTCCTCCTCAGCTGCCTCTTGCTCCCGTCCCTGCCTCGTTTCTGTTAGCACGTGGCTGTAATTCAGCAGTTTCCTTATCACGACCCAGCTGACTTGCTGCACCTTGTCGGCGCAAAGTCCGATGCGATGTCTCGAGCATCTGGAGGACCGAGAAGGAGAAGGGTGGGTGGGGCTTAGGCTGGCAGAGACGGAGGCAGGAGACCAACCCAGCTCAGCGGCTGACTGTCCTGTGCCACGAGGCTGCCAACAGCTTTGATCTCCCCAGCACCAGTTTGCTGGAGGAGAGAACCCCGACCCTGCTGTGAGGAACCCCGAAGTGAACTCTGCCGTTACTTTTCCATTTGCCTCTTTAAGCAGCACCGGACCAGATCCTGCTGCCTCTGGAGGCAATGGCAGAGGCCCGCAAGGACCCAGAAACCAGCCGCAGCAGCCTTGTAAGAGCCTGCCAGTGCCAGTCATTGAGCACGATCAGCAGGTGACACCTTTCCAGGTTTCTGCTTCCAGGTGAGCACCAGCCAGCCCCCACGGGCCTATTAACATGGCCCCTCTGCGTCCTCGGCCTCTTACAGACCCAGATTCTCCTTTGCATAACTAAATGGGGCTCCGCTGCCTGCCCGGAGTCATCGTGTCTTGCTGCTCTTTCACCCCTCGCTGGTTTGTAGCACGAAACCTCCTGGCCCCATAACCTGGTGCCGTGCCGGGGAGCCGCTCCGTGCACTGGGCCCGGGGGCGCGGTGAGCTTGCTGGGCCGAGAGCTAGAAGCGTGCTGCCTCTCCCAGCCCCTGCCACGAGAACTTGTCCAAGGAGCGGAGCTGCGGGTGACTCAACACAAACAAAAACAACTGAAAACCAATCTCCTCCTGGCGATAATGGGCTTGGGTCTGTCTCTACCACGCACATTCCAGAGGGGCACGAGGGACTGGGGAACCTTAATGAAGCCAAATGATTTTCCGTATTCAAATGTCAGAGTTCAGTGAGGTGCCGCTGGCTGCATCTGGTGCAGCTGCTGCCTGGTGGCAATGCCGGGGAGAGGCGATGCACCCTCTCTGCAGCCGGTGCGGGGAAGCTTGTGTATGCATCCCACCTCCCGCTGAGTGACAGGCATTTTCCATTCCCTGGTCTTCATTATGTTCTGGAATGCAGACATCATTACACTTGGACTGCAAGGGGCTTTGCTTCCCTTTGTCTTTATTTCCTCTGTGTTTGGCTGTCCCGTGGTCCTGTGCCAGACACGAAGTGAAGGGAAGCCGGGCAGCGAAAGTCCATGTGCATGACTGTGGTTTGGCTGCAGGGAGGGGGGCGCGCTATTGCCCGCGGCGCCGATCCAGCAAAGCACTGAGGCACCTGCTCTGCTTGAGGCACTTGAGCAATCCCCTCCATTGCAAGGGGCCTGCTTGCGTACTTGAGCTCAGTCCCTGCGTCAGTTTGGTTGGATCAGGGCTCTGTCTCAATGGCGTTTACACACCCTAACATAGGAAGCTTCCCCACATGGCCCTATAGATCGATCCCACAAGCTGCTGCGTGCCCCACCGTGCTTGCCGGCCTGAGCGGGCGTTGAAGGAGCTGAGCCCCACGGAGGAAGTCCTTGCTTTGGGGCTCAGGCCACTTTTGCATTTGCTGTGCACAGCAAAGCCCTTGGCTGCCAGCGTGCAGCGTGTGCACACACACGTGTGCACACGTCAGGTCAGAGGTGGCTGAAGCAGCAGAGGCCTTTTCCAGTGACCTGGCCCAGCTGCCCAGCCGGGCTGGGGAGACTGCCTTGGTAAGCTATGCCAGGCTGGACAGCCAGGTTGTCCTCTCCCTAGGATGGGAAAGGAGAGGCACCTGCTCTGTCCCTCTGCAATCCTAGTGTGGTTGTTGCGATGACTGTCTTTTGTTTAACTACATCCCACTAGCGTGAGAGCAAAGCATA
>NW_017729018.1:14187651-14191165 GCF_001723915.1 Gavialis gangeticus | reverse complement strand
AGTGACCTGGCCCAGCTGCCCAGCCGGGCTGGGGAGACTGCCTTGGTAAGCTATGCCAGGCTGGACAGCCAGGTTGTCCTCTCCCTAGGATGGGAAAGGAGAGGCACCTGCTCTGTCCCTCTGCAATCCTAGTGTGGTTGTTGCGATGACTGTCTTTTGTTTAACTAGCGTGAGAGCAAAGCCTTGTGTGCTACCTCTTCTCCCCTGGATTTCCGGGGGGTGGGTCTGAAAACCCTGCATGGGGAGAGGCTGCACCTGCCCCCTCACTGCCTAGCTTACCCTCCCCAGTAACCATGCTAATGAGCGCTCCGAGTCGCGGCGGTCTTTGCAATGGAAATTGGCACCTCTGCTCCGAGGTAGAAAGGTGAGTGTCAATGGAGGCTCCCACGTATGTTGTGGGGAAGCAAATGTGTCACCTTAACCTGTTTCTTGGCAGGGAACAAACACTGCTTCTGGAAGAGCTAAGGCCCAGCAGCAGGAGAACAATCAGAAGGAGGTCAGGTTGGGCCCAAAGCCTGACGTGACTCTATGTGTGCGCCCGGGAATCGGGTCATGGTGCACAATAGCCCACCCCTTCCCTCGGACGCTCACCAAGGCACAAGCACATCCCCCACACCTGCATGCATTCCCCTCCTCCATGTACACACACACGCGCTGGCCAGGATTAAAGGGGGATTAGGGAAGGACAGTTTATGAGAAATCAAGAGTGAACAAAGCCACCCAGAGACACGTACAGAAGGGGACGACGCAGATGCACACAGTTACATAGAAGCGTTGGGCTATTATCAGCCAGAGTGATGATCCCTACGCCTTACACCTTGGCTGCTGACACAGTGCTGCAGGAAGGGGGGTCCTCGGAAGCTGGCATGGCACTAACTGGGGGAGCTGAGCGCTGCCCTTCGCGCTAGAGAGATCAGGCTGCATTATGAACTGGGCAGCTGGTGTGTTTAATCAGCTGGAGCTGAGGGAAAGTCACTGGATAATGAGTCCACAAGCTGGTTTGGGGTCTGGCTCACTTGGGAAACCTGCAAATGGTGCTGCGATAGACTAGAGGGAGGCCGCTCATTCCCATATCCCCCTAGAGCAACACCAAGTCAAGGGATGAAGAGGGTTTCTTGTGCCTGGAACAACGTAGCTCCCTAGGGCCTGCTCCTCATTTCCTCCACCCAAATGTGCAAGTTCTGCGGTTTGTTGGTTTGTGCTAACACCGCGCGTTTTGAAGGATTGCTGTGTGTCAATCGCTAAGAGACAAGAGGGTGGTGTTCCAAACATGCAGAGCTGCCAGCTCAGGATTTAATCACTCAGCACTCAGGATCTGGGGTATGTTTTAAAGCTCCAGCTCTTGGAGTCATGTGAGGATCTTGGTTTTCATTAAAAATATACTCATGCAGTAGCCCCTGCATTTCCTCCTCCAGCTTCCTTGCCTTCGTTATCTGCTTCTTTTCCTGTGGGTGTACAGTAACCCATCCAGAGGATGATAAGCCTTTGTTGTATGTCTGCACTGTGTCAAGTGTATTTTGGGCACTCTATGGGCAAGGATGGGCCAGTGGGTTCTGTTGTTAGCCTCCGGTTTGTTCCCCTGCTTTGGCACAGATTCCCTGTGTGACCCTGGGGAAGTCACTTAGCCTCTATGTGCCTCCATCCCCTGTCTGGACAAGGGGGATAATAGCACTGCTTTGCTCTGCAGGGGCTTGTGAGGTCATGAGCATTAAAGACTTTTGAGGTGTTTAGATAGTTCAGTAACAGGAGCCATAAAGGTGCATTGGAAATCAGCCTAATGAGTGTGAGCTCCCTGGGGAAGGGAGCATGCCCTGTAAAGGGCTAAGCACATTCAACAAGTAATGAGCAAAATAAAATAAATATAAAATGGCACATAAAGTAGAATAATAAATGTAGCTGGAGGGCGCATGGCTCCATCAGTAGGGACAACGCCATCAGCTGTGTGAAATAACCAGACCTATCTCCCTTTGGTTTCCTGCTCCGCATGACAGGAGGCAGTGTGCCTGGTCACCAGAGGAGTTATAGAATACATCTTCCTTGCAGTGGTGTAGAAATGTGTTTTTCATGCTTTGACAGACCTTGTGGGGCTTGCTTTCACTGGGGTCTGGGGAACACGTGAAAGGCATTTATAGCATGTGGCACAGTCTGGCTTTTCCTGCAGAGGAAGCAGAGGTGTAATGTTCATAGCTCCAATCCACTGATCTGCCTCTCCGGTACGATGCCTGTGCAGCCCCTGCCAGAAAAAAAACTGCAACTAGAGGGCAGGCTGGCTAGACTAAGCAGCCAGGAAAGTTTTATTGCTTTGCATTGCTTAGGCTGAGAAATAAAAAGAAAAATAAAGCAAAAGCCTTTCTTGTAAACATTTTAATGAGAAGTGCGTGTGCGTGTGTCTCTATTACACTGCAAAGTTAAAACTACAGGAAATAGCGCTCAGCCAAAAGCGTGAGTTACAAAAATGAAGCCAGTCTTCGAGCAGGAGTGAAGGCTTGGGTCTGGGCCCATCGAAACCCAGCACGCAAGGTCCAGGAAGGTCCGATTCAGCGGCCGTGCCACTCTCAGTGGCTCCCGATGCCCCTCTCCTTCCAAGCACGAGTAGGGAGCCGGTTACACAATCCTAGGGCCCAGCTCTGGTGACTTGCCCACGCTCCAGACTTGAAGACAGTTTAGTGCTTGGACGGTGCGCGGGTGAGCGACTAGAGCAGGGCCCTAGGATTTAGCACTCCTGGGGTGTGCAACTGGCTCCCTGCTCATGCTTGGAAGGAAAGGGCACTATGAAGCATGGGAGCGAGGGGCACGACCCCCCAGTCAGACCCTTGAGGCTGGAGGCTGGAGGCTGCAAGCGAGAGGAACGGGGAAAAACCCTGCTCAGACGCTGTCCCAGCCGTGTGACAGCCCCGGGAGACCGAGGACTTCACTCGTGTCACTCTGGAGGCTTTCCTCGGATCAGAGACTTGACCAAAGTGAATAAAAACGAAACAAATGTGGTGTCGGAAAGCCAGAGGGGCTGTGCTTCCCCCCAGTCGCACCTGGCTTCCAGGTCTGAACAGGGCCAACTCGGGACCTATTCCGCGAGGTTTCTGGTACGTCAACGTGCCCGTGACACAATGCCAGCATGCCCGTGACACAGCGCCGATGTGGTCGTGACGGACAATGGTGATGTGCCTGCGACGCACAATGCCAGCGTGC
Source organism: Gavialis gangeticus (assembly GCF_001723915.1). Lineage (NCBI taxonomy): Eukaryota > Metazoa > Chordata > Crocodylia > Gavialidae > Gavialis > Gavialis gangeticus. The sequence goes on along the minus strand of NW_017729018.1, from coordinate 14,187,979 downwards.
CCGTGACACAATGCTTACATGCTGGTGACACACTGTGCCAGCGCGTCCGTGACCTGATGCCAGTGTGCTGGTGACACTACGCCAGCACGTCCGTGACGCACAACGCCGATATCGTGACGATGCTGACGTGCCTGCGACGCACAATGCCAGCATGCCCGTGACACAACGCCGACGTGCTCGTGACACACTACGCCAGCGTGCTTGCGACACGATGCCAACGTGCTGGTGACACTACGCCGACGTCCTAGTGCCACGCCACCAGCGTGCCCACGACACACATCGCCGAAGTGCCCACGTGCCGCCCGCGACCCGCCCTCATCACCTCGGT
>NW_017729018.1:14185757-14187640 GCF_001723915.1 Gavialis gangeticus | reverse complement strand
CAGCCGTGGGAAGCGCGGCACGGTGGGCTGCCCTCCCCTCCTCTCTCCTCTCCCCGGTGCCCCCCCCGTCGCCGGGCGCGCACTGCCGCCTTCCCAGAAGCCTCCCCTCGAGGGGACACGGGGTGCTGCCTGGCCCCAGGTGTCACCCTGCGCGGGAAGGTTTCCACCCTGTTGCCGCGCATGGCACCAGCGAAGCTCTTCTTCACCCGCTTTTATTCCACCAGCAAGATATTTTTTTGCAAATAAAAATGTCTTTCATTGCAAACATCTTTTGTGATCGCCTCTGCCACGATGCCGGCGGGCCCAGGACACACGAGCGCACCTGGAAGAGCGCTCGGGGCGGTGCCTTCGACCTAGCCCCAAGAGCCAGCGGGTGCTGCCTTGTGCCATGGCAGGGGGTCAGACTCAATGATCAGTTCAGGTCCCTTCTGACCCTAGAAACTATGAAACTGCCCAGATGTGAGCGCATGAGGGATGGGAAAGCAGTCCTCCTTGCTGGATGGGGAGCTGGGCTAGGACGCACCATGGCACCGCCTGTTTGTTGCCCATTCGTGTGTTGCACGACACCGTGATGCCTGCGCGCCTGTGTATATCGGGTATGGATGTAGACACTACATCAGGAAGGCAACACGCGTGACTTGCATTTAAAAAACCTGCTGGACTACTGTAGAGATCGGACTCAACATTTCATATTCATTTTAATGAATGTCCTATCGTTTATCCCCCCCTGTGGGCCTCTCAGCAGTCTCCTGGAGATCGGGATCTAATTCCTGGAGACTCCAGGGTAATCCTGGAGGGTTGGCAACCCTGCCCACCATCCTTTAGGGCAACAAATAGGCTGTGGCACTGCGTGTCCCAGCCCAGCTCCCCGTCCAACTGGGAGGACTGCAGGGCGGCTTTTCTGTCTCTCGTCCACTCGCGTTTGGGCAGTTTCACTGGGCAGGATCCGCTGGCTCAAAGGCGCTGTCCAGAGTGCTCTTCTCTGCGTCCCACTGGGCGCACTTGTTATGAACCCAAGACCCTCACTCCCATCCCTGCTTTGCCTCAGAGCTGTCCCGAGCAATCGGGCCCCTTAGTGGCCCCCATCACCAAGGGGGCTTAGAGCATTACTTTGTGAGATTTGGTTCCTGTTCCAGAATGGCATATCAAAAGGCCCGTGTCACACGGCAGCAGAGAACGAATGCTGGAAGGGAGAGTGAACGGGGTCTGAGCAGGGTTTTTCCCCATCCCTCTCTCACGTTTAAGGTCCAGGAAGTTTTGATTCGGAGGCCGTGCCTCTCGCTCCCATGCTCCGTAGAGACTGATGCCCCTTTCCTCCAAGAATGTGTCCAGTCCTTTTGTGACTCTGGCTGCCCTGCCAGCTTGCACCACATCTGACGGCTACTATGCTTTAATGTCAGGCGTCCAGGTTGTAGCCGTATTGGTCTAGAGGAAAAAGCAATCGGGGCTTGTAGTAGAGGTAATATCTTTTATTAGCCCAATAAGATTTTTGCAATTAAGGACTTTTTTTGCAAAAATCTTGTTGGTCTAATAAAACATATCACCTCTAACACTGCGCTGTAATGACATGCTGGGTGAAGAACTTCCTGGTGCCAGTTTTGTTTGTTGCCAGAGATGTTGCTTCATTCATCTTAGAGTCATTTTAGGTGAACGTGCATCTTTTCCAGAATCATAAAACAAAAGCAAGCCTCCTCGAGCATCTAGATGGTGCCTTCAATGCTTCGTGGAAAGTGTTTGCCACACCTGAGTTAAAGTTTTTAGCTAGAGTAAAGAAAAACCAAAACAACAACCCAACAGTCAGCAGGGCTGTGCAATGGGAGCTATATGGCTAGAAGCAGCTAACAGACAGCAGCACTGCAGAAGCAAGGAGAGCGGTAGAACTA
>NW_017729018.1:14179072-14180757 GCF_001723915.1 Gavialis gangeticus | reverse complement strand
TAGAGTAAAGAAAAACCAAAACAACAACCCAACAGTCAGCAGGGCTGTGCAATGGGAGCTATATGGCTAGAAGCAGCTAACAGACAGCAGCACTGCAGAAGCAAGGAGAGCGGTGGAACTATTAAAAACCATTTAAAAGGAAAGAGCGTCATTAACACTCATGGAACAAAGAGTTTGGAAGGAAACAAGCAAATTCTAACGAGCCACTGAGTCAGTGGACTAGTGGACCAACTTTGGATGGATCAGGAATAAAGGGGGGGTGCAGGTGCACCGGTTGATGCACCCAAAGGTTGGCCAGCACAACCTCTGCTCCAGGACTGGTCTCTACAGGGTAAATGAAACGAGTAACACTCTAGTCTCTTCTAGAAGAGCTTTGCTGGCATTGCCTTACCTCTGTTGCCGTCCTGACTCCATGGAGGCAGCTTCTCCCAGCAAAAACAGTCCTGTGCAGTTAGTGCTAGTTCCTCTAAACCAGCAGAAGGGCATTTTTGTTGGGATGAGTTTTGTCTAAATTTCAGCGTTTCTTGGTATAAGAAGCTTGTGAGAAGCTACACACCTGTTTTACCTGCTGCGCTTTCTCATGCGGAGCTGGACTAGCAAAATACCTGCTGCGCTTCACATTGCAGGCTCTTTTTCCAGTGGCAAACTAACTGGCTATTCCATGACATCTATGCCTGCAGGACAGAGCAACAATGCTGCTATCCCATGTTTACAGATGAGGGAGTTGGGGCGGTGTGTCCCATGTGACACGGGGGCAAATTCAGGTGAGGCTGATTGTGCTGGCAGTGCTAACCTCCACTTGCAGTGACAAGCTGCTTCTCCCTGCCAGGCAGGGGGAGGATGTGGGCTTGGTGTGCACCCCCCACCAGAAGGGTGAGAAATGGGAATTAACAATAAAATCTGGTGCTTGTGGGTTCAAGTGACAGAATGGAGGCTGTTCTGTGGTTTGCAGGGCTCTGGTTTGTGACTGGGTTCCTAGGCACTTGGGTAATACAAGTAAAGTGTGCGTGGGTGTTGGGCAAGCTGTTAAGTTGCTAGCCTGAGACTCAACCTGGGCTTTGTCCCCACTTCTGTCACAGACCCAGTGCAGTCCTGGGCAAGTCACTTAGACTCTCTCTGCCTCATCCCCCTGGACATAATGGGCCTTTTGTAATTTATGTGCCCTTGGAAAGGTACTATATGCAACACTGCGAGACGCTCAGCAACTATGGCAAGGGGGACTGTATGACTAGCTGAAACGAACGGAAGGAAGCAGAATCTCCTAATGAGGAGCTAGGGAATGAAGGCAAGATGGAACTCCATGCTCTGCCCTATATTTGTATTTTAAAAATAAACCCCGTAGAAAACAACCCCAACAAACTTCTGTTACTGTCTAGCAGCTTCCTTTGGCTGATGCCAAGAGCAATGTTGATGGTATTTGGAGAGTTTTTATCCAGGCCTCCCTCCATAGAAAGAGTTGGCTGTAATACAGGGTATTTGTGGCGGTGGGTGGACTGAGAATCCTGGAGCATTCTCTCTCTCTCTCTCCCCTATCATTACATAAATAACATTTGTGAGGTGTGCGTGTGAGACTGAACTGACGGCGGAACTTTATTTAATCATTTTTAATTAACACGCCTCAGCTTTGTAGCAAGTTTTGGTTTTCCTGCGTTTGGAAAGGTAATGGCATTTAAATACAGGTCTTA
>NW_017729018.1:14171463-14174072 GCF_001723915.1 Gavialis gangeticus | reverse complement strand
CCTGGCACCTGCCTTTCCAGCACACTTCATAATGTTTGGTGTGATGCAAAATGTGTGTGTGTGTGTGTGTGTGCGTGTGAGACTGAACTGACGGCGGAACTTTATTTAATCATTTTTAATTAACACGCCTCAGCTTTGTAGCAAGTTTTGGTTTTCCTGCGTTTGGAAAGGTAATGGCATTTAAATACAGGTCTTAAGAGTAGATTTGGTTAGCGGCCCCAAAAGATGGCCCTGATGAACTTGTCACTTCAGGTCCAGAGAAGTTGCATTCAGCTTCTTTCCCCACATCCCTAAAGATTTAGTGGTAGCTTGCTCACACGTGGATGAATGCAGCCTGTTCTTGTCTTGGTTCATGCACCTGTTCACATTGCTTGTTAAAGTTAAACACAGTTATGTTTCCTGGTGAAGATGAAGCCTAAATGTTTATTATTTTATGTTCAGAAGGTGGTTGGATTATTTGTGTGTATGGGGGTTTTGTTTTTGTTTTTATTTATTTATTAAAGCTCTTGTGTTGGTGAGGCAGTAAGCTGGACAATAAGGGATTCCACAAAATGTAAATGTTTCCATAAAGATGACAAAAAAAACCACTTGTTTAGATGTTGACAAAGATTGTTTGTGCATTGCAGTTTGGTGTCGGGAGTTTGTAGGGAGGACTTTCAGGTTCTGCTGTGCTTCAGGTTATGCTGTGTTTAAGGTGCCAGCTAGTCATTTATTCCGACTTGTCCCAAAAACAGTGTTGACCAAGATGTGGTGGGGAATGCTGATTTTAAATTTTTTCCTTAGAGCTACCAGATGTCAAGAACCCGGTGTTCCTTTGCATGCTAGCAGTGCTGTCATCGGTTCCCTTGAGGATAAATGCCTCCTCTAAAGCTAGCCAAATATCTCTTTGCATACCTATGGACACAAATCTCATGGCGTTGGAGAAGAGGCCTCTCTGGATTCTAGCCTGAGCTTTACTACTGACTTGCTATTCTAGCCTTGGACATGCCATTTTGTTTCTCTTGGCTCTGGTCCTTGTAGAACAGGGACAGTAATGCTAACCTGTCGCAAGCAGGCATTGGGAAAGTTGGTTATTATCTGCACTTTTTCCAGCTATTTAGTTGGTCTAATACAAGAGATCAGATTCACCCAAAGATCCTTGTCTGCCTGTGTCTTTAGCCCAACACGGCTACAACCTACGCTCCTGTTATTGTCTGCACGGCATCTGGAGGACTCATGGAGACATAAGCAACCACCCAGAATGGTGGTTCAGCAGGTAGTTTTCTTGTCTGTGGGGAATGTACTTCAGCGTTGTTGCATGTTGTTTGGTTTGAAATGAAGGTCTCTTGCAGGCTAGGCAATACCTGATTTCTGGTTGGCCTTCAGTGTCCTACGTGGAGATGGGCCTGTTCGAGAGTTCAGGAATTTCCTGTCGTGGTGAGAGGGGTGATAGGCATCCTGTCCAGTGGGTGTAGGGCAGCCAGCAGGTCTGTATGACCTGTTTCTATATACCTTTACACTGGCTTGTTGCACCTGTTCAGTGTTTACTCTCTACGTTAGATGAAAACAGTCTTGTTGCAATTACGCATATAAGTGGCCTTTCTGTGGTGTATTGTCCAAACAGCACCGACAGAATTTCTGGCTGAGGAACTGCTACCACACTGTTAATGCTAATGGCTTAAAAAATGAAACTAGTCTCTTGCAAACAAGAACATTCATTTGTCTGCCATTTAGCCTGTTTAGTCACGGAGTAAGGCATACGATCTTGCATAGTCTGTGTTACAATTCTTGGGCAGCTAGGCAGCATGGCTGGAGCAATTGTTATAACCTTGAATTTGCTTGGGTTTTGCATAGTAAAAATCCCAGTACGACACAGGGATATGGGGTTTCTGTTCAGGGCCCCTCAGCTATTTTATTCTGTAAAAGGCTGCAGCAAACATTGAATAGCTTTGGCCTCCCTCAGATCTTGCACTTTAAGATTTCATTAAGATTTCTTTTTCATGCAGTTAGGATTCATGAAAAGCAAAATAGCTGCTTGTTACCTGGAGTCCTCTGTGTCTGGTGGAAGGGCAGTTTCAGGATATATAAATTACTGTATTTGGAATATGATGTATAGTAGTGATCCTAAAGAAAAACATTCCAGTACAGGAAAAAGTGTGTACAGAAGAGGCAAAGGAGCTCAGCTGGTGTCCCCTCTGAGGAGGAGGACTCTGATGTGCACATGGTTTAGGGAAGGGGAGGCGTGAGCTCCTCGTGCAGCATTGAAGAGGAAGGGCCATGCCAAGATCTAGGACTCTGGGGAGATGAGTGGGAATTGATTATGGGGATCTCTAAGCAAGACACCAGGAAGGGCTGTGCTCACTCACATTCAGTAGAATCTGTGAAAGGAAGCAAGATAACTACGCTGTGTAAACATTTTTTAAACTCAGTCCCATAATACAGTAATCCACTCTGGTGTCTCTGCTGGCAGAAGCTCCACCTGCCAAGAACAGGATGAATGAATGTGGGAGGACCTGCACTCCTCTCCGGTCTAAAACCTGCATATGTCTTATTTCACATCAAGAGAAAGAAGCTGGATTTTTTTCTCTCTCCTTCTAAGGGACAGAAGTTGCGGGAAGAGAGAGGAAATG
>NW_017729018.1:14164897-14166463 GCF_001723915.1 Gavialis gangeticus | reverse complement strand
GTTAATAGCATCTAGAAGAGTTAGCAGGATTTTGAGGAAACTATACAGCTTCTTATGAGTTTAGCAAAGAAGAAACTACTGTAAGTAGTAGCAGCTGTAAGTTTTAGGCATAGTGGAATGAGATTGGCAAGGTAGCCCGGCAAACAGAAGGACGACCCCGACATAACTAGCAGCCTGGGGGAAGGCAGAAATTGATTCAGGGGAAGAGAGAGGAAATGGATGGAAGGGATGGGGTAACCACTATGAGTGGAAAACTATGGGCTGAGTCGGGAAGTTTGGACTTTTTTTATATTGCTGTAACCTAATATACCTTTACTGCAGAGTCTGGTTAATTATTTTTTTTCCCCTGGGAACTATTAAAAAATTTAGTTTTGCGTAGTATTGTATCATATATATTTGCTATGAGGAAATATTGCAACACATTTAGCTGCCACATCTGGTAGACATGAAGTATACACTGATATAAATGTTTATGCTTTAATTGAGTTGCTGTAAAAATGATCATTTTTTTTTCTTTCCAGCTTCCAAAAGCTTTTGAGCCCAAGGTTTTAGATTATTTAGTCTAAAAGCGAACTTCAGTAGCACTGTAAAGGCACATGTTCTCCTCTATAAGTAATGCTTCACTTTTACTGCATTGTAAGGAACCAAGCGGGCATTGGCAGGGCAGTAGGCTGGAGGGCCTGAGAGACCTCTTTCTATTTTGGATTTGTATGAGCTAAAATTAATGAACTTTCATAGAAGAAGAATAAAAAAAATGAAGAAAACCATTAGGCCGGGGCTTACGTAAGCCTTGTGCTGCCCCGAATCATTAGTGCAGAGTGGATGGGATTTCACGTGTTGAGTGTAGAACCCAGTTTGTGTCTTGACCAAGAAACTGTAAAATGCCGGGGAGCTTATGAAGGGTACCCCTTCCCCTGAGGGTATGTACGGGGGGCCTAAGTAATGAGGGATATGAGCTATCTGCAGGAGTGCTATTAAGAGGATTTGACTGTATGGTAATTATGTCTGCATTACAATGGCAAGGGCCCATGCAGCTGTTTACCAGCAGTACAGAATCAGGCTTCTTCAGTGGTTTTTTTGAGTGTTTTAAACTAGTAAGGTTGCTGGCTTTTTAAGTTTCCTTGTTTACATCAGCGTACAGCTCTACCCTGGAGTAAATTATTAGACTTGGTGTAGAGTTACCCCAGGCAAAAACCCCAGTAAAAATACACTGTGCAGTGTATCCACAGTTACCCTGGAGTAGTGCTTTGCTCAGTGCAACAAGTTATGTAGGCGAGGCTTTGTAAAACCACCTCCTGGGGCTGCTTCTTCAGGATGATGGGGCATCTGTCTGTTCTGGATCCAGGTGGAATTTATGTTGGTTCATAAAATCAATGTTGATAATTAGGCTGGTGGTAGCATATTGTAAGTCCATGCCCCAAGCGGGGCAGTTGGGCAAAGGAGGATGAGGGTAATTTAAAGTAATATTGGCTGGTTACATTGGAAGCTGCTTCACGATTCACCGATTCCAAATAATGTTAACTTTGAAAGATTCATCAATATAGATAAGGACAGGAGGGAAGAGAG
>NW_017729018.1:14136190-14159897 GCF_001723915.1 Gavialis gangeticus | reverse complement strand
TATTGGCTGGTTACATTGGAAGCTGCTTCACGATTCACCGATTCCAAATAATGTTAACTTTGAAAGATTCATCAATATAGATAAGGACAGGAGGGAAGAGATCCATATGATCATATCCCTCACTTGGATTACATAGACTGAGAAGGATCATTTACACAACTGGAAGGAACCATAAGTATAGGGCTATCAGTGGGCTTTTTAAGAAATAAAATCAGCTGTCTCCAACTGACTCGTACTGGCCGTCCGTGATTCCTGGTAGGTGAGCAAGTTTGAGTGGAATCAAAGGAGAGAACAGTGGGCATCGTGGATTCAGGGAGGATATCCCGTTGTGTGCTGTTCTGTTGTTAACGCATGAGCATGTAACTTTGAACTAGAACTATTACAAGGAACAACAGGAGAAAAAACCCAAGTAGTTAATGTATGTTTGGGATACAGAGAGATCACCGCACTGAATGGCAAAACCGTGGCTTCGTGTCCCTCTTGCATGCTGTGCTGCTTGGCACCACTAGGTGCCTCTCGGCTTTTGCACAGCCGTGTGGAAACGTGTCTGATCATATGATGTTTGTATTCAGCTGGCTTCGCATTAGGTATGAAAATAAACAAATGCTAGATTAAAAATAAAAAAGCACCATGCGTCCTGTTGTAGGACCCCCGGGAGCCACCAGGATGCAGATAAAAGATTATCATTATGAAAAAGGATCCTGTTTTTGTCGTTTTGGTCAGATTTCTTTGGCTTGGTTTAAACTAGTGTCTAGTTTGCTTTTAGTTTAGAGACAGATCAGGAGAATTAAGGCCATGATTATAGGAGAGGTCATTTGTGTATCTATCAACCGCACACGTTTCCTCACATATGCCAGGAACATGGGGTGTGTATTTTGTCAGACTTCCCCATATAGTCATTTGCACTGGCTGAGGCATTTCCATTTTTCTTGTGGTCCCCGTGTTTGGCCTGTCCAGACAGATTTTTATGTTTTGAAGCTCTCTGGAGCTGCCAAATAACGTGTTGGCTTAGAATAATTTTGTATTTGTTCTTTCTGGCAGCCAGGCAGGATTAAATTTCGGCCTGCTTGTAATGTCATCTTTATCAGCCATTATTTTTTTAAGCATCTTTGCAGAACCCCTGGCTGCAAGCACGTAGCATGAATAGAACCATAATGGTCCTGTTCTTTCTCATCGGACTGTCTTCACGGTTGGCCTGCCCCCCCTTCATGCTAGTCGCAGCATCGCCACGCCAAGGGCTGTACCCTAACTAAGCACAGGGGCCACCCGGGCTCAGCGGCTCTTCTGCCACCTCCAAGTTGTCCATGCTGCAGCTGTGGGTGGGAGGTGGAGGGCATGGAAGGGCCAGAGGATGGTTTGGGGTAGGGCCAGGGCCTCCCTTGGCCTATTTTTTTCTATGCCCCAAAGCTGTGTTTTCCAAGCTGTCCTTACACTGGCGCAGGGATGAAGCTGGCACATCAGCAGCACCATTTCTCACAAATCCTGTTGCTGTCCCAGTGCATCCAGGGTACAGCATGTACTGACCAATCTCTCATATGGAGACCAGAAGTGGCATCGAGCTGAGCGTGTTCAAATATTTCATCTCCACTTCTTGGCTTTTTTTTCTGTGGGCCAATCAACTTTGGACCAGCTTCCAGTGTGATTAGGGCTTTTAACAGAAACCAGAATCCTACGCCTTTGGCTTGAGAACAATCTACTGATTGAAATCCAGTGGCAGAATATATCCGTGTGTGCTGGAATCCGGCATGAGTCCAGCTTCTTTTCTAAAAGAACAGAAAACAAAGCAATTTAGAAATGTGTCCGGGAGCTCCCAGGAGGTGAAAAATAACTTTTGAAAATGGAATGAAAAGACTTGGCTTCTCGGAGTTTTTCCCTTACCTTTGACAATCAGGGATCTCCTGGGCTCCAGCTGTGAACTAGCAAAGCGTCAGGCTCTGAGTTAGGAAAACATTTAAATTTTTTGTACTGGGTCTCAAGGATTTTGGTGAGACATAAACACATGCTGAAGTGTGCACCGAAATGCATTGCTGGTTTGTTCTTAGGGATCCAGACGTGTACTTACGACAGGAACTCAGGAAACAAGGCTTCTGCCACATACAGTGTGTGACCTAGGGCAAGTCCATATAATCTATGTGGACCTCAGTTCACCATCTGTAAAACAGTGACAGTGATGGCCTTTTCCTCCCATCCTTTCTTTGTCACGTCTACTACTCTGAGAGCTTTTTTAACAACCCCTGGTCTTACGGGGTTTCAGCAGACTGAGGCTTTTAAATACCGCTGCAGTACAAATAAAAATCAGTACATTTTATTTGAAATAGTGTGTGAAAGCAGTTTTTTTATAAGAATAACAAAAGTGAATTCCTCTTCCTGCTCCAAAAGACAGATTTGCCGAAGCTCTGGGGCTTGAAATGTAAAAAGACAGAGCAAGGCTTTCAAAAGCAGCTAATAAGTTTGGCGGACGAGCTTCGGTCATCCCAGCAGAGCCTGAGCTTTCAGAAAGTGCTGGTCCCCCTGAAATTCAGGCTCGTTTCAAGTATCACAGCTTCAGTATCCCAAAACAATTGTTGCTTTTGACACTTGGTCTAAGACATCAGCCACAGGCTTTTTCCTCGGATGTATCAGTTAGCAAAGATAAAGAACTTGGGTGTCTTGGGTGGGGAAAGACGATGGAAGGGGAAGATGGAAGAGGGAGCAAAGATGTGAGAGTGAAATGATGTTATTCATGTTCCTTCCTGGGGGGCGGGGGGGCGTGCTTTTCCCTATCCCACTTCCTGTGTTAATATTTTATTAGCTGCTGATGGCTGAGTGCTTTCTGTTGTTAAGTTGGACCCTGAAATGGTGAAAGTTGTTTCTGAGGGGGGGGACCAGTGATGGGAGTGTAAGTAGGTTAACAGGGCAGGTATTTTTAAAAGTCATGTGGTTTAGTGGCAGCTAATATTCCTTCCCACCCCAATTCCAAGCCTTGTAAGTTTGGCGGTGAACAAGCCCTGTAATGTGTTTTGGTGCCTTGTGAAGGAGAAGGGAAAGAAGGCAGACATAGAAATATCATCTGGAAGTAAAAAATATATTGATATGATTCCCTGAAACAGCAAACTCTTCAGTAATGCATTTAGCCTTATTGCTCTAATGTAGCATTTGTCATTGCGAGGTGCTGAGAACTCAACGACTTTATCGTTTGGGCGTGTGGTATAAAGCCTAAGGATCCAAAATATTACGGTAACCATGGCTACCACTGACTTATCTGAGGGAGTTTGACTTTTGTTTTGATTTTAAGTGTCTTAATTGTAGTTTAGAAATTGGAATCTGAGTGTGTTTTTGCATAGGCATGAAACAGAAGGCATTAAACAAGCTGCATTAGCAAAATATCTATAATGCTGCTTTTCAAATATTCCACAAGAAAGCCCTTTATATTCCGACCATGTGTGCCACTGCATAGTTCATCTCTTGGCGTGACATTGTCTTCACCAAAACATTTTTGGAGGGCTCAGTGCTTGCAGTGCTCTACAGATGCTCAGGAGCCAGAAATCGTGGCCCGAAAAAGCTGGGACGCTGCATGTTTCACGCATGGAAACAAGCACGTGTTGTATCTTTGCTCCCTTTCCTCTTTGCACCTCACCCAGGTGTGCTGCGCCTGCACAAGCTTGTCTGTCTCGGGGGCAGCAGCCATTAGAAATTTACCCTGAGCAAGAAACTCAACAACCACCTTGCATTTCTCCTATATGAAAAGATATCAGGCATCACTTGTGTGGAGTGGGGAGTAAATCTGGATAAGATGCTGATTTAGGGTGCAGGGGCTTGCTGGTGGCATAGCTAGTCCTTGCCCAGACAGCTTGTTGCAGAAGGAGAGTACCAGGAGGCTGAGCACAAGGTCTCCAAAAAGTCTTTTTCTTGATGCAGTTGCTGGAATTTTTTATCCAGGCTGGTATGACTGTAGCTGGGCCTGCTGGGTTGACAGTATATGCTGAAACACGAACTGACACTTGTTAAGCCTTTAATTCCAGCTTTGATGTTCTTTAATAATCAGTGTAAATGTAGTGACAATGATTAATTAGTTGCATGTTTAATTTTGTTCCTCTGTTTGGAATCCATCTCAGATCACATGTAGTGGTGGGAAGAGAAGAGGAAAAGTGGCCAGGGAAATGATGTAGTTTCTTGCTTCAGCTGATGCTAAGGTCAGCCCAGTGATTGCCATATTCTCTGTAGTTCAAACTGGAAATCCCTCAAAGTCCAAGTCACAAAAATGTCTTTATTTCACTCAGTTCACAAAGCAGAATTGTTATTCTGGAAAAAAAAAAAAAAAGACTTTATTCTAGGGAATTTTGCCAGATGAGGAGTTATACTGGCATAACAGTGCTGCTTGGTGTCCTGTCTAGGGACAAGGCTTAGACTACCATTTAGCTTCCGTGACCTTGTCCCTGCTGGGAAAATGTAGTGATGAATGCTGATCCCCTACGGTTAACGACAGCCAGCTAACATGTCTTTAAACATGACTATCCTTGCCCACACAAAGGGAAAACTGTATTAAACATTGTGTCAGCTAGGATGCTGGCAAGGTTTCAGGTATGACGCGCTGGCCCAGTATAGATAAACCAGTAACAGCAATTGACCTTTTGTGATGTGCACCATATCCAGGCCTACCCAACTCCTTTCATGTGGGGTTCAAAGCGGTTCTCATGTGAGGGTTACTTTCAGTCTGCTTCAGCCTGGCTTCAGACCAGCAGTGTAGGAATGAAAAGCGGTCTGTCCCTTTCGAGCCCCAGAGTCAGCCAGTCCCTTTCACCAGATGCCATGCATGCTATCACTGGGCTGCTGAGAGCACTGGCCAGAAGCATGGGCAGCCCCTGGAGACCAAAACCATGCTGGTCTTCTGCAGCTGTATGCATGGAGGCTAAAAAGATGCTAGAGGGGAAGGGGAAGGAGAGTAACAGACCTGGTTTATGATTTACAGGTATAACTGTGTGAAAGGCCCCGATCTTGCAAGCAAGTTTGAGTCTGCCTGAAGTTGGTTCATAAAGCATTTTGGGCTGTGGAAGCATTCTGGATTGAAAGCAGGGGTGGTGTTTATGTGAAGGTGGCTTTTTATTTTTTACTGTTTATAAAAGATAAAGTGTTCTGTCTCCTTCATACAGAGAACCACTTCACCTTGCTGGATGGACCAGCGAGGACTTGACATGCTGCGGAGTTACTCTGTTCAGCCCTTGATGGAAAAATAAACAAACCTCAACTTGTTTTCTTGGCTGCAGAGGTCTCCTGTTTACTGGTGGGGGGGCTGTCATGCTATCCATCTAAGAAGGTGAAGAAGGATAATCCCAGAAATGCTCCAGTCCTATGTGCTGTAAAAGGAGCAGTTTCCAAAAGGGATGAATTGTTTATCAGCACTGTGTGCCCAAGGCCCTTTACTCTGCAATTCAGAGCGTGCTTTTGAGAGAGCTTGTGTTTAGTGTGCAGTACATGCAGATCTTAAGCAAGACACAGACTGCCTGGCAAAGGCACTGTCAGGTGTTCAGGCCTTCCTTTTGCATTTTCTGGAGTCTCTGGCATCAGCTGCTGTCCCTCCTCCTCCTCCTCTTCGTTTCTAGTGGCGTTCAGTATGTGGAAAGCAAGGCGATACAGCATAACGCACCGTTGACGTGCGGTTGACGTGTTTAGCACCGTCAATTTGTGCCCTGTGGTACGACGCAGAGATCAGTTTGAGCCAAACCTGCTTTTTATCACAAATCCCTTTTCAGTAGCTGCAGTGCTCACATGCAACACCGTGCGTGTTCCTGTGCTCCCTGCCTGGGGTTTCTTGGTAGCCTCCTATTCTGTTTCCTGTGGTTTGTATCGTCTCATCTGGACCGAAGGCTTCCGACGTCAGTGTTCTGGTTTTGTAAAAATGCTGTGGTGGTACTTTTCAGTCAGCCCAGAAAACTGGGCACCCCTCTTCATGCTGTGAGGTTTGTTTTATCTAAAGGATTCTTTACTGTTGGATCCTTTTGCATGTTACCCATACATGTAAACAGCAGTTGTTTTAGCATAGTGTGCGCGCTAAAACCACAGGTTTGTCTTCACATGGAGTTACTCCTGAAGAGCTATTCCTGATGAACTGTTTTGGCCTAACTCCAGATATGGATACTCTTCTTCTAGAATGTTTAATTGGCTTTAAAGTCATATCCTCTCTTACTCTAGATTAATTTTCATGCCCCAGCCATTTCCTCCCAGTGTTTGGCCCTGTTTGCTGAAGTTTTGACTGTTGCTTTCCTTGTGCGGAGCAGCCCCCTGTAATCCACAGCTGACAGCTTGTTGTCAGTCACGTGAAAATGTAATTTAGAAATTGGGAAATCTGTTTTGGGGGGAAGGGGGAGGATTACAGCTCGGTGACTGACGTCACAACGTTGTGTGCTGCATTTGAGCCTGAGAACCCAGCGTGATTGCTTTCAAACAGTTCCGTGTTACAGCATCTTCCCCAGCACAGAATTCCCCAGGTGCGTCACACGTTTTTGTTTAATTTAAAAACCAGTCTGTTTCTCTTGTTCTGTTTTTAGCATGGCTGACAAGAACAGCGCCCTGAAATGCACGTTCTCTGCTCCTGGCCACAGCATCACTCTGCTGCAGGGACTGGCCTCGCTCCGAGCTCAGGCTCAACTGCTTGATGTCATCCTCACTATAAATAATGAAGTGTTTCAGGTTCATAAAGTTGTCTTGGCTGCCTGCAGCGACTACTTCAGGTGAGAATTTGTTAGGGAAGCAGACCCAGACGTCTCTGCCTTTGCCTTTTCCCTCTTGTGCTGGGGAAGTTGGGGGAGGTGCTGGCTCCGAATGTTGCAGGTGGGATGCCAGTACCCTTGGTGACACCGTGCTCCCATCCCTTGTCGAGTGAGCATCTCTCTCTCTTGGATACGGGCACCAGAATCTGTCCCTCTGTGGGCCTGTCAAGGCTGGTCCCCTGTGGTAGTTGGGCAGAGGCTTGAGTTCCAGTTCTAGTTGTGCCTTCCTTTCCTGGGCTGCAGCAGCAACAGTTGTTGCCTTTGGGGAGGGAAATAGGCCTTGGCCCACTGAGCAGTGGCTTTTCCAACTGGTTAAGAAGCAGCATGGGGTGGCGCTGAAATATGTCGTGAGCTGGATGTGTGGCCACAACAGAACAGCTCAAAGGGTGGAGTTCAGTAGCAGAAATGCAAGTGTTAGTCTTTGTTCCTTGGAGTCTTCAGGGTTCCTTTCTGTTTCTAGCTCATAGCCCCCTGATCCCTGAGTGTCGGAGTCCCTCTCAGCCCGGTGTGCACATGCACCCCTGGTCCCTCATGAGGTAGGATGGTGCAGTTGCCCCTTGGTGTAAATGGGGAGCTGTGGCACCAAGGTCAGAAGACCTGCCCTGGGATCATGTGGAGCAGTCTGTTGCAGAGCAGAGAACTGAACCTGGGTGTTCAGTCTTAAACTAGCATCTAACCACTGATCCCACCTGCCTCTTGGTCAAGCTGTTGTTAATCATCCATTTTCATTACTGTGAAGTGCAGTGGGGGTAAGGATTTCCTCTGGAGCCAGAGACCAGCTGTTTCAGTCATAACAGGTCATGCAGGCAGAAGGGTAGTGGGTATTTTGAACCATATGTGTGCTGAATGAGTTTTGGGCTGGTTGGCATGCTGGTGGAGCAACCTTTGCACCTGAGCTGAAGGTAGCAAGGGCTGGGAAGGTGGAGCCTGCCATGCCTGAAAGTGTGAGCTCCTCTATGGCCTAAGAGGATGGGCTGGCAATCCAGGGTGGTCAAGAGCATGTAGTGTGCTGTGTGCCGGCAAGTCGTTTTGGTCCTTTTGCCCTGCGTTTTGCAGCTGCTCTGGTAATGGCTGCCTGGTACATGTTTTCTGAGCTGATTCAGGGGCTGGGGCTTCTTGGGTTATTTATTTATTTTTAAGTAATGTGAGCCCTCAAGGTTTATTACACTCCCTAATCGGCGGCCGATTAACGATGGAGATGATCTTCCACCAAATGCTAATAGTGCCATTTGTATTCATAAACGCTGGGAGCGGCACTGCTGCTTGTAGCCTTTTCTCTGTCGAGCCATAATTGCCTCGTCGGTTGCTTTTCTAACTCGCATGTGTTAAGTAGCGCTGTCCGGGGGAACAATGGCAGAGGAATCCAGCCTTTTAGAACACTTTTTATTTGGAAAAGGGGGAGAAGCAATTAATGCCTTTTCACTGCTTTTATGTAATCAGTAGTTCAGAACTGTAACACCTTTTAAAGGAATTGCATTATGTGACAGTTTCTGCCTGCCTGCTCCCTTATTCTCATTCAGCCTCGCTCCACATAATGCATACATACACTTGTCTACCTCTTCCCGGGGAGGAGGGATCAGAAGCATCCTGCTGCTGTGAAAGGTGGGAGACTCGCTGGGATTGTAGTTGAACGCCCCCATCTGCTGTATGGACAAACCAAGTCAATTAGCAGCGTTTCTGGTCAGTGGGCTGTGGAAAGTCAGTTTTCTACCCAGCTCTCTCACTGCTCACATCCTAGAGCTCTTCCGTTGTCCAAGTACTAACCCTCTGGCACAGCTTGGGCAGGAGAATCTCAGTTCCCCTTCTGTTGGATTTCCAAAGCCATTTCTTTACTTCTGAGCCTAATTCCCTGAAGGAATTAAATCAGTTTCCCTCGCTCCAGGCTGCCCTGACCTCCTGTTAGGGGCTTTTAAAATAAGAGCAAAGTTCATTGGTGAATGTGTCTGACAGTCGCTCCAGAGAGTCTCACTCCTCCAAACTGCGAGGTAGTTGTGGGGCAGCTGGGGACCATCCTTCCTTCCCCTGCTGTCTTAGTGTTATTGCTTCTCCAAGCCGGTGCAGCTTCCTGTGGTGGCCCCAGCTGCCCTGCACCTTAGACGAGGTACAAATCCGGCCGAGTGGTGGAACTTCCCCTGCAAACAGGAGGATAAAGTTGAGGGGGCCCTATGTCTGAGGGGAGTCGCATGCAGATTCCTAGTTCTTTCTAATTATTCAGCCTTTGGTTCCTTACTCAGCACACCCTTGGATTTCGGGTAAGTTGCATCTGGGTAGAAGTACACTCGAGTGGTCTGAGCGTCTAGCAGCCTGTGCAACCCTTAGCGTGCATCGCCAAGGGCACACTAGGTCTACCCCTGTCGTGCCCACAGACCGTGTCTGGGAAACGGTGTTGCCATGGAAGAGCAGTTAGGTTTTCTGCAGCGCTCGGCTCGGTACGCACATCCTGTGGAGTTTAGAAACCTCCTGATGAGGGGATCCAGGGCTAAGCTCTGCATGGCCTGGTCAACTGATGTGCTCACAGCTGTGCTGTAACCAGATACTGTTTTTTAATTGCCTGCTAGCCCCCTGCTGTGATGCTGCAATATAACAGAGGCGTTCTGAGGATGTCGCAACTCATGTGTTCAGGAGAGGGGAACAAAGCTCCAAAAAATATCCAAGCAGTCACGTTGGCTTGCAGAGAGGTGTGTAGTTGGAGCAAATGTCTGTGCTTTAGTTCTGGACTCCTTCCAATAAAGGCACTGATGGTCCTGTCCCGATGTCTCTGTTAGGGACCAAGTCTTGGCAATGGATGCCCTCTTTGGGATGACATCTACCCACTTTTGGCGTGAAATCTAGCCATGAGGCCAGATGCTGGTGGGCATTAGCTTCCTGGGGGTGCCTCCATGAGAGTCCAGCATTGCTCCCCGTAGTTCTCTGTAAGGTTACCACAAGGAATTTTAAAGTGAAGCGTCAATCCTCAGTGGCTTTCCCTTGCTGCTGGCCACAAAGAATCCTAAAGCCATTTCATAACGAGCACACAATAGATCCATGTGTGAAAGGGGTGGCAGTATGCGAACTCCAAGAAGCAGTGAACTTCCAAATAGCAGTGCCTTTGGAAACACGTGTTCTTGGCATCAGCTCACACGCTCCCTGTGTACACGTAATACCAAGACTATTGGTGTGCGCTCATTGCTTGGTTTTTGCAGGTCTGTTAGGGGCATGAATCTTTTTAAAGGCACAAATGTTGCTTCTGAGGCTCAGTTTGGGTGTCTTCGTTACTTTTTTTTTTTTGCTGAAGACCCTCAGACAAAGAGATATGTGGAGGGATGGTTTGTACCTCTGCCTCCCTAAGGGACCTGTTTTGTGAAGTGACAGTGTCCTGCTGGGGACTAGCTCTACTCAGAAGGATGTCAAAGATGGCAGGACTGGGCCATCATTTTTTTTTATATAACTGAACCACTTCATTGTTAGCTCGTCAGGTGAGCACTGCTTCTGTCTCTCTCTGCTGTTGGTTCTTTAAAAATGCCTTGCTTTGATTTCTCCCTTCCCCTAACCAAAAAAATGTTAAAGTGGGTGATACATTGCTTTGTACATGACTGGGGGGAAAAAACCTCTTCTGTGTTCTTGACCTTCAGGGCAATGTTCACCGGTGGGATGAGAGAAGCCAACCAAGATGTGATTGAACTGAAAGGTGTATCCGCAAAGGGACTGAAACACATAATAGACTTTGCTTACAGTGCTGAAGTGACTCTTGATCTGGATTGCATTCAGGATGTGCTGGGAGCTGCCGTCTTCCTCCAGATGGTGCCTGTAGTGGAGCTCTGTGAGGAGTTCCTGAAGTCTGCTATGAGTGTTGAGACGTGTCTTAATATTGGGCAGATGGCCACTACCTTCAGCCTTGCGTCCTTGAAGGAGTCGGTGGATGCTTTCACCTTCAGACACTTCCTCCAGATTTCGGAGGAAGAGGACTTCCTCCACCTGCCACTAGAGCGCCTCGTCTTCTTCCTGCAGAGCAACAAGCTGAAGAGCTGCAGCGAAATAGATCTCTTCCGTGCTGCTGTCCGCTGGCTGCAATACGACCCATCCCGCCGTGCCAGTGCCAGCCAGGTGCTCTGCCACATTCGCTTCCCACTCATGAAATCCTCTGAGCTGGTAGACAGCGTCCAGACCCTGGACATCATGGTGGAAGATGTCCTGTGTCGGCAGTATTTGCTGGAGGCTTTCAACTATCAGATCCTGCCCTTCCGCCAGCATGAGATGCAGTCCCCTCGGACCACCATTCGCTCGGATGTCCTGTCCCTCATCACCTTTGGTGGCACCCCTTACACAGACAACGACCGGACGGTGAGCTGCAAAGTGTACTATTTGCCGGACACCAGCATGCGCCAGTTCAAGGAGCTGACTGAGATGGAGGTGGGCAGCAGCCATTCCTGCGTGGCTGTGCTGGATAATTTTGTCTACGTGGTGGGAGGGCAGCATCTGCAGTACCGGAGTGGTGAGGGGGCTGTCGATATCTGCTACCGCTATGACCCTCACCTAAACCAGTGGCTGCGTATTCAGGCCATGCAGGAGAGCAGGATACAGTTCCAGCTGAATGTCTTGCATGGCCTGGTGTATGCCACGGGGGGCAGGAACCGGTCAGGGAGTTTGGCCTCTGTTGAGAAGTATTGCCCCAAAAACAACGAGTGGACGTACGTGTGCTCCCTCAAGCGCAGGACGTGGGGGCATGCTGGGGCCACGGTGGGAGGCAAGCTGTACATCTCAGGGGGGTACGGGATATCTGTGGAAGACAAAAAAGCCTTGCATTGTTATGACCCGGCAGTTGATCAGTGGGAGTTTAAAACTCCAATGAACGAGCCTCGAGTCCTCCATGCCATGGTCAGTGCAAACAGCAGGATTTATGCTCTGGGAGGCCGTATGGACCATGTCGACCGCTGTTTTGATGTCTTAGCTGTGGAATACTACGTGCCTGACACGGACCAATGGACAACTGTGAGCCCGATGCGGGCAGGCCAGTCAGAGGCAGGTTGCTGCTTGTTAGAAAAGAAGATCTACATTGTGGGAGGCTACAACTGGCACCTCAACAATGTCACGAGCATTGTGCAAGTGTATAACACAGAGACCGATGAATGGGAAAGGGACCTGCATTTCCCTGAGTCTTTTGCTGGCATAGCATGTGCTCCAGTAATACTGCCACAAGTGACGACCCAGAGGTAGCCATGCGTGGCTGTGCCCCCCACAAAATCGCCTTCTGTGTTGCATGTTGTCAGGACGCTGTGTTATTCCTTTGTGGTTGTTTGCAAATAATGTGCATTTTGTGGGTGAGGGAAGGAGGAAAATAGCTTGCATTCCCTTCCACCTTCCTCTCGTCTAGCAGTCTGGCAGCACATTCCATCAGGAGCACTTGTCAGCCAGTTAGACTTAACAGTTGCTGCAGCAACATGTGCTGTCTCATTCTGGGGGGGAAGAGGGCGTTTCTCCCCTTCTTTTTAACAACATTGTGCATTACAAACACTGACCGCTCAGGAGTACTTGCTAAGGTACAGTGGTATGTTTAAGTGTCCAGAGGTGACCTTCCGAAGTGTCTTCTGCTCCAAAAACTCATTGCTGTGTGTTTTGTTGTGTTGTTTCATAGAACAAAACCAAAATCTTTATAACATACTGACCTCTGGAAGCAATAAGGGGATGCTAGGAACTAGGAGAGTTGAGGTGCTTGGATTCTGAAAGCATTCTTGCTTCTTTTCTTTATCCATTAGAGGGTAAATTCTCTCTGCCTTCCAAGAGTTTGTGTCACTTCTTTCCTCTTCCCCTTACGTTACAGATGAATGGACCCTCCCCTTCTCATCCCTGCAAATCATTTAATATTCTAGTCAAAACGTGCCTGTTTTATTGGGGCCCTCAAATGTGCATTACACGACAAAACATGCTGGCAGCTTAGTATGGAAGCTGTATGTAAAAGGGTATGATTTTCTTAATTGCCAATACGCATTTGACTTCAACAGCAATAAGAATCCTGCAGCTGTTCAGCTGTGCTTGCAGTCTGATATAGGCCAAGGGTATGTAGGGACTGCATTTTAGGACTCCATTGGCTGTGTCTTTCAAATCCCTTCACTTACATGTGTTCATCCAAACTTCTTTTTAATACAACCAAAGAGGTGGAATGCTGCTTATCCAAAAGCTCCAAGGTTCCTTCTTAATTTAGAAATAAACTTGGGATCTCACTGCCACAGAAATCAGTGAAATGGCAAGTTTTGTTACCCTCAGCTGTTTTATTTGTTAACAAGAGATCCACTGTGAAAGCACTTTGCTTTTTGTGAAATGCATGGGGCTTTTTGCACACAGAATGCTACTTTCAGAATGTGTGTGTTGCCCCCTCTTTCTCCACCCGTTTCTGTCTTCGAAACAGTTTGACCAGAGAGTACACTGGAAATCTCTCCCTTTACTGGGCATTTTGTTCCAAGGGCTTTGGATTCTTTCTGTACAGGAGATGCAACTTTTGGAGGAAGCAGGTGGGTTCTGGTATTATATAAATGCTGGACCGTACTTTCAGCGGCAGTATACAATGCCTGTTTTGCTAATATATCATTGCTCAGACCTGTTCAAAGCATGAGCTTCATACCTCAAGTTCTCTTGAAGATCATTGTTCTTTGAGTGTTAAATTATTTTGGATGCGATACAAATAAGTGTGCATGCTGCCTGGTAAAGCCCCAAACCTGACATGTTGAAATGATTTTGTGCCAATGTTACTGTATCTACCTGCCCTGGGTTGCCAGGGAATGATTAAAGATAAAGCCCCCATTTTGCTGCGAGATGCCAAAACCGATGTGTAAACTCTCCTTTCTGGCTCTGCAGCAGTTAACAACGCTGCACCCGTTTGTGCTGACATTGATGCTAGTGCCCTAGAAACACTGCAAAAAAAAAGGCTTATCAAATAAGGGACAAAATGTGAAAGGAAACAGATGTAATCCAGTAGGAGCCAGAAAGTAACAAAATCAAGGAATCCGTTTTCATTAGCATGCTCTGCCCATGTTTAAGACACTCTCTTAGGTTTCTAAACCCCAAAAAGAACCTGGCCTTTCTTCCTTATCTGTTTGTAAAATGCATCTATGTTTGTGTGAAAGAGCCACTGGATTGCTCTTCCTTATTTTTGTTTAAACTTTCAAATCAGAATGTTTTCTTTGCCAGTAATGCAGTTTGGGACCTGACCTCTCCTGGCTCACCAAGCTGCACAGACCTAGTATTCACAGGCTACCCTACAATAAGTAAACTGGATTGCTTGCATGGTGGGTGCAGTGAGAGTCTGTTGGTAAAGGACTTGATTTATTTTTTCCTTTCAATCTTCCAAGATGGTGTGCTGAATTGTTGAGGGAGCAGAAGAAAAATAGACTTTATAATTGCAAAAAATAGTTCACCTTGTTTAAAAAAACTACAACAAAAAGAAGAATGAATTCCTGGAAGGATGGTTTTATAAAGGGTGGAGTCCACACATGCATCCTTCCAGAGTGGACATTTATTACAAAAACCTGCAATAGCTTGTTAACTGGACCAAACTAGCCCAGTAAGTGGACTCCTTCCCCAACCTGATAGAGCAGAGGCAAGGGTTTCTGGAGTCCCGGGCTGGAGACTCATGGCAGAGCAGTGCTATAATGAAATATTCTTTTATAGAAATAAAATATTTTTCATACACTCAAATGTAAAAGTTCTGGATGTTCTTAACTGAAAGAAAATGGAGTAAGACTTTTGCAATACTGTTGGTACATAAGCTGCACACTAAAGGTGATTCCACTCCTGAGAAGTGCATAGTGATGCCTTAGAGCTCTTACGTATGTAACCTCTGTGTTGCCCTGAGAATAAACTGGATTCTTTTGCTGTATGGCAGCAATTTGAACGAATGCAGAATCTGACCTGCAGTGATGCTGCTTTGTTTTCCCAGTTCAGCACTTTGACTCACAGGAGGGCTCAGCAGGGACATGGATGTAAGTTAGGAGTCTGTTCTCTGATAAACCTGCTTTGAGACCATTTAGGTATTTGAAGGAGGCCTGATCTTTTGTGGAAGCACGTTCCTTCCCCTCTGCCCCAGGCCTGGCTTGCTTTGGGACTGTGCTGGGAACAATCTCCTGTTTGATACCAGCCTGTGGAGCTCGTCTGGATGATGCTGTGCATGCTGATTTTTGGTGGGCCAGGTAAAACAAAACGACTGGCTTTGCTCTTTACTTCAGAACTCAGTTGCCGGCTGTTCGTCTGGTGGGCTGCGCTCGGTGAGATGCCCTGTACAAAAAGTCATTGGCCTGGGAGCCTCTCCCCGCTCAGAAGAACAAAGCCAAATAAGTGTTTGATTGTGCTCCCAGTCATTTGTGGCTCAAAGCAGCAGTAAACATAGGGGCAAGCCTGACTAGGAGCTTGTTAAAATACACTGGAACAGTTGGGGAGTGGTAAAAGCAAAGCGTCATTAGTTCTAGGTATTTGTACAGAGTGCATGTGTCCCTTCAGAGTCTCCTGTCTGTGCCCAGATAATGGCCCCCATCCTCTGACATTTTATGGGTCTGAAAATGTACTTGAAACTATAAAGGAAGAAAAATTAAGAGTGCTTGGCAGTGTACAGAGTGTCCAGTGCTCAGGACTATCTGCTGCCTGCAGCCTTGTCATTTAACGCTCCCCCAGAGCTCTGTCTGCTGGGAAATCTTGCCTCCGTTTCTCCCTGCAATAGAAGTTAGTTAATCCTCCGGGAACCAGCAAGCCTATCCTCAGACATATTTCCCAAGGCTCTTGCTCCAGTCCTCCAGGATTGAATAGCAGGATACTGTGCATGCTCTGATTTAGAGTGGGATGGAGCACCTTCCACTAGCACTGAGCACGCTGCCAGTGACTTAACATGACAAAATACACTTGCCTCTGTCCAAGCAACCCACAGCAAATGTGCTCAAACACTCCCACCCCGGTGCATTGACCAGTTCCATCCACCTACCCCTCTTCCAGGGGTGGAGGAAAATGAGCACTGCAGCACACCCTGGAAGTCAGTAAACCGAGGGTGTTTGGGAGCAGGAGGAGGATGTTGCAGTTCTGGACTCTCTGCTGCAGTGATTCTCAACCAAGGTGCCTCAGCCCCTTGGGGTGCCTTGAGCTCATTTCAGGGGTGCCCCAGAGTGCCACACAATGTTGGCACAGTTAGGTGTGCAAACATGACTCACGAGATAAACCCAGAGATTTCAAATAGGAGTCCAGGCTGTTAAAAGCCTTCTAGCCTATTGGGTGCTTTCTGAGTTCTCTGCGACAAGAATGACTGTTCTTTTCCTGTAATCAAAAATCGAGTGAAACCTGAGAGCTGACATTGTCCAAGGGGTGCCTTGAGTCCAAAAAGGTTGAGAACCACTGGTCTGCTGAGAACACCTTGCTAGGCAGCACCCTCTGTGCTGTGTTGGGCTCTAGCATCAGCACCTCTGCTGACTGCCACTCTGCAGCACATCATGGAGAGAAAATACCTGTGGCGAGGCCCTAAATTGCTAAAACATTATCTGTATTTTTAAATCAAAGTGTACAGCAGAAAGTGTTCTAGTGTGCCAGGAAGTACTCTGGCAGTTGGAACCAAGCAACTCTCATCAAAATAAATGAACTCGGTATGGTTTGCAATGCACCTCCTGGTTTGATCCTTCTTTTTTTTTTTTTTTTTTCTATCTGGCATTACAAGTTTTAATTTGCAAAACTTGGCCAGTTACAATAGCCCTCCCTGTCATTTGTGTGACTTGACAGAGGGTCACTGCAGGTGCTGCAAGGAGAGGGAGAAGCCAGCTTGATTTAATAAAGCAGTGGCTGCGCTGGGCCCCTCTCAGGGTGTTCAGGTGGGTGAGGGAGCAGTCTGTCGCATTCACTGGAATGCTCCATCATCCTTGATCCCATCCCAGGCATTTGTAACTCTGCTATTGACGTTTGCTTTGGGAAGAAATTTGACCTGCAAGGTCTGCACCTGGGACTTGGTTTTTTAATAAAAAACCAAGCCTCCAAAATTCCATCTGTTGTGGAGAACGCGGAATCGCGCTCTGCATTTTAAGCAGTGCTGTGCACAGCATTCACACAGCAGACCCCCAAATTTTCTGTTTTTCATTCCAGACTAATAACCGAGTCTCACTAGGGCAAAGTCTGGTGCTTTGTGGATTGTTTTGGCTCTGCAGCGTTCTGCAGTGAGGTCTGGACCTTTTATTTATGAGCCCATCGCAATTCCAGATTCATGACCACTCAAACCTTGAACGTTTTACCATGCTCTGCTGGGGTCTCTGCCATGGAACATGGCCTGGGGCAGCTTGGTCCCTGAGGCCTTGCAGTTGCTGTCTCACACCTACCCCTTGTCACATAATTAGACCTATTTTCTATGGCCTCTTACTAGTATATGCAAACCAAGAGCCAAGCTCAGCTCCTGGCTACACTGATGTAAATTTGGAGTACTTCCTCTGAAGTCATTGGATTTCTTCCAGATCAACACTGAACTAACTAGAGTAGAATCTAGTCCTACAGCTAAGAAGGGGCTGATGTGCATTGTCTTCTGGTCGCTTTGCTTTGGAAACATTCCCCAGAGGTGTTTCATATGATTATCACATACATTCTCATCAGGCCTCTAATCCATGTCCTGTACAAAGACAGCTTGCCACTGGTTTGTCTTAAGTACAGCATAGTTTCTCTCCAGCTCACTAGCATGGTCTGATAACTCAAAGCTGGAGTGCTGTTTCAACAGGCAGCCTTTTTAAGGGTATAATTTTACTGGTTCAACATCTGTTCATCTCAGTGAACCAAATTCTCATGTTCAGACGAAATGGGCTAATGGCAGCAGTATGAAACCGTGTCATACAATGTGTTTTTCAGGCTTATTGAGGGTTGAGAGAGAGCAGCTCATTTAGTAGGGCAGTTTGTGCACTAAAACCACCTGCTTTGTATGTGTGATACAGGGGCCTGATCTGTAGGAAGGAATTGATGCTAGTGAACGTTGGTGGCTTCCTCGGAAGCAAATGCAAGCAGATGCTAGGGGATGGGTGCGCTGCAACCAGTGAGGCAGGTGGAAATGCATTCTGCTTGCTTAGGTCAGAACTTCGTGTCCTCTGCTTCTCTCTAGGTCAACGTGCCTTGTTCTGCTAAGATCTAGATTGCAAAGTGGTTACCGAAATCTGCTCAAAGTGCTTGTTCAACAGGGGTAGGAAATGGTTGATATTTTTTTAACCCCCCTTTTCCCCCACAAAAGCTGACACGCGTTTGCATCTCATTCGTTATTTGTAGAAACGAGGACAGCTGGCTGGTGTTACCTGCGGTAGCCTTTCCCCATTCACCGCATGAAGATGCTGTGTTTGAGACTTCTTGTCAGGATTTGAGACTTTTAGGATGTCTCGGATATGAGAGAGACTGCTGTTTGATGTCCAGGGCTGCAGCTGTGGGGGAAGCCCATCCTTAACATTGCCTATCATGCTAAGATAGAAACTATTCTAGCTTTTATAACAAGGCGTGAACAATATCTTTATGAAATGCAGAAAAAGCAAGCCTTGTTTCCATGACTCTATTCATTAGATAGTCTTGAGTCAGGGCCTTGAAAATAGCTGAAGAGCTGTGTTTGGTTTCTTTGGACAGATGATAAGTGGTTAGTTAAAATGCTTGAAGCTCAGAGTCTGTCATTTGGGAATCCATCATTTGCATAGTGCAAAGTTAGGGATCACATTCTGTTACGGATGGGGGTTTCAGAGAGAAGAACTGGAGGTGGAGTGGATGAGTCTGAAGCAGCAAAGGGATCATTAAAACCTTGCTAGAAATGGCAACTGTTCTGAGAGTCACTGACCCTGTATCAGGAAGGAAACTAAGCTTGCTAGTGAGTCCAGCCCTGTTGGCAAAGCATTGGTAATGGTTGACCCCATGACTCCTAAGTGTGTGCTCCAAGTTCAGTTGTGCTCACCTGCCTTCCTGAACCTGGACTCAGCTCTGCACCTAGGATTGTGGGTGTTTGCTGAATTAGGGCCTTAATGACCGAAGCCGTGCAGCTGGGTTGATCTGTCCTACAAACTTCTACCAACATAACTGTCAGTCTGGGGCATTAAGAGACGTGACCCCACCAGATAGAGCTGTACCTGCAGAAACGCCTTGTGTAGACACAGATATCTTGGAGAAAACAGACCTTTGACCAGTGTGGCATATGTGTTTAGGGAAGTACTGGTACAGGGCAGAGTTTTAATGCTGTAGCTGCTACTCCACTTGGACGGCTTTGCTGGTATAGGATACTAGCATTGCTATACTGCTACGAGTGTAAACCTCTGACATTTGGAGTGCATCCAGCATTGGGGAGGAAACCATTTCCTTGGGAGCACTCTGTCTGCAAAGAGCTACTGCTTGTACTAGTGAAAATGACCATCACAAAAAGGAAGCAAGTGGCACTTGGCAACTGCTGGGATTTTCCAGATGTGCTAATCTACTTGCCCAGCAGGCGCCAACTCAGCTGTTTTGTTTCATCCCCCTTCCAGTTTTTGTGACCCTTAAATATAAAGTCGACTGGCAAAAAAGCCTTGCTTTTCATTTGGACTTAATGTTGTGCTAAGCAAAGAAACCACAGTGGTGAGGCCTAGCTTCTTGCACCAGTGCTGATGAATTAGACCAGTAAGCACCGATGCAGTGGTGACAAAGTGGACCAGATAGAAATGGTCCATGTTGCTGGAGGCAGGGCTGGTGAAGGACCATCCCCATAACACCCATGATGGCACTTTTCTTACATTCTTATTTCAGGACTCGTGTGCACACCTAACAGCCATGGCACCCTGGATGAGAATCACTGATCTAAGGTTTTGCGATTTTTAGTCTAATCCAAGACATGTTTCCACGGGCAAATGCAGAAACTGAGCAGAGCTGTCTGGAAGCCAGATTCTTGCAGTTGATCCACTAAGTTTACCATGTGCTTTGATGAGGACTACTGTAGTGTGAGCTTTATCTAATGTACAGTAAATGAGTGCTCAGAGATATCTGCAAAGGACTTTTGGTTTCCAAGACTGTTACATATGCACTTTAATACTTACCTCTGGTGTTGAACCACATGATTTAAATACAAAAATATTCTCTGCCACTTTATACAATGCAAGTAATGGCACTTAATTTACTGAGCCTTGATTTAGCAGAAAACTGTGGAAAAGGGTTTGTTTTTTTACTTGCCTTTCTGTCCAATATACAACTTTGCTTTGTGACATTGTAATCCGTCATTGGTAAAAAGTATTTGCCAGTTTTCTGTTTGTTTCAATAAAGTGCATGTCTCTTACTGCTGCCTCAGGTTTTTAATGCCGACCGAAAATATGCATAAAAATAACATTTCATCTTCCACTTCTGTACAGCCATTTCTAGGGTGCAACATGATTGCATCTTTACTAGCTCACAGCAATACTGGATCTTAGTTGAGTGGGCAGAAGCAAAGAAGCCATATTCACTTTGTTGCAATGAGAATTTAGTTATGTGTCCCACCATCCAGATTGGGGATGGGATGAAGAATGCTCACCCTAGCTGCTTTTGCCTGTTGAGAAGAACGGTGTATCCAAACACCATCGAACTACCTAATGCTTCTGTGGGGCACAAGTCCAAGTATTGATTCTGAGAAAAGTAACTCCATATGGCAGCCCTTGGTATGATTGCCAAAGTATTACAAAGCATTGAAAGATAAAAGGCTTGTCAAAATTAAAATGATTTCTGAGGAATCCAGGATTACTTTCATGTTTTTATAAATCTTGTTAAAAGACTGGAAAAGAAAATAGTGCTGAGAGCATGGTAAGTGGTTGGTGCAGCCTCTGGAATGGTGTTCAGTGCTGGTGTTGAATCTCAAGTGAAAGCAGAAAACCAAATCCAGAAATGGAGGACAAAAAAATGATGAAGGTGCTGAAGAAGTTTTTGATATGAGGAAAGCTGAATGATTGGAGTCTGCTTAGGTTGGCAAGAGGAACGTGGTGGGCCATGTCTTGGCTTCCCTAGAGGCTGCCATTTTCTGATATTGGAGCTGGTCTGCGACCCATGGACTCAGTTGAGAGGTTGGAGCTGCATTTCAATGATGGGTGAAGTCAGCCCTGTACGTACACCCTGGAAATGCCTTGGGAGCCAACATCTGGATAAACAAGTATTGTATCAGCATAACGAATTATAATCAGTATCTAGAGGGATAGAAGGGCATAGGGGATTGCAACCCAGGGTAGCTTGAAACCTCCCAGCAGAGAACCTGGGAGAGATTGCAATGAGACAAGAAGGGCATGCTCATGTTCGGGTCTGGAATGGGGATGCATCTGCTTGTGAAAGCTGCAGGTTTGTGGAGTTGGATGTGGCTTGTGCACATGAGCAACAGGAGTGCAGCGCCCCACTGACTGTCTCTGCTTCAGAACAAAGTTCTGTTCCTTGTCTACAAGGCATTTCCATAACAGCACGTGTAGAAGGAGGTAGGTACACCCCTAGGGAGCCCTGCCATAGCTTTCCAGCAAGGTCTCGCTGCTCTCATGTAGCCCATATGTGCTCAAGGTGAAAACGGGGGAAAGGCATATAAACAACATTCATTGGCACCAGCTCCTCATTTTGTCCAATACGTGGCATATATCATTTGATGGGAAAGGGAACCCTGGCGCCGATGTGAAGTGCCTTCTTGCCAAGCCTTAATGCAATCAAGATTTACATTGTCTGCCAGGTCATGCACTCAGCAGCAGTCCAGATCCACCCACACCCCAAAACGTGTTGCTGTGAGTGGGAGAGAGACTCCAGAAGCAAACAAAGGATTGCTTTACTAAAAGGAAGTTTATTAAACAAATGGTTTGAAAATCACAGGCTGTGAAAGGCAAGGGAGAAAGCTGGGTTATCACTTGTAACTCAACTGATCAGTCTAAAGAGGGAAAGCCACAAGGTAAAGACCTGGGCAAAACACTCTCTACATCTCTGCACCACAACGGAGCAGAGGTTAGAGGAGGGGAAAGGTTCTTCTGCCCTGGAGTGAAAGCTAAGCAAGGAACTGTCTCTCCTACCTGATGCTCAGTCCCCACAAGAGAGGAATCTATTGAGTTCAATTTTTAGCACTTAATCTTGCCATGGGCAACATGGGCAGATTGATACTAGGGTCTGGGGATGATTGCTATTGCCTTCATTGCTATAAAATTTTTTTCTTCCTCGGGCAAAAATAAATGTATTTAATGAGTTTCAAAAATAATTCACAAGACCTCTACCTGCATTAGTATTTCTGATCCATTATGCAGATTGTGCACTGTTTGTAATATTGTACAGTCAATTCCATTTACTTCGACGGACTGCAGTTAATTATTAAGATGTTTGCTGCTTATCTCATTATTTATTCTTGTTTAATAACATATTTGCTACTAAGTTATGACTTTTAATTAAGCACAGGTTAGCAAATAGAATTTAAGGTAAAATATTACCTTCCAGTTTAAAGCAACAATAATTACTCGTGCTATTTATAGACACAGTTACAGCCAACACAGCTTTGTAATGGCAACTAATGATCTTTTATTTATTTTTTTCTCAAAGGGAGGGCTCTTGGGCAGATGAAGTGATGTGGAAGGGGTCACCCAGCTGGTCAGTGGCAGAGCTTGAAATTGTCTGGGTCTGCTGAGCCTGATCTGATTGCTTGGCCATCCCAAAACACCATTGTACAAAAGTCCATTAGAACTGCTGGGGCTGGGGTGGGAAGGTGACAGGATGGTTCCCCAGAACGGAGGCTGTCCCTTCATCTCCGCTGCCTCAAAAGGAGGAAGCGTAAAGGCTAACGTGTGGGTGTTGGGAAACATTAGCATTGTCAGGATTTATTAGTGCCTACTGCACGGGTCTCGTGTATCACAGTGCTTTACACCAAGACAACATGAACGCAGCTGGAAGGGATAGCTTAGCAACCTAAGCTGCTGTTTGAAACAGCGAGGCTCCCTGCAACTACCCGCTCAAATCCCAGCAGGGTCATCTTTGCCTCGCAGCCTGCTCTCCCGTCAGAGGTCGAGCTCTGGGCGTCTTGCTGTGGGTAGGTCATCCAAGGTCCTGGCTGCAGAGTGGATGTGACTGGTCCAAGGGCACACTTCATTAGTGTACAGGTCCATCCGGAGGAGCAGGAGGTGCCTGCCTAGAGACACACGAGCAAGGACAAGCGTCGTGACCGTCAGGCCAAGGGGCACGCCTGAAGGAAGACATGTCTCCATTGGGAGAAAGGCAAGGCTTTTTCCACTATAATTTAGACGAGAACTTCCTCTGATTCAGCCCACAGGACACTTACACAGGCTGGGAACTAAGAGCCTGGTTTTGTGATCTACACTGTGCAAAGCCTCCCAACTTTACTCCGCGTCTTGGTACCCAGCTGCTGCATCACCTCCACCATGCCTAATGCCCTGCATCCTCTTGCTGAGGTACTGCAGAGGACCAAGCCCAGGGTACCCTGCTCCACCCGTGTCTGGTACCAATGCATCCAGCCTCGTTATGGTGACGGGGAGGAGGGTGAGGAGACTGGGAGGGCTGGAGCAACTGGGAGAGGGGAAGCAAGGAACAAGAGGAATGCAGCGTACGGGAACCGGGCACAAGCTACCAGGACAGGCAGCCCCAAGCTCTGCACATGCGCACTGCCCGCCATCCCTGTCCCACGCCCCGCGCATGCGCAATAGTGCTCGCCGCATTCCCTCCTTCCACCAGCCCCTCGGCGCATGCGCTTTCGGCCCCCTCACCTCCGTGAGCCGCGCAGGCGCGCTGAGGCCCGCCTCCACCGGCCCTCCCCCCTGCGCATGCGCCGTGCCCCCTCCGGCGCGGGGAGGGGGATGCGGACGGGGGAAGATGGCGGCCTCGAACAACCCGCGGAAATTCAGCGAGAAGATCGCGCTGCACAACCAGAAGCAGGCGGAGGAGACGGCGGCCTTCGAGGAGGTGATGAAGGACCTGAGCCTCACGCGGGCCCATCGGGTAAGCTCGGCGCGGGCGGCCGGACCCTCCGGGGCGCTGCTGCCCCCTGGCGGCGGGGCGCGGCG
>NW_017729018.1:14134251-14135382 GCF_001723915.1 Gavialis gangeticus | reverse complement strand
CTGTGCCAGGGTCACTGCCCCCCGTGAGGTGCCCTCCCTGTGTCCACTCTGGAGGCTTGGTGTGCTGGGGCGTCAAGCTTCCCTGGCACAGGTCTAGCGAGACGGAGCCACTCCCTAGCTTTTCCCCACTTCTTCGGTGCCGCTTTTGCTCTTCCGAGCAGGCGCAGGAGCCAGTGGGTTCCTTGGTTGGACTGCAGGGCTGGGTTGGTTGCGAAAGGAGGAAAAAAACCGCATCCTTTGCACCCCGTGTTTGGAGCAGGGGAAGTATTTCCCCAGGCTGGCAGAAAGGCCCATTGCTTGTGTCGGTCTGTCTTGGCCCCGCTCCGGCCGACCCGCAGGGTTGCGCTTGCGGAGGACGCTGCATGTGGTTGCTCCTGGGGTGAGCTGAGGGCGCCCCGCGAGTGGGCCCATGCTGTTTGCAGCCCGTGGTGCGGTGCGGCGCGGCATGGCAAGCTGGACTCGGTCACGAATCCGCGTGCGTGTGTGCCAGCCCTGCACGTTTCGGCCCTCTGGAAACTTCCTGGGGTTTGGGCAGCCTCAGGAGGATGCCTGACACAGTCCTTTACTGTTTCCTCTGGTCAGTAATGTTGGGTGCTGCTCCTTTGCAAGTTCGGGTGATCTTGCAGGGCTCGCACGTCAGGATCTCAGATCCAAGCTCTTCCTAGCAGTGTTGTTCTAGAGCCGAGTCTGAATTGTATTTATTTGTTTGTTTTATGTTTAGAGGAAACTAATGTCTAGTTCAGGAAACTGGCATTGAGCAAGTGACCTGAGCTGAATAACTTGTTTGGGGATTCTGGGTACTGAAGTGATGGAAATGTTGACCAAAGAGTGGAGCAAAATGTCTCCTTTGTGGATGTCAGTCTTTTTCTTCTTCTTTTTTAAATTGTCTGATTTTTCTCTGTGTGTAAAAAGCAATATGAAAATAAAGAGGGGGTTAAGCACAATTTTTATTTGCTCTCAGATTTGCTTGGCAACCAAACCCTTTGTCGTCAGCTTGAAAATGCATTATTCAGTTTGTGGAAAGAACCCAAAATTTGTCTTTTTCATTCTTAGTAATTGTCTCTCTGCAATGTTTACCATCTTGCCCCTCTATTGTTATTGGCTGTAACGAGAGCTGCTGTTACAGTAAGA
>NW_017729018.1:14125558-14129251 GCF_001723915.1 Gavialis gangeticus | reverse complement strand
TTCTTCTTTTTTTTTAAATTGTCTGATTTTTCTCTGTGTGTAAAAAGCAATATGAAAATAAAGAGGGGGTTAAGCACAATTTTTATTTGCTCTCAGATTTGCTTGGCAACCAAACCCTTTGTCGTCAGCTTGAAAATGCATTATTCAGTTTGTGGAAAGAACCCAAAATTTGTCTTTTTCATTCTTAGTAATTGTCTCTCTGCAATGTTTACCATCTTGCCCCTCTATTGTTATTGGCTGTAACGAGAGCTGCTGTTACAGTAAGACTTGCACACAAACACACTGCTGTTGAGGGTGCTTCTCACATTTGGTTTTCTTTCACTTATTTATGCAGTGTTGTATGTCTTGGATTTTTTTTTAAATTGTAGTATTTTCTTTACTCTTACTTAGGATTTTAAATATGAAACAAATTGGAATTGTTACTTTTTCACACTAAAATCATTCATCTTCCTCCCTTCCTCTCCTTTCCCCTCAAATTTTGAAACTTAAAGGAGGCTCAGGCTCTTCCTGAGGGAGTGCACAGGAAGGTCCATCCTGCAGCAGGGAAAGGGAGGTGAGCAGCTCATACAAGGAGCTAATGGAGGTGGTGAGACACCTCGTGAAAGTGAATTGCCTCTTGTGTGTGGGACCTCTGCACCTGTAACTGGAGAGGAGCAATCTGTAACTGCCCCTCACGTTAAAGTGGGTGGAAAGAACAGCTCTTTATTGTGGACTTCAACTCCTCCTCTCTCTCCCTTCTCCTGCTTCAACATGAGGAGCTCCTTGCTGGACAGGACGTGAACTTCCAGTAGCTTCTTCTCCAGAGATTTCTGTCATTTGGTGGAAGGACTCTCTATAGCCCTTGTTGCAAAATCTCTGCTACAGCAGAGACTGGTGTTGTTGCCATTTTGCATGTGTTGGTTTAAAACGGGAGAAGCTACATTGGCATGTTTTAATGAGTATTTGTCCAGCTTTTTTTAAGGTTAGATGGACCAAAATTCTAGTACCATAGGACATTCGGATAATAGCAGTGGTCATATATAGACCTTCAGATGCTGTGAAATTTGGGTTTTAGAAGAGAGTTTAAGCTTAGATGTGATCTGCCTTTAAGAGGTGGTTCTAATCCAGTTGGAAATGTCCTCTGGATTCCAGCTGTTTCTTTTATATATTATTAAAGTCACCTGGTTCTGAGGGATCTGAGCCAGAGCAGTGTTTGAGCTCCCTCTTATGGGCTCTCCAGCGTTAACTAAAACAAAACAAGCTGTGCAGACAGTGTTGATGCTGGTGTGCAAACACAGGAGTCAACAAACCAGGTTAACATCAACATTGAAAACCTTCGGCATTATTCCTGTACCACTTGAATGAAGTTTTTATTGTGCACAAAGCCCCCCCCGCCCCAATGTAAATGGAAATACACATAAACAGTTGACTGTTTCAGTCAACCTTAATGCTAATCTTAGTCTTCCTCCCGTGAGGTCCTCTAGGAATAAACCTGTGTTACCCAGTGGCAGATATTTGCATTATGTTTTGTAATGCATGCTCAATGCCATATCAGTCCACATGATGAAGTAGTTACACTGTCAGCCTGTGCATGTTTAAAGCATGATGGAAAAAAAAGTATGCTCCCTACTAGTTTTTTTCATTGGTCATTGAAAATTGTGTTAAATACCAGCTCAAATTAATGTTAAGCCTGTATATTTTAATTTTAATGTAAAAATGACTTTTTTAAATTGATTTTTTTCCAAGCTTAAATGCAAGCACAAAAATACCTTTAAGGAGCATAGGTACAGCCATACAAATGTAGTGAAATTAAATAAAAATCAATGAATAAGTTAAAAGGGACCGAATACTGATTTGTGTGTGTATATGCATATGTATACAAACCTGTATGTTAATGGATGTTATTATGTGAATATACAGAAGAGGAATATATGATGGTAGATTATGTAATTAGTGATTGATCAAATGTAGACACTATGTAAAACCATATTTAAAAGCTTAGTTAAATGAAGAATGTTAATTCATAAACTTAAAGGCAGACAGATAACAGTGGTGGTGACAGTATTGATGACCATATCCAGAGTTTTTGTTTAAAAAATAAGTTATATTTATGTATAACTAAAATTTATATATGTAGAGTGTGTGTGTGTATACACACCTATATATGTATGTGTACACACAGATACTATAAAGTAGTGTGTACATACACGCATGCACACGCGTGTGTATACACATGCGCACACAGATACTGTATATATATGATCTTGCATGCACGCGCACACGTACATACACATAGATACTGTATATATGTAATCTCGCATGCACGCGCACACATGTACATACACACATGCACACACACATATATTGGGGCCAAGAACTTTCCACAGAACTTGAAGCTGTCCCACTGAAGTAATTTTTATTTGGCCTGATCAACATTCTAATAATTTTAAGTACTGTTAAAAAAATCCATAAGAGGAAAAACGCAGTAGAAGCTGAATACAATATAAACAGTATAATTGAGGGGAAATAATAACTACTGTAATATCACATGCTGTTAGAATGGGCTTCCCTTACTGTGCATTTCAGATTGTTTTAATTCACTGTTAATGCTGATGACATTAAATATGCCAGTGTGCAGGAGCTACAGCATCACTTTGTTCAAAGATGACTACGTGCCTTATTTTAAAATTGCAATTATAAAAGCTACTAGTTAACCTGATTTTGGACCTGGGTTTTCTCCTGAAATAGAAACATGTATTTAGTTCACTGAATTTTTAAATAAATGCCTCTTCTCTAAGTATGTCATATGTTAAGAGGACTCTGACCCTGAATACTGCAAGTCCAAGAGAGCAGGTCTCTTAGGGCTAGTAACTGAGTTGGTGGAGCAGGGCAGAAGAGCTAAGTGGGTTCTTCAGCAGTCGACCCCTGTGGAAGTGGCAGTGCTGTTGAAGTCAGTGAGGCTTTGTGTGACTTGCTCACAGGCAGATCTGGCATGTTGTGCAATCAGGGCCTACACACCAAAGCGCTATAACCGGTGACCCACAGGTGCTGTGAACTTTGTGTTTCTGCTTCTTGGATTTAAGGTGAACTGCCAAATTAAATGTATAGAAATAATTGTACCAGCCTTCATGTATTCTTTGAAAGATTTAATACAAATTGCCTGGAGTGAACATAAAAAATAATTACTCACAAGGGTATAAAGAGTTTCTGTTCTTGTGAAGCACTCCGCTTTCTTAACTAGTTTGAGCTGTCCAAGGTAAATAGTCCTAGTTGGCTGTTGACATGGCATACTGTAGTGCATATGTGCTTTATATTTTTTTTTTACTATAAACTGGCTTAGTTGGGGAGAGGATGGGGGTTGAATATGGGGAAATCTATTTCTTTCCTGTTCCTTTGCCTTCTACATGCGTTCTGACTTCGCTGCACTTAACTCTTAGAGCAACTTTCTTCCTGCACAGTGCCAATATTGTTTTTAGGGTAATAGATTTGTTAAATCATTACACACATAAGAAATTACACTTGTATAAACATGTTACATTTCAACAACTCCTTTGTAAATGGTAGTAGGAAAAACAGTCCTGAATTGAGCAAGTTAGTTGGTTTTTTCTAGCCTGAGTGCCAGATAATAGTTTGTAACGGTGTGCATTTATAGGAGCTGCTCAGATTAAACAAAACTATAGTCTCCAAGTAATGTGTGCACAGTTCCGTTAATTG
>NW_017729018.1:14111105-14120558 GCF_001723915.1 Gavialis gangeticus | reverse complement strand
AGTTAGTTGGTTTTTTCTAGCCTGAGTGCCAGATAATAGTTTGTAACGGTGTGCATTTATAGGAGCTGCTCAGATTAAACAAAACTATAGTCTCCAAGTAATGTGTGCACAGTTCCATTAATTGTTCTGAGGTTGAAGTCGGGTTTCCCCATTGATAAGTTCAGGTTTGACATATAAACGCTGAAGTAGCAGTACTGGGATGAAGATCCATAGTCGAACCATTTGTTGAACCATAATTAACGTCCAACATGGTTTTTGCTTGGGTACTAATTTCTCAGTGACTTTGATTATAAACCAAAGTCTGTAATTTTGATTGCTGCTGGTTGTAGTTTATAAAACTTGCCTGGTGCTTGGCAAAAGCTTCAAACAGTATAATGGGCTGATCCTACAAATCTGTATTCTACCACTGACTTGATGGAACTGCTCATACACAGAATTACCATCATGAGTAATAGGGTAGTAACAGACTTTCTGATTAAGTCTGATACAGAATAATTGCTGAAAATTTTACAGCAGTGTCTTTCCCTTAAGAATGGTTGAAACAGTACTGTAACCTAGACACAAACTATTACCACTTGACACTTTGTGAAAGAGAGTAAAAAAACAAAACTTTAGTACTGTTAGATTCTCTCCAGCACTGATCTGGGGAATGCATTTATAGTAATGTCTAAGTTTTATAGGGTAGAAAAGCTTTCAGATAAAGGTCCCAAACTTTTGCAAGTGATAATTTATGTTCTGCAAGACAAAATAATG
The DNA here is from genome assembly GCF_001723915.1 of Gavialis gangeticus. Taxonomy (NCBI): domain Eukaryota; kingdom Metazoa; phylum Chordata; order Crocodylia; family Gavialidae; genus Gavialis; species Gavialis gangeticus. The sequence continues at coordinate 14,119,805 of NW_017729018.1, read as the reverse complement.
TGTGCCAGCTTTTTTCTTATCACCTTGATTTGTCTTAACATCATTTTTGATTTGGCTATGCCAGTTGTGAAGGAGCAAATAATGTATATAATATTTTTAAACTGATATTCAGTGGAACCTTTATGCCAGATCCGTGCCTCTGAGGGGTCATGTTTTACTCCTTACTTTTGAGCATAGTTGTTTAAAGCCTTACATTTCTTTCAGTTATGATATAGGAGCAGTTTCTTAAATATTGTTAGTACCTTTTCTGCTTTTAAAGTTTGCCCTATGCATTTTTGTATTCACAGAAATGTCAAAGTTATTACAAAACTTTAAAATTCTGGTAACACTTAGAATGCTAATTTTCTAAAAGTAAGAATTTTTCTTTCATTCTGCTTCGTCTTAAAGACCAGTTGCTGCTCTTACTTTATTTCATCACTCATCTGATCACGAGTTAGTATTCTTGGATTCTAATATGGAATTATTTTAGCAGTCTTGTCAAAGCAGCTGTGAAATTTGACTTGTGCATAATAGCTTGTTTTGTACTGGTTTTGATGTTTTTGTACTTAATGTATAATCAGAAACTCAAGTGCTTTAGTGTGCAGCAAATGTAGACCCACGTATGAGAGGAGAAAAGGGGCTGTAAATTTCAAAATGAAATTTCAGTTTCGGATGACTAAATGTTATTCTGGTGTCACATATTTGCTGTCGTAGCTGTTGTTTTACAGACGGGGATATATGGCAGCTGACAGGATTGGAACAACTAGGTGAAAAGAAACAGGCTGTCAAGCTCTTCTATTCTGCTTTTTGCTAATATGAACTTGTAGCAACCAGTCGTGATCTCAGCAGTGCTTCTCTTATGTTCCTTTGCTAAAATGCAAGTTGCTTGGGGCAAACCAATTCAGTCCCAAAGGTCCCTGTTGAAGGCTTAAGTTGATGCAAGAGTGGAAAGTTTCAGTTATTTGAAACAATGAACAATAGGAATTTGATATTAAAAAGGGGTCTTTGGTTTGGTTGAAATGGGTGTTGCTTGGCATATTCAACACTGTATTGATTGACAACTGAGTAAAGTCTGCCTGCCAAGGTCTGTCTTTCTTGCAGTGCTGCTTCAGACTCACACTGATGGCTTCTGGAGAGTTAGTTACCGGGTTCTCCTCCTTCCTATTCATATAGCTAGTGGACAACAGATTGTCCTTGTCATCTAAGCTCCATTTCAGGAAGCCCACAAATCATATGTTTTTGCTTCTATGTCCTCCTCCAATTTGAGGAAGGGTAGGAAAGCAACTGTCTGAAAAGTGCTTAATTCCAGCCATTCTGCCCAGAATTCACCCTCCAGTGGATTTTCTCGGTATGGTTTGGTTGCTTGCTTGTAGAGCAAAACCGCTAAATCCGCGTGGGGATTTTCTGGTTCTGGGAGTTTTGACTCTGACTGCCAAATCGTTCCACACTGTTGGAATTGGACCCCGATTCATCAGTATGGGTCCTGAGGAGCAGGACCAGCTGGAGCAATTGATGTTGTCAGAGGGACCAGCACGCCGCAAAGGTTGTGACATCATTGGTGAAGTGTTAATTTGCTAGCAGTGCCATTGTTAAACAACCTTCTCCTATGTGGGAACCAGCACAAGACTCCACAGGGATTGAATCATTTATTTATTTTGTAATAATAACACTTTAACAGATGAATCACGCTAGGCAGGCTCCCAGCTACCTGGCAGCGTGCAGCCATGTGCCCTTAGAAGCAGAACACTTCAGAGAGTGTAAATATGCCCTGTTTGTCTTTTGATTTATGAAATATAGGGTTACATAACTGAATATTCATTCTGTAGCTAAAAATAACAATTGGAACATTAAAAGCTATTTTTATCGTACTTAATGAGGGCATCTCTGCTTTTGTTTTGGCTCTTTTGAGGCACTTCCGTTTTTGAGGTGTAGGCCACGGTGCAAAGAGCAGATACATCCTTCTCTGAAATGCCCATCAGCAAGCAGGTATTTCAAGAGGTATTTGTTCAGAATTGGCTGAAGGTGCCTCTCTGTCCTAAGACTTCAAACATTATGGGCCGGAAGATGGCTATTCATTATCAAATAACCAGTACATTTCAAGTCTGAGTCCAGTGTGAGGGTTTGCATTTAATTATTGGCAGGATTCAGTCTCTCTTGTCTGGATACCTTTCAAAAACAAAGGGTGAAGTTTGCAGAACTGGCTAGGGATCAGATTTGTTTTTTAAAAGCAGCACAAATCAGGTTTGGTTTAAATTGTAGTGTAGCTTGGCTCCATGCCCAGCGATGGAGCAGAACTCTGAAGAATAGTCCCTATTTTAAGTCTGTAGTTGTGCTGTATCCTGTTTTTACTTGTTACTCAGTTGTGACTGCTGGGTTTTAAACTGTAAACTTTTGTTCACTAGAAATAGCAAAGTGTATTTAAACATAGAAAAACAGTCTGTTAATTAAATTGGTGCATTTTTTGTTTCAAAGGCTGCAAGATATGTTATCTGTTCTTTGTGAACTCAAGTTGGTTATGCACGTTCATTTTCTGGAAGACCCTATGCTTAGCAAATACATAAGAAGTGATCAAGTTTCTTTTAAATTCTCCACTACCCATCCATTTTTCCTGATTTGTCCAATTTGTTTTCATATGTCTATTCATAATAAGGAATTTTGTCTAAATGTCATACAAACATTTGGTGATGTATCATCATTTCTTTTTCATAATGCGTAATTGTTGTCTCACCCAAATAAGAAATGCAGTTTTGTACAGCAGCAGCAGCATCTGTTGCAAAGCTGATCTCCTTGTACCTTCATGTAATTTGTATAACTTTGCTTTACTCTCAAGACAGTTATAACCTAATAACCCAGTGCGTCTTGGGGTTTTGTTTTCAGATCGTGAAGGAGAACCTAGAAGTGTCATGGAATTTGTAGATAAAGCATGAGAGAACAAAATGATCCAGTGAAATGAGTTGAGGTCTCAAATACTCTGTTCATTAAGAAGGCAGAAAACACTGTATACTCATGAATGAGTAATAGTATGCTGCGTTGGAAGGGTAAGTGTGCAGTGAACACCTCACCACGTTAAGACAGCTAGTTGGCCGGCAGACGAATGATTAATAACTGACTAGGCTTTGTTGATCAATAAATGCCTCAACTCCTATGGGGTGGGGAGGCTTTTGCATGGGCTGCACTGATTTTTAGCATTCTAATTGATAGTTCTGAGTGTTTCAGAAGTGAATTGGTGAAAGTTTGTTTGCAACTGATGCCCTTGTTTTGCTGAACTTTGTGTGGGTGCTTGGGACAGGGTCAGGTTAGCTAGTAGGTTTGCATAATGCCTTCTTACCTGGTCCATAGTCTTGGCACTGAGAATTCACTAGTACTGAGATTGAGGCCAGGCTCCTTAGGTTGAAATTCCCAGAAAAAGGGTAAGTGATTCACAGACTTTGCAAGCTGGCAGACTAAATTCACTTGCACCGCCTTGCATTGTAACCACATCAGCTACAAAAAATAAAGAGTTTAAATGGTCCTGTGGATAGAAGCTGAAGTGTGAGGAGAAGCATTTATGTAGCAAAAATGTTTGTTGTTCAGTCATGGATATTAGATGACCTAATAAGTTCCTGTCTAGTCCATTTATCTTCAAAGCACCATCTTTCCAGGGAATGCACATTTCCTATCTGGGTGGCTTTTATCTTGTCTTAAATGAACTCTAGGTTTTCTTCTAAGTCCACTTGAGCCCTTGCAGTTAACAGAGAGCAACTGAGGCTGGTATTATCCCTTAGCTGAAATATCTCATCTCTCCTTGGTGTTTACATTCCTGTTGCTTTTATAGATAGCAATCACATCCCCTCTCAAGCTTTATTTTCCTAGACTCAGTAAAACCAAGCGTACCTAGTGTCTCCTCATATGAGCAGCTATCTAGTCTTCTGGATATCCTCATGGTCCTTCTAGGCACATATTCCAAGTTGATTTACTCTTTCTTAACCTGGGAAATGGGAGTTCCATACATCATTCTGGTTGAAGTTTCACCAGTGCCTTTTACAGTGTGTTAAAAACCTTAATATGTTGCTAAATAGCTAGCATTTGCCTTTCATACTATAGCAGTTTGGTGGCCTTGTCCTCCTGTGATTAGTTGGTACATGTAGGAATTTTTTCTCAGTTTCCACCTGATGAGCTCACATCCTAGGACAGGCATCTTTGTGTGTAATATCAGGTCCTGCAACAATTCTTTTGCAAAAGGATTTAAGAAGTTGTAAACTTGGAGTACTTAGTGCATTGGAAAGACTCTTGGTTCCACTGTTGCATTTGAAAGCATGTGAATGGACTTTTGAACCTGTGTGGAGTCCTGTTAAGTCAATGGAGCTGTGCATGAATGCAGCAATATGTCCCATATAAAACCAGTTGTAGGCTTGGGATCTTATGTGGGGAAGCTGAGCTCCAGCAGCCACCTGGCTCTGTTGCTCTTCTCAAATATTAGCTAGGTGGCAAAAACAAAATCGTTGCTTATTTTTTGTCTTTGGCTGGTCACTTCTGGTGTGTTGCAGTTGATAGGTTTTGCCCCTGGAGTAACACAGATTCATGTTTTCTCATTGAGTATACATGGAGGGGGATTTTCATTCACTGATATTAGAACTGGTAAGGCAGCCTGAAATGGCTAAACAGTTATAATTATTGAACGAATGAAGGTGAGTGACTTGAGTGGCAACAGTAGGAGGAGCTTGGAAAATACTGCTGCAGCAATTCTAAAAGCTGGGGTTACAATTTGGCACAGCTCATATATGTGCATGTCTTGTGGTGATCTTCACTTGGTCTCTGGTAGATATTTGGTTTCCTGGTTTGGCTCTGTAGTTAATGACATCAGGAATACTAATAGGATCATAGGCCAGGTTGAGGTCATTAGCAGATGTAACTAGGGGAACTTTTGTGGTTTTTCCACCAAAATTTTTTTGTGTGATTGTAGCCCATGATAATATTGCCCTTCAGGCTTTCACTTCCTTTTGAAGGAACAGCTGTAAATTTTGATCCAGTGCTGCTGTCACATCAGCATCAGGAACTGCAGCCAAGAGATGACTTTAGAAATCATGGCTTGTTGGAGTTGCTTTTTGATCACGACAGCAAATAGGTAGAGAGAGGGGAGGATTTCCCTTTTGTTTTCTTTCACAGATTCTGCAGTGCAATCTCTTTCTCTTGGATAATCCTTTGAGAAGCTGGAAATGCATACATATTTACAAACTCTGCATGGACCCAAGTGCAGGACACATGCCATAAAGATCAAGGAATCCCCTTAGAGTTCCTGGTATTTTCATCACCATCTGTTAGTAGAAGCGTGTTGGTAATGGAAGGGTATCCTTTTGGTATTATTTGACTCAAGGTATTTTACACCTTGTTGGGCTAAATATCATTAGGCAACATGATCATTACTCAGGATAACGGTTAGGAGAACAGGTTAATATTTGCATATTAAGCTCCATAAATGATTATTGGCCTTGAATGATGTTATTGTTTCACGTGTCTCTTAATTCTTGTCCACAACAACAGATGTTAGGGTGAATATGAGGCCACTCTGAGTTCCCTTGTGTTCAAGGATACCAGATTATTTATGAAGGGAAATGTGTTACAGTGAAACCCTATTAAACCTTGCATCCAATGGTGGCTTGAGAGTGCATGAAAAAAAAATCTAGGTATGTACAAATCCTGACATTTCTCACCCTTTATATTGTCCATTATGTCAGAAGGCAGGAGATACTGGTATACACAGAATAGGAGAGAGCTGAGCCCCATTGGTAGCAACTTAGGGATATTTCAGCCAACCTGTGTATGTTTTCAGTAATGTAAAATATATACACGATCCTGGAAGCATAGACCAGAACCAGACGTCTTTTTTCCTCTTCCCTTTTAGCTCAGTGGTATAACCATTGAGTTAGTCGAGCTCCCTTTTGCCAACCTCTGGTCTATAACCAAGTGAGTATCTGGACCTGTCATGGGAAGCGGAAGATCGCAGGCTGAGGGCATTCAGACCCAGAAGGGCTTAGAAGCCAGCACTCCCTCTCCTTGGGGTAATGTTCTGTGTCGCTAGTATTTTAGGAGGTGAGCACTGCTACCTCCTTCAGCCAGAAGTCTGAATTAAGGCAACCATGGGTGCTGCACTCAAGGCTGGATCAACTTGAGTCATGCTCTGAGTCCACCTGCCAGATAGTCTCTAAGCCCTTGGAGAGGCCCAGAGTTTGTGCAGTTCTCTGGCTTGAATCTTATGCTCAGACCAGGGCACTTCTGAAGCTGCACAGAAGCCTGTGCTTAGGGAGCTAGGGAACTCTGTAGTGCCAAATACTGTTGGTGCTTGAATTGAGGTACTCAGTGGGTTCTGGATCACTTTTTGGGGACCTAGGTGCCTATAATGGTTCTCTGGGTCTTGCCTTTTGTCCCTGAGCTCCCTGTCTATGAAGTGGGTATAATCATCTCCCAAGGGGGTTGTAAACAGGAAGCAGCATATGGAGACAGTTCCAGGTGGCAGAACAACAAGTGTCGCAGAAAAGCCCATGAGGAAATGTTATATTCTGTCTTCAGAATAGGGGCCGCACTTTGAACAGTTAGGATAAAGCAAGATCATTACCAGCTGTGCAGCACTGTTCATTCAATACCCTTGGCGAGGCAGGGGTCGCATGGAAGTAATAATAAAGGTCTGTCCTGTTGCGGTAACGCAAGGAAACTGAATAAGTTGCACAGGCAGCCTTAATTTAGCATTTCCTAACTTGTGAATTATTGAGATTTACAAATTCAGTTGTGTTCTTATAGCCAGCATTATGTGTGCAACTGATGGAGAAAGGCAGTGAATAAGGGCAGTATTAAAAGGATTTTGACAATTAACTCCAAACCATTAATAGAGCTTCAGTTTTGGAATGTACTCATCAAAATCCACCTACACGCTATATCTATGGCTGAACATGTGGCTAAGTGAGAAGCAGGTGTCACTATGCAATTTTAGCCCTTTAGTTTTAACTTCAAAATGACAGAAAAGTCAGATGACCAAACCAGCCAGCACCATTAATACTTCCTCTTTCATGTGACGCTACACCCACCAGAATGCGCATATGATACAAGTCGCTCTTTAATCCAAAGTATTTCCTGGTGGGTGGGAAAAATAAATCTTAGGGCTATAGCATGCCACCCTTTAGGTTGGATTTCCGAGCATCCAACTCTGTTATGTCTCATGATGCCAGAAAATGTTGAGGCCATGTTAGGAAAAGTTCTTAAAAGCCTGATTCTCTGGACCATAGCAGGAACAAAGATCCAAATGGATGCTTAAATAATAGCTTTAGAAGTGAACGCAATGAAAGTTCGTTCTTGAAGACAGACTGTCAATCCTAGTGGCATTTCCCATTTTATAGATATTCTTTCCAAAATCATTACGTTCTGATTTTGGAGAAAATATCTCAGTGTACCTAGTGCACAGCTGATAAATGTGTGGGGAACTGTTCTGTTCTTTTTGGGAGGGGGCATGGTGATTGCCAGGATAGAGACTTTTACTTGGAGTTTCATACACACTTCTGTGATTGTTTAAAAGAAAAAGAGGGATTCACAAATCAAATGGACATTCTAGGTCAGTGGTGGAGAAGATAGTGTTCAGCAGCTAGAGAGTCCCTGGTGTGGGTATGCGTTATCTTGAGAGATTAATCACGAGAGCATACACCATTTTTTTCAAAGTGCAAAAATGTGTTTGGAAGCTTTAACAAAAAGGGTTATTCTGTGGTAGCTTAAAGTGTGCTTTTTGTGAGTGGCTAATTTTTGGATAGATTTGGGAAGTTTAATGCAGGCAAAAGAAATAAGGCACTGTAATTTTTGATGACATAAATAGATTTCCTTTTATTTCAGAGTTGGCTGGCTAATTATGAAGTTTTTAGCTGAAGGCTGTACTGTCAGTGAGTCTGAATCCTTACACATGCACCACTAATTTGCTAATTGCTGACCTTTCCTTTTAAAACTTTATTTGCCTTGCTTTTCTTAATGGGAATTGTGGACAGGTAAGTCATGTTCAGTTTGGGAGTATCTTTCCACAAAACACCTGAGACTGACTGCTCAGTTTTCTGTGGGTTGTGTTTTTAATTTGTATTACCATATGTTGTCGCATACCCCACACCCTGGAGTGTAATGCACACCTTGTTTTTGAAAGATAGTATAAAGGGGGAAAAAAAATCCTTCTAGTAAATAACTGAGTAGCAGTCGATGGGGAGCCTGGCCCGCAGCTTGTTCTGCCCCGGGTGGATTGCTGCAGATTTACTGTTTCAGCTGCAAGGGACAGAACCTGCTCTTTACTGTATTTCTCATGTATAATGTGAATGCCAGTCTCTAGCAGTTGGGGAAAAGATGCATGTTGCATGAAATAAAATACGGTAATTTATCACCAGAGAAAGGTGGTGTCTTGACAGCCTTGAAAGCAGACTTCCTTTGTTCACAGGTCACATATAACATGTGTGCTGCAGTTGGCAAGGCTTTCTCCCACTGCCAAGAGGGCCTGTTGCTTGGGCTGAGAACAAATTTTACTTTTGGTTATCCATGAGCATCTCACTGGGATGCCTTCTCGTGGTGGTGACGGTTCTTTTTGGATGTGTCCACAGGGCACTGAGCTTTAACCATTACCTCAATCCCCACAGAGCAGCTATTATGTAGTAAACATGGGTGCCAAATGAGTCCTGGCCAACTCAAAAATTTTAAGCAAGGGTAGGTTCTTGTAGGTGACTGTTC